>NW_011889069.1:3563053-3567048 GCF_000151845.1 Pteropus vampyrus | reverse complement strand
AAAAGAATTTGCTGGATAAAAGACATTTCAAGTTCATGAATTCAAACAAGTGAGTCAGAGCTTGCCTGAGGAGTGATTTTCTTGAAACGGTTGTGACAAAATCTCATACAAATGCAAAGATGTCTGGAAGCCTATAGCCATTCTTCATTCTGGATGACTGCTGAAGACTGCAAATATTTGTGGAGAAGTTACAAGATGCCAATAGCAACATGAACTTACCATGGAAGCATAATTTGAGTGTAGACAAGGATGGCAGAGCAGAGCCCCTTGATTAAGTTAATATGTATTGATATTTCTCCTGTTGTTTTGACTTCCTAGGCTGTTTATATTCAGTCTTGTCACAACAAAACACAAAAGAATCTTCTATAACATTGATTTAAAAAAATCCTGCCTTTGAAGGATAGTGTTTGGTGTGTGTATGTGTATTTGTACTTGAGTTGACTGACAGGAAGGTAGAAGTGTTAAAACTGTGGCACAAATAATTATGTTAAATTGCTGAGTATAAATTATCAAAGAAATACATTTGGATTGTAAGCATAAATCAATTTTATGCATCACAAAATTACCACCATTAGAGTTTGCTGAGGTGACTTATTTCTGGCAGTGGTGAAAACAATAATAGTTTGAAAATAGAAACTCTGGTGTCTGAAGTCTCCATAAAAACATGGATTCATTGATTCATGAGGAAAAAGCACAAGTGAGGAGAAGTTTGTGCATGTGAAGAAATACATATTTCATAATCATTAACCTGAGACAAGTGAGTTTTCACATCCCTTCAGTATGTCTTTAGCCACACTGATTTAGCCTCTTTATTTAGAGTATCTTGTAAGACCTACACTTCTAAGTCAGAAACAAATTTAGCTGTAAACTTTCAGCTTATTCTTGCCCCATTAAATATACCTCACCATAATTTTAAAAAGATGTTTGCTTTAGCAGTCAGACATTGCACTATTACCTAGCCATCTCTAAATAGGAAGAACCAATCATATCTATAACCAGAAAATTTATAAATCAGAACGTGAGTCTTTGCTTTTTATACTTGGATTGGGGGAGGGGTAGGAGAGAAGAGATATTCATATTTGAATATAAATGTGTCTAATTTGAGACTTTTTAATATTTGAAACATAATACCAGTGCTTCTCTTAGGAAGCCCTAGTCAAAGAAGCTAGAATGTTGTCTTTCTTGCCTAGATTATAATCCTGCTTCTCCTTCTCTCTGTAGACAGGCAGCATCTGTCTGAGCATTAGCTGAGTCTGATGGAAAGCAGCATCCTGCAGAGATCTGTTTTCCCTCTGTTCCCTCTCTTGCTCTGTGGTAGAACTTTCCTTGGGAAAGTACACGACTATTTTGGTTTGGAGGGTCTGACAGCTGGACTGCAGGGAGGAAAATAAGAAGAGACTAAGGTAATGACAATGAAGGAATAGTCCCCATTCTACTTAGCTGTGCCAAAAAGGACTTTAAAATTGCACTGACTGGTAAAGATAATGAAGTGAAGCTGACCACCGATTTCTATTAGAGATGCCAGCACTTTCTTTCTGAGGATGGCAACATGCCCCTGGACACAGAAGATGGAGAGCAAAAACTTAGGGGCCAGACTGCTGGGGGCTGAAACCTGGCTATGATTTTTATTAGCTGTGTGACCTCCGGCAAAAAATTGGACTGCTTCTTGTGTTAGTTTTACCATTAATAAAATGGGGAAAATAACAGTACCCACCTCAAAGTTCTATTAGGTGAAATAATATATAGATAATGGTTAGAAGAGGATATGGCATATTGAAAAAAAATATGTATTTCAGATATTATTTATATATATCTAGATAGTGCAGAATGTGTCAATTACTCCTCATACAGGTATTCAGGAAATAGCTATAATCATAACTGTACATCTATATTTATTTCTACCTTTTGATTTAGAAAAACTTTCAGTATTCATTTCATAAAGATATGTGTGTGTGTGTGTGTGTGTGTGTGTGTGTGTGTGTGTGTGTGTGTGTAAATTCTTTTTTCCCCATCCACAGACTGAGGTAGATATTTTTGTCAAATTTCTGGAAATTTTACATGATTCTACCAAATAAATGTGAATGTTAAGATGTCCCCAAAAGAGAAGATGCCATGTGAGTTTCTGAGAAATAGTCAACACTGGGAGTTAAACTGACCCCAAAGCATTCTGAATTAAAGCAGATGTTTTAAATGTTTTTTTTAAAGAATAAATGCCAATAATGAATCAAAGCTGAAATAATTGAAAAATCTGAAACTGTCACTTGCAGATAATTTAATCATATGCAAAAAAAAACCCACACACAAGAGAATTAAGTTATTATAACTAAAAACAGAGGTCAGCAAATTTTTCAGACACAAGATTAACTTAAAAAAATCAAATGCTTTTCTGGATACTAACAGTAACCAACTAGAAGATTTAAAAAATCTAAGATACTTTTTACAATAGTCAAAAACAAAAACAAAGTACATAGTAATTACCAAAGAAAACACTAGATATTATGGGAAAATATAAAAATCTATTTTTCTTAGATATAGAGATACAATCCAAAAATATGATGAATCGTGTCATATTGTAAATGTAATTTATTATGATAAATATGTCAATATTCCAAAATTAATCTATCCTTTAAATACTTTTCTAATTAAATTACTTGCTGGATTAAAAAATAATACAGTAAACTTATTTTAAAATTTATATGAAATGAAAAAAGTCCATGTATAGCTTAGACAACTTTGTAAAAGAAAGTATTGCTCTCCTATGTATTACTATGTGCTATAAAGTCACAGTAATTAAAGTATGTGGGCACTAAATAGAAAAATAGAGCAATACAGCAAAATATAGATCTCAGAGATAGAACCAAATTTATTTAATAAATTTTATAGGTGATGCTAAAAAACAATCAGTCAATCAGGAGACTGTCTCTTTAACTGATGTAATTGGGAAAACTGGCCTACTAAATGGAGAAAAAATAAAACTGGATTTTTAGCTGAAACCATATGTAAAGGTGGACTTCAGATTAATTAAAAACCTATATATTAAAGATAAAGTTTTAAGTCAATAGAAAGTAACATTAGAGAAATTTTTGTGACTCAGGGCTGGGGAATATTTTTTAAAACACCAAAAGTACATAAAGACAATATTTGATTACAGTAAGATTAAGGATATCTGCTCAACAAAGGATATCATAGATAAAGTTGACAATAGAAAATTGAGAGATGATATATGTGATGTCAAACTGACTAGAGATTAATACCTAGAAACACTTGTAACTTAGCAAGACAATACAGGACTTCTAACAGAAAAATGGATATGAACAGGAAATTTGCATAGAATGAAACCAAAATAAGACCAAAGAAGCATACAAAGAGATGCCCCAAATCATCTGAAATTAAAGAAATGAAAATTAAAATTTTTCATTTCAATGTCAACAATAAGAAGTTGAGTAGATTCCAGTCAAGATAGCAGAGTAAGTAAACACTGTCCTTGACTCCTTCCATGACCTCATTAAAATTACAACTAAATTATGGAAAAATCAACCTGGAGAACCATCTGAAGACTAACTAAATAGAACTCCTATAACTAAGGATATAAAGAAAAAGTCATGTTGAGACTGGTAGGAGAGGTGGAGACAAATTGGTCTCCACCCACCTGTGGTGGTAGAGAATTGTGAGGGATATCTCAGCTTCAGAAGTCCCCTCTGAGGATTGATGCATCCCAGCCCAACATAGGGCTCCCCAGCTCAGAGCACCAGGGCCAGTGAATATCAGCAGTGATTCTGTCCTTTTGGAAACTCAGGCATCCTCTTAAAGAGCCCACATACAGACACACTTGCTCGCAGGCACTCACTCTGGGTCCTAATGGAGGGATAGCAGCTTGGGCGGTGCAGGAGATAAACAGAGAGAGAGTGAGTTGTGTGGCTTTCAGGTGAAGGCTGAAGGGACAGCTGTCATTGTCCTTGTGTTGAGCCCTTCTCCAGTGCAGCCAGTGGGGTGCC
>NW_011889069.1:3548883-3561843 GCF_000151845.1 Pteropus vampyrus | reverse complement strand
AAAACAAAAACAAAGTACATAGTAATTACCAAAGAAAACACTAGATATTATGGGAAAATATAAAAATCTATTTTTCTTAGATATAGAGATACAATCCAAAAATATGATGAATCGTGTCATATTGTAAATGTAATTTATTATGATAAATATGTCAATATTCCAAAATTAATCTATCCTTTAAATACTTTTCTAATTAAATTACTTGCTGGATTAAAAAATAATACAGTAAACTTATTTTAAAATTTATATGAAATGAAAAAAGTCCATGTATAGCTTAGACAACTTTGTAAAAGAAAGTATTGCTCTCCTATGTATTACTATGTGCTATAAAGTCACAGTAATTAAAGTATGTGGGCACTAAATAGAAAAATAGAGCAATACAGCAAAATATAGATCTCAGAGATAGAACCAAATTTATTTAATAAATTTTATAGGTGATGCTAAAAAACAATCAGTCAATCAGGAGACTGTCTCTTTAACTGATGTAATTGGGAAAACTGGCCTACTAAATGGAGAAAAAATAAAACTGGATTTTTAGCTGAAACCATATGTAAAGGTGGACTTCAGATTAATTAAAAACCTATATATTAAAGATAAAGTTTTAAGTCAATAGAAAGTAACATTAGAGAAATTTTTGTGACTCAGGGCTGGGGAATATTTTTTAAAACACCAAAAGTACATAAAGACAATATTTGATTACAGTAAGATTAAGGATATCTGCTCAACAAAGGATATCATAGATAAAGTTGACAATAGAAAATTGAGAGATGATATATGTGATGTCAAACTGACTAGAGATTAATACCTAGAAACACTTGTAACTTAGCAAGACAATACAGGACTTCTAACAGAAAAATGGATATGAACAGGAAATTTGCATAGAATGAAACCAAAATAAGACCAAAGAAGCATACAAAGAGATGCCCCAAATCATCTGAAATTAAAGAAATGAAAATTAAAATTTTTCATTTCAATGTCAACAATAAGAAGTTGAGTAGATTCCAGTCAAGATAGCAGAGTAAGTAAACACTGTCCTTGACTCCTTCCATGACCTCATTAAAATTACAACTAAATTATGGAAAAATCAACCTGGAGAACCATCTGAAGACTAACTAAATAGAACTCCTATAACTAAGGATATAAAGAAAAAGTCATGTTGAGACTGGTAGGAGAGGTGGAGACAAATTGGTCTCCACCCACCTGTGGTGGTAGAGAATTGTGAGGGATATCTCAGCTTCAGAAGTCCCCTCTGAGGATTGATGCATCCCAGCCCAACATAGGGCTCCCCAGCTCAGAGCACCAGGGCCAGTGAATATCAGCAGTGATTCTGTCCTTTTGGAAACTCAGGCATCCTCTTAAAGAGCCCACATACAGACACACTTGCTCGCAGGCACTCACTCTGGGTCCTAATGGAGGGATAGCAGCTTGGGCGGTGCAGGAGATAAACAGAGAGAGAGTGAGTTGTGTGGCTTTCAGGTGAAGGCTGAAGGGACAGCTGTCATTGTCCTTGTGTTGAGCCCTTCTCCAGTGCAGCCAGTGGGGTGCCGCTATCTTTCCTGTACTGAACCCTACCCCAACAGGCCAAATCTGAATCTGCACTTGCTCCACTCTAGTGACTCCTTGGGACCTCACCCCAACCAATTTGAAGACCTTCTGAAGCTCATTTGGTGGCTGATGTTGACTCATGTTGCAGTTTTTCTTGGACAACTCTCTGGGATTTGTGGGTCCCTGGTGGCTGACCTTGGTGTGCTCTGGGCCTTTTGCTGAGTGGCCTTAAGATAGGCACTTGTGCCAAATCTGAATCTTCATTAACATGGTGAACACCACTTACCTCACCCTGATTACTTCTTGAGACCTCACCTCTCTTTCAGGGGTTGAGCCTTAGAAGCAGCCAGCAGGTGACAGTAGGCCTTGGGTGTCCTGAACCAAAGGGCTGCCTCAGGCTCAGTATTGGTTCACAAGGTGACTTCACCTGCATACCTCCTGGTCCAACAAGGCAGCTAACAACCACAAATTGCTGTAGGTAGGCCCCAGCCAGACACCTTGGCCTGCATGGAAATATTTCCCAAGGGACCTCAGAACAAACACACCCATTACACAGCTTCACATCAGAACAGAATATCACCCAAGTGTCACACAGAAAGGATGGTCTTGGCAGGCACCAGACCCTACTGGGGCAATTCCTGCTTTGGGGTATCAGCCCCTGCACAGAAGCTTGTTCACTATGGTCATGGCTAATCCTTGCAGCCAGTCAGCCTGAGGGTCAGTCCCACCCCCTGACATGCCAACAGCAATTAAGCCTCAACTACAACAAGAAGACACACACAATCACACAAGGGACAACCCTAGAGTACTTGGCTCAGGTGATCAGGGAGACTGTGCCACTGGGCTCACAGGACACCTACTATATAAGGCCACCCTGCCAAGACTGGTAAACATAGCAGCTCTACACAATACATAGGAACAAACACAAAGAAACAGCCTCCTAAATGAAGAGACAAAGAAAAGTGTCCCAAATTAAAGAACAGGTCAAACCTCCAGAAAAAGAACTAAATAAAATGAAGGCAAGCAACCTACCAGATACAGTTCAAAATACTACTTATAAGAATGCTGAAGGAACTTAGTGAGAACTTCAATAAAGAGATAGTAAGTGTAAAAAAGACATAGAAACCATAAAAATACCAGTCAAAAATTAAGAATACGATAACTGAAATGAAGAATACACTAGAAGAAATCAACAGCAGATCAGATAAGCAAAGGATCAAATAAATGATTTGGAAGACAAGGTAGCAGAAAACACCTAATTATAAAAGCAAAAAGAAAAAGAATTAAAAAAAATGAGAATAGCTTAAAGACCTCTTGGACAACATCAAGAGAAACAATATTCGCATCATTGGGGTACCAGAAGAAGAGAGAGCAAGGGATTGAGAACCTATTTGAAGAAGTAATGACTGAAAACTTTTCTAACTTAATGAAAGAAATAGACATACAAGTCCAGGGAAGTACAGAGAGTCTCAAACAAGATGAACAGAGAGAGGACTAAACCAAGGCATATTACAATTGAAATGGCAAAAGTTAAAGACAAAGAGAATCTTAAAAGCAGCAAGAGAAGCACAGTTAGTTACTTACAAGGAAGCTCCCATAGAATTGTCAGCTGATTTCTCAACAGAAGCTTTATAGTCAAGAAGAAATTGGCATGAAATATTCAAAGCGATGAAAATCAAGGACCTACAACTAAGACTACTCTACCCAGCAAAGCTATCACATAAAACAGCCTTAAGTAACACATTAGACTAAATGGATTTAATTGATATTTTTTAGAGCATTTTACCCCAAAGCAGCAGAGTATACCTTCTTTTCAAGTGCACATGAAACATTGTTCAAAATAAACCACATGTTAGTCCACAAAACAAGTCTCCATAAATTTAAGAAAATTGAAATCAAGCATCTTCTCCAACCACAATGGTATGAAATTAAAAATAATTACAAGAAAAAAAAACTGAAAACACACAAACACATAGAGGCTAAATAACATGCTACTAAACAATGAGATCAAGGAAGAAATTGAAAGATATCTTGAGACAAATGAAAATGAAAACACAATAACCCCAAATCTATGGGACACAAGTAAAAGCAGTCTTAAGAGAAAAATTTGTTGCAATACAGACCTACCTCTAGAAACAAGGAAAATGTCAAATAGTCTAACCATACTTCTAAAGGAATTAAAAAAAGAACAGCAAATAAAGCCAAAGTGAGTAGAAGGAATGAAATAATAAAGATCAGAGCAGAAATAAACAAAATAGAGTCTAGAAAAACAATACAAAGGTCAATGACATCAAAAGTTGATTCTTTGAAAGGATAAAAAAAAATGATAAACTTTTAACCAGAATCATCAAGAAAAAAAGAGAAAGGATTTAAATAAATAAAATCAGAAATGAAAGAGAAGTGAAAACTGACTCTATAAATACAAAGAATTATAAGAAAATACTCTGAACAATTAATGGCAACAAATTGGGCAATCTGGAAGAAATATATACAGTCCTAGATATACAATCTTCCAAGACTAAATCAAGAAGAAACAGAATCAAAACAAACTGGTTAGTATTAATAAAATTGAATCAGTAATGATGATAATAAAAAAAAAATTCCACCAAACAAAAGTCCTGGATGGAATGGCTTCACAGGTGAATTCTACCAAACACTCAAAAAAAAAAAAAAAAAAATTAATACCATTCGTTTCAAAGTATTCCACCATTACCCTGATTAAAAAACCAAACAAAAACAGTACAAAAAAAATTATAGGCCAATATTTCTGATGAACATAGATACAAAAATCCTCAACAAAATATTAACAAACTGAATTCAGTGATACATTAAAAAGATAATGCACCATGATCAAGTTGGATTAATTCCTGAGATGCAAGATTGGTTCAAGATCTGCAAATCAATTAATATGATATACCATATTAACAAATTGAAGGATAAAAATTTTACGATTATATCAATAGATGCAGAAAAAGCTTTTGACAAAATCCAGCATCCATTTATGATAAAAACTCTCAGCAAAGTGGGAATAGAGGGAACATACCTCAACATAATAAAGGCCATATATGACAAACACACAGCTAATATTATACTCAACAGCGAGAAGCCAGAAGTGTTTCTCTTATGATTAGGAACAAGATAAAGATGTCCACTTTCACCACTTTTATTCAATATAGTACTGGGAGTCCTAGCCAAAGCACTCAGACAAAAAAAAATGTAATAAAAGGCATTCAAATTAAAAAGAAAGTAAAACTGTCATTATTTGCAGATGACATAATACTGTATAGAGAGAACTGTAAAGTTTCCACCAAAAAAACTATTAGAACAGATAGATGTGATAAAGTAACAGAATACAAAATTAATATTCAAAAATTGGTTGTATTTTTATACTCCAATAATGAACTATAAGAAAGAGAAATTAAGAAAACAATCCCATTTACAATTGCATCAAAAATACCTAGGAATAAATTTAATCAGAGGTAAAAGGCCTGTATTCAGAAAATAAGCTATTGAAGAAAGAAATTGAAGAAGATATAAATAAATGGAAACATATACCATGCTCATGAATAGGAAGAATTAACATCGTTAAAATGTCCATACTATCCAAAACAATCTAGAGATTTAATGTAATTCCTATCAAAATACCAATGGCATTTTTCACAGAACTAGAACAAATAATCTAAAAGTTAATATGGAACCATAAGAGACCCTGAATAGCCACCTCAGTCTTGAGAAAGAAGAACACCATTGGATATATCACGCTCCCTGAAATCAAACTATACTACAAGGTGATAGTAATCAAAACAGCAAAGTCCTGGAATAAAAACGGAGACATAGATCAATGCAACAGACTAGAGAGCCCAGAAATAAATCCACACCTATATGGTCATTTAATCTATGGCAAAAGAGGCAAAAATATACAATGGGGTAAAGACAATGGTATTGGGAAAATTGAATAGATAACATGAAAAAATTAAACTGGATCACTTTCTTACACTATATACAAGCATAAATTCAAAATTAATTAAAGACTTAGTAAGTCTGGAAATCATAAAACTCCTAAAAGAAAACATAGGCAGTAAACTCTCTTAAACTGTTCTTAGTAATATTTTTTTTTCTAGTATATCTTCTTGGGCAAGGGAAACATAAGAAAAAAATAAACAGATGAGACTACATCAAACTAAAAAGTTTTCACACAGCAAAGGAAACAATCAACAAAATGAAAAGACAACAAAGAGAATAGAAGATATTTGCCAATGATACATTTGATAAAGGTTTAACATTCAAATTAATAAAGAACTCATACAACTCAAACCCCCTAAAAAATTCAATTAAAAACTTGGCAGAGGACCTGAATAGCCATACAGATGGTCAATAGGCATATGAAAAGATGCTCAACATCACGAATCATCAGAGAAATGCAAATTAAAACCACAATGAGATATCACCTTACACCTATCAGAATGGCTATCATCACTAAATCAATAAACAACCGGTGTTGGCGAGGATGTGGACACAAGGGAACCCTTGTGAGCTGTTGGTGGGATTACAAATTGGTGCAGCCACTATGGAAAACAGTATGGAATGTCCTCAAAAAATTAAAAATAGAACTACCTTATGTCCCAACAGTTTCACTCTGGGTATTTATCTGAAGAAATCCAAAGCGCTAATTCAAAAAGATATATGCACCCCTATGTTCACTGCAGTGTTATTTATGATAGCCAATAGATGGAAGCAACCTCAGCACCCATGAATAAATGATTAGATAAAGAAGAAGTGGCACATATATACAAATAAATATCACTTGGTCATAAAAAAGAAGGAAATCTTACCATTTGTGACAACATGGATGGAATTGGAGTGTATTATGTTAGGTGTAAGTCAGATAGAGAAAGAAAAATACCATATAATCTCACTTATATATGAAATCTAAAGAACAAAATAAATGAACAAACAAAACAAAAGCAGACTCAGAGATACAGAGAACAAATTGATGGTTGCCAGATGGGAGGGTGTTGGGGACTGGGTAAAAAACGTAAAGGGCCTAAGAAGTACAAATTGGTGGTTACAAAATAGTAACAGGGATATAAAGTACAGCATAGGGAATATAGTCAATATTGTAATAACTATGTAAAGTGCCAGGTGGATACTGGACTGATTGAGGCGATCATTCATAAATTACCTGCATATCTGACTACTGAGATGTATACCTGAAACTGGTATAAAATAATATTGGATGTCAATTGTAATTGGAAAAAAAAAATAAATAAGTAATATGACAGTAAGGATATTGAGATACAAGAACATTCATGGTGGGAGCATAGACTGAGTCTTTCATTTTGAGAATCCATATGACAGTACTTGTTTAAATTAAATATACATATCCTTTGAGGGCAAGCAGTTTTCTCCTGGGTATATATTCTAGAAATTTTTTCCAGGCCAATTTGGGCACATGTACAAGGAAGTTGATTAAGGCATTATTCATGATAGTGAAGAGATGGAGTCAAACTGAATGTATATCACCTGAGGAATGGATAAATAAAGTACGATGGAGTCATATTGTGAATTATAATGACACATTTAGACCTAACAGAATGTCTTTACCCTGTAGAGCATGGCTAAATCTTAAGCCTACAGCATTCAATGTAGAAAAAACCCAAATAAGGTCTATAGCTTAGTACAATATATATCAAATAAAATACAAGTATACGTATCAAATAACATACACATACATATATACAAAGGGGTGTGTATGTGTATATACACATCTCTCTCTCTCTCTCACACACACACACACACACACACACACACACACACACACACACACACACACCTCTATGTATCTTGAAAATATTCAATGATTGCCTGTGGGAGAGAGAAAGAAAAATACAAGTGAAGATGAACACACAAATGGGACTATGCATGACCCAGTGGTATAGCGTGCCCATAAATAAGATTTATGATTAAATCAATTCTCTGCACCTGAGATCAACACTCGTGTGTGTCTATGCATGTGTGCACATGCACACACAGACTGAGAATATAGTCAAGGAGTTTAGGAACCAGCTTCCTCTACATCCTCACCAAACCCTGATTAAAGACCATCCAGCAAGACTGCTGTACATGCGACAGAAAATCCTCTGTGTAACAGAATGATTCCATTGCTTCTGAAAGCAGACTTTCATTTCTCTTGTACTGAAGTTGAGGCAACTTTATTTTTGGTATAGAACCACTTCTCCACAAGTGGAATATCAAGGCATTCCTCTCCACCGGGACATATTGGGAATTTCATTTAGCATCATTATGATAAAATTTCACCCGAGAGCATGATAAGCAACTTCTGTTGCATTTTCTGTATTCATGTATCCAGGAAAAAGGTGATTTGTTCTCCCAATTTATGCAGATGCTAGAATAGTAAGATGAAAAATGGGAAAATCATCTCATATGCTTCAAATACTAAACAACATCGGAATTTAAAAAACTGTTTCCAGATATTCAGAAAATCTTTCAGTCCATCAAGGGGTAAATCAATTTGCAGGTGCTATTGACAACTATTTAAGAGAGATGATGGAACATCTTGATTGGGAAAATCCAATTAAAAGAGAAAGCCAATTTACCCTTTTTGCATGTATCATTTAATCTATTTTCACAGACTTTTTAGGTTTTTATTATACTTTGTAAGAACTTAATTATTAGAGGTCACTTTTTTTTAAAATCAAATTTTACCTGTAAAAACCCCTAACTTGGAAAGAATTAAGATGTACAAATTGCCAGATGTTAAACAGTCATGGGATGTAAAGCACAGTTGAGGGAATATAGTCAACAATATTGTAATAACTATTTTTGGTATCAGATGGGTACTAGAGTAATGATATCAGATGGGTACTAGATAACTTCATAAGTTATATAAATGTCTAATTAATAAGTTGTACACTTGAAACTAATATGTCAACTATAATTAAAAATAATTTAAAAAATCCCTACCAAAAAGGAGACAGACCCAGAAATAGAATAAGCCACTCTCTAGTCTGAGATGCATTTAAACTTTCTGGGATCTAGAATAGTCTATGTGCATTCAGAAATACTGTGTATTTATTGTATCTTCTATGTGCTACTAATAATGAATATTAAATAATTATTTATATGCATTAAAAGAAAAGGTTAATTGAGCTCAAAAGGTTAATGGACTTCTATATTATCAGAGTTCTTCTCAAAGTGTTTCCTATGCAAGTGATTTATATTTATTATTTTTATAGTCTTCATTATTGATTACTTCTTTCTCAAATATATTCTTTCACTAATTAATTAGTGAATGCCAATTTCAGGCCAGGGACTGTTGGAGCCTTTGGTGTCACCCTCGCTAGCCTCCTTGTCCATGAGAGGGTTTGTATCTTAACTTATTTCTGTAATTTCAGTACCAGCAAACTTCACGGGATATAGGACACACATGTTGGCCTGGCTGGAAGGGAACTGAAGAAGGTCGTTTGGCCCCCACCTCCAGTTCCTTTTGGGACATTGTTCACTTTCCTTCTCAAGACTTTTTAGGGAGGTCTTTTTTCCCATTCCCTATATCTCTGTCACCTGTTCTTGACTCAGTATTTAATAATATAGGTGCTGGCATGATATTTCTTATTCTTTGTGAAAAAAATTATTTTATATTGTTGTTTCTCAGCACCAGAACAAAGAAAGTGAGTAGCAATGTTTACTTTGTGCCAGACACTGCTCTAATAATGTTACATGCATTTAGTTATCTAGGCCTTACCACACTCCTTCAAAGAGGTGAAAAAACACCCAGCTCACAGCTCTCAGATGCTAAACAATGAGTCAAAAACTGCTTCCATATTTTCAGGAAATCTTTAACTTCATCAAATGGTAAATCAATTTGCAAGTGATGTTGACAGTTACTATCATAGCAATTATGATTTTCATTTACAGATGAGAAAACTGAAACCCAGAGAATTTAAGTAATGTATTCAAGGATGCAAGTAGAGAAGCTAACGAGTAGAGAAGACACGAATCCTCTCATGGGACATGGCTCAAATCGCTTTTCCAAATCAGTCTCTATTCCTTTAGATCCAACCTGAAAGATGTGGGGAGAAAGGGGCGTATTCTGCTCAAGCAAGGTCCAGTTTTCTAATGAAAAATGAGTCTGTTTCCATCCTTGGTCTACCTCAATATGGTCTGAGATGATGTCACTAAAAGTCCTAGTGAGAATCCACTACTCCAGCAAATGAACAAAAACAGTGTCCTGAAGTCAGGTGTCCTATATTTGGTGGCGATAGAGAGGAAGAGTGTGGACTGGGAAAAGGGATAAGGTTGGGGATAGAGAGTAGACAGATCACAAAGATGAAGACACTGAAGACAGGAGTATAGATGGCCATTAATGATAGGTCACAGGGGAAATGGTAGTGCTAATCTGAATATTTTGGCTAATGAACATGTGACAGAGCAAGCTATTCTAGCAGGTAAGAAATGCCATTGCCCCTTTATTTTTTCTTATCTGTTTTAATGGAAGGAATTTGCTTCCATACTTATCCTGGTAAAGGGGATTTTACAGTGAAAACAGTTAATTTCAAAATCTTCTAAAGATCGGTTGATTTTGATTTAAAATCTAATGTGTACCTTGCAGAAATGGCAATAGCTTATTTTATTAGGGAGTGGAGAGTAATAGCTGAGAAAGAGTTCTTTCTTATTTTCCTCCCTCCACCCCTCATTTTCTTAAGCAAGGGGTTTCTTGTATGTAGAATAGTTCTCATAAACTAACGTTTTGATGAAATTAGAAGCATACATATTAATGCCACTTGTTTTTCCAAATTTCTCAGAGAATGGTCTTGAAGTACATGTTGTAGGTTCTGTCAAATTTACATGTCAAACAGGGATTGCTTGAGAGCTAAATTTATTATCTGAATAGCCCCTCACTCCCCTGTCCCTGATGCATATACCCTGCAGTATGGCTTAGAGTTTGCTAAGTCGTGGATAGTACATCTCTGTCAGGAGTCCTGCCTGTGCCTTTGGCTTCTGATTGCTGATTGAAAAATGTGGCATATGTCCCCTATATATAGAAATGCACATATTCATACGAGGCTATGTAGCTACAGATAGACACACTGACACCCCCACATGTGGGTCTGTGCGAATTTTTTTCTCGACTCTTTCCTTCAACCCAATGATTTCCTAACGATCTGTTACCCATCTAAGACAGATTGCTTTTCATGGTTCAGCAGTTCCAGCACAGACATTCATTTTAATCAATAGAGCAGTCAAAAAAAAAAAAAAAAAAGAATAGATTTACTTGTTTCTCTCTCTTTTTTTTTAATGTTTAATTGAAAATTTTCAAATGGTTACTAACTTGTGTAGATCTCAAAGTTTAGGAGGCAACAGTAGGTAAGCACATGAAGTAAGTGCAAAACCATCAACCCACAGGATTTGGGTCTGCTGAGAGGCTAGACTTGAATGAAGTGGTGTTACCTGTTTCTGTGCAATAACCCGGCTTCCCTCTTGTTTCTCTTCCACTGTCACCACCAATACACACCTAATACTCAGGAATGTCTCTATAAATCCCTATCCATCACTCTCACTGCCAATACCTTAGTTCAAGTCTTATCCTGTGCTCCTGCACATCTGGTCAATCCTTCCTTTAAACTACTCTTTGAATTAGCTTTCTAAAGAAAAAAATCTAACCTTGCCACTTTCTTGTTCAAAGACCATATCTAATTCTCTATTGCTATGTGGCCTTGAGCTTGTTACTTAAACACTCTGGGCTTCAGTTTTCTTACATATAAAATGAAATTAATAAATCCAGATGCTTTAGCAGAGAAGGCAGAGTTTTTTTTACCCTCTGTTTGTAATCCTCTCCACCCTCTATTGAATTAACTAGTTTCTGAACACACCATGCTTTTTCACATAACTCTCTCTCTCTCTGGAAAACTGGTACCCTTCCTTCAAGACTCAAGCCAAATGTCTCCTCTACTGTAAAAACATCATTCTTTGGGGATTAAGTATCTCCCTATTCTGGGTTTCCCCTGCAAGCTCATTGGCCATTGCCTGATAACAACACTGACTGTACCTAGCATCAATGCTCCCTGCAACCAGGCTGTAGGCTTCATGAGGGCAGAAATATGCCTTATCTTTCTATCTATTATCACTTATCACAATGCCCAACACAAAGCTGAGTAAACAGTGTGAATGGGCAAGCATATGATCTGGAAAGAGTCTGGTTTATATAGCACTATCTGGAAACTGGTCTTTTTGTCAGTCTAATTCTGCTAGGAAATTTAGAGGAAAGTTTTCTATTCAAAGTTATTTAGGTTGATGTCAGGTCAGAATCTAAAGTCCTCCTAGGGCTCCTAAATCACTACAGGCAAGTTATTAAGAGAAAAAATCATTTTGGAGGGCAACCTTGATTGGTTTTGAAACACTTCTGTATTTTCCTTGATGCACTTAAAATGTGTAGACCATTGCGTGTATAGATAGAACATTTCCTTTTACAATATTTTTTCATACAGCCCTTGTATTTTCCTAATGAGGCTATAATTTTATGAGATACACATTATCACTCTAATGGTGGAGAAATTGAGACTTTTGAGGCACATCGCTTGGGAAAGTCTTAAGAACTCCTGCTACCCAGACCAATTACATCAGAATACTAGGGGCTGGCCTAGACATCAGATTTTTCAAAGCTCCCCATGCAACTTCAATTCGCATCCAAGTTGAGAAATTGCCTTAGCTCTGGAAGGTTTGGATTCCACACCTGCGGTGATTTTGAGGTAGTAGAAACAAGGCCAGAACCTGAGTTTCTGACTTGTGCTAGGATTCCGAGCTGTCTTTTCACTATGGCGTCAACACTTAGAATGGTGGCTTCCCCTGCTGTGACTGAGGCTGGTCATTGGTTTCTTTTTTCTCACTTGCATACCAGGAATGCAAATATTCTTCCATTAAAAAAAGTTCTCTATGAATCCAGTTAGATGTGACTCTATAGGTGGGGGCAACTTAAATGAAGAGGGTAATAAATTATACAAAATTAAGAAATAATTTATGTTATAAAAGTAGATCCCTTAGAGTAGGTAGGCTTTTTATAGAAGACTTGGTGAGACACTTGAAGGTTTGAGGTCCATGTTTGTAGTGTTTTCCTTCGCAGCAACATATGGGGCTGGTAACTTTTATATCAAGTATTTAAAGATATCCGCTAAGTCTCACTTTGAGCAGAGTGCTATATAGACTGAAGCAATCTATGTCTTCTTAGTATGTTGTTCTAGTCAGCTGTCTTCCTCAGAGTCTATGGTAATTTGCCTACCCCCTGAAAAGAGACCCAACAAAGACTGAATATTCTGCAGGCAAAATCATACTTAGAGTGTCTCAGGTTATCAGAGTAAGTGGTAGTTGTCTGATTATAAAGTGGAAAGATATTATTCAGAC
>NW_011889069.1:3489827-3548833 GCF_000151845.1 Pteropus vampyrus | reverse complement strand
GCATCCAAGTTGAGAAATTGCCTTAGCTCTGGAAGGTTTGGATTCCACACCTGCGGTGATTTTGAGGTAGTAGAAACAAGGCCAGAACCTGAGTTTCTGACTTGTGCTAGGATTCCGAGCTGTCTTTTCACTATGGCCTCAACACTTAGAATGGTGGCTTCCCCTGCTGTGACTGAGGCTGGTCATTGGTTTCTTTTTTCTCACTTGCATACCAGGAATGCAAATATTCTTCCATTAAAAAAAGTTCTCTATGAATCCAGTTAGATGTGACTCTATAGGTGGGGGCAACTTAAATCAAGAGGGTAATAAATTATACAAAATTAAGAAATAATTTATGTTATAAAAGTAGATCCCTTAGAGTAGGTAGGCTTTTTATAAAAGACTTGGTGAGACACTTGAAGGTTTGAGGTCCATGTTTGTAGTGTTTTCCTTCGCAGCAACATATGGGGCTGGTAACTTTTATATCAAGTATTTAAAGATATCCGCTAAGTCTCACTTTGAGCAGAGTGCTATATAGACTGAAGCAATCTATGTCTTCTTAGTATGTTGTTCTAGTCAGCTGTCTTCCTCAGAGTCTATGGTAATTTGCCTACCCCCTGAAAAGAGACCCAACAAAGACTGAATATTCTGCAGGCAAAATCATACTTAGAGTGTCTCAGGTTATCAGAGTAAGTGGTAGTTGTCTGATTATAAAGTGGAAAGATATTATTCAGACATGGATCTATGTGTAATCAGCAATGATGATAAAGGAGGTGTACAGGAAGTGAATGGTAATTAAAAGGGATTAGAGACATTTTTGCTTGGGTGTATAGAGTCTCTCATATGCCTAGAGAATGACCCATTGCCTTTTCAGGGTGCCACTAGCATTGCAGTTCTCAAATGGTTTGGGAATATAGATGCATATACTCTACTTTTGGAAGGAATCAAACAGCAACATTCATGAAAAGATATAATAAAACAAGTTAAGTTTCCAGTCAAGAAATATAGGACAAAAATATGATCTTCACCAGTAGTTGCAGAGGATAATTAGGCCAAAGCCTGCTTACTCACATGCAGGGAACTTATTCTGAGAAGTCTGAGACCGAACAGATTTTGAGATAAAGAATTTTACTTCCAAGAGAAAGAAGACAAGCAATTTTATCTGGTGTGAGATCGTCAGATCTGGAGTGTGGAGACCTGGTACTATTCTCATCTGCCAGCAGATTGACTTGCAATGTCATCTTTTTATTGTCAAGCTTATATAACTCTAAGCTGCTGAGCAGATATAGACAGACAAACAGACAGACAGACAGACACAGATGATAGAGAGATAATAGGTAGACAGGTAGATAAATAAATAGATAATCAAGTAAGCAAACGTCATCTGACTTTGAATGCTGATACTTAAAAGTTAGCACATAAATATGATTGATAGCTTATAAAAGAACTCGACTTTCTTTCTCTCTGACTGGTGACTGTGTGTCTCCACAAAATAGTATCTGAGAGTTTTTTGGGGTTGTGAGAGAGAACATGGGTACTATCTGAACAATTGATACGCATTGGCACAGAAAGCTACATTTAAGGCTCAAACAATTGAGAGACTTCTTGCTTTTGTGATGGTGTATGAATCTGACCTCATGAACTGAGGATAAGTACAAGCCCTCCCTCTAATTATGGATCACTTCCTTTTCACTGGGAGCAAAGCAAAGATAACCTTGTTTCATATGCAAATTGCAGGAAATGTTCCACCTGTCCCTGTGGTTTCCCTTGACATAGAAAATCATTCATAGTCCTGGCACTGTCGAGGGTGGGGTGGGGGTGGGGTGGCAGGGATGGGGAGGTGGTGGGGGTGGGCATTCACAAGCCTTCCTTGTCCCTTTAAATAGATGTTTAATAAGTTTGGAAATGGCATTGCTTCCAAGAAAGCCAACATTGGAGAATTAGAGCCTGTTTCCTTGGATAAATATGAAACTTTAAAATAGTCCAAGAAGACCCCTGCAATCCCTGCTAAATGAGATTTGATTTCTCTTTAAGCTGTTTTTAATAGCTGGAATTACAGAACATTGCTGTTTACAAGCTAATAGGTTTGTGAGCAGGCAGCTTGCTTTGTGCTCACAGTGATACCATTTACACCTTTATTCAAAAAGCAAGCCCTCATATTTGCATGTCTCTTAGCAAATTGAAGCTGAGCTTACTGCTCATGGAGTTATTATTCTCTCTCCTTCTTTCTAGTCCCTGTCACATCACTGTCCCTGTCCCTGCCTCTTTCCCTTGTTTCTCAGTATGTTTTTATTGTTGTTGTTGTTGTTGTTATTGTTTTTCTTTGGCCAAAGGAATTTTATCCAAATTCTGCCTCTAGGTTGTTGAGTTTTAGAACTGAGAAATGGAGGAAATAAAAAAGCCCTAGACAATTAGGCCCTTATAATTAATTAAGAGATCTGTAGGCCCCAGGTTGACTAGATTTTGCTTGTTTCCAGAAAACCAGGTCTTCCTTTGTACATTCTGTTTTGTGAAGAGACCCAGATCACAAACATACAAATGCCTGTGAGGAGGAAGCAGGGTGGGGGTGGAGGGTTGAGTTGAAAGGAAGGGGCAATTTGCCTTTAAATTTGTGTTTTCTATCCCAAAATATTAATGACAATTAGTTACAATGATTAATATGAGTAATAATTAGTCCTATTTTGGGGCACTAACAATATTCCAGGCCTGAATTTTATATGCAACTTTTCAGGACTTTCAACTGTTTTTGTATATGGATGCAATTATTCCCATTTTTCAGATGGAGAACCGGAATAACTGCCATCTTTGAGCCTCAAGGCAGAGCTAGTAAATGGCTGAGCAAGATTTGACTGGAGCTCCATCTGATTCCAAATGCGATGCTTGTAAGACCGCCAGCAGCAAACACTGACAGGTGCTAGCTATGCTGGACACCCTCCTGAGCACTCTGCATCCGTTAAACCATTCAGTCTTTGCATCTACCCTGTGCAGGAGGGACTGGCATTATTTTACATTTTACAGCTTAAAAAACTGAGGCACAGGAAGTTATGTACCTTGCCTAAAACATACAACCCAGTCAGGAAATGGGAGTGCTGGGGCTATGAACCCGGGCTGTTTGCTCCCAGAGTTTGTGCCCTTAAATGGCTATGCCTTACTTCCATGTTTCCTAAACTCTGGAGAGAGTATATTCAGCTGTTTGAATCCACTTGAAAACATGTATTAAGTACCTACAAGATTTCAGTTTCTCTCATTCATTTCTGGGAGAGAAACAACTAGAAACACCCCATTGGGTTTGGGTAGGTGGGGGAGTGACAGGGAGCTGCCCATTCCTCTTTTCTAAATATCTTTATGGTTTGATACTAAAATTCCTGACTTTAAACAAAAGCTTTCAAAAATAAGGTATTTAAATGCTTGACCTCTACACTACCCAAGATAGGTTGTCCCTGGTCCTTACATCCTTCTGAGCTAGGCCCTGGTTGCTGTGCTAGAGAGCAGGGAGCCACAGATGAATAGAGTGGCTTAGTGAGTAAAAGAGCCCTGAAACTCAACAAATGAGTCCCTCCCCTGCAATTCATCCATCCAACCATCCATCCTTCCGACCCTTCAACAAAATAAACTCACTACTCGGTGTCTACATTAGGGGTAGGTGCTCAATACAAGGAATCAACAGAATCAGTGGTTTTTTTTTTTAGAAGGAAAGAGGTTAAATAAGCTTTCATAGAATATATGACCTTTGGCATTTTCTAGAAAAAAAGATGGCAATAGAAGTTTATTAATATTTAGAAATTCCCTGGGACCATCTCTCTGGTGACACGGAGTGGTGGTGTCTTTTCTCTTTTGATTCAGCTTATTCTGACCTCACTTATCACATTCGTCAAACCGCTCTCATGGTTCTCTTTACTCACCTTGTCAAATTGTTCTTCCTCATTCACAGTGTGTAGTGGAAAAGTGAGAAGTAGTAGACACTGCAAACAGTGTGAAAGCAGCTTAATAAATCATTTTAAGCTATTAAAATTGATATTAAGTTTTTTTGCAAGATTTTATCATTTACAATTTTTAAGCATGTTATTTGTCACCTGGTTAAGCAAGAACAACCAATATTTCATTGGGAGATCTGATTTCTCAATGCCTTTAACCAAAATGGGATGAAAGTGACAGAATTTTCCTTGTGGAGAGTGGTAGGATGCTCACCTGGAGATTGGCAGTTGACCTTGTGAGTTCTTTGTTGGTTGATTTTGAAGATAGCCCAAAGCAGTTGTGAAAAGTGCATATGCTTTCCCTCACTCATGTGTTTCCCTTCCAGGTGGTCAGAATAGGGACTGGCAAATCACATTACCACCATCCTAGGCTCTCTTCTGCTGGCCATCATTCACCAAATATTTATCGAGTTCCTACTATGTGCAGGCACTGTTGGAAGCAATTGGCTCACATCAGTAAACAAAACAAACTGATCCCTGCCCTTGTGAAACTTATCTGGTAGCAGGAAGAGATACATAATAAAAAAATAAATACAATTAATACATAAATGTGATAGTAGGTTACCAGATGATAAGTTTTAAGTGGGAGGAATAAAAGAGAAAGCCATAGTATATGGAATGAGCTAACAGATCTTGTTTGCAAGCAGCAATGTTCTTTGCTGTGGAGTTCCTGGCATTTTCCTAGTGGGAATGGCCTTTGGATCCCAAAGACTAGAGCCAAACATACCGTCCCCATTCACCAGCTCTATGAGGTTCTTCTAGGGCAGGAAAAAGTAATCAAGAGGTGGCTTTTTGTAGAACTGTGCTGCCCAATTCCAAGAGGAGGCTGTCCTCTTCCTGCACCACCTCATCTATTCCTCATTCCTCATGCTACAGAGGGCTATGCTAACTCCTGGGACCCTGCTTTTCCTTGTTGTTGTTGTTGTTGTTGTTGTTTTTTAGGAGGAAGGAGCAGGCCTAAGTTGGAGAGGCCAGGTAGATCACACCTGGAACACAATGTCTGTTGGCTATCGGAGAGTCTGGGAAGCCAAGGAGTGAAATTGCTCAGCAACACATACAGCAAATGTCTTCATTTGGACAAGTATGATGATTCACCTGTTTCCTCTTCAAATCTATGCTGACCACCCACTCTGTGTCTGGCTTTGGATTATTTTTGGGTAGAAATATAAAACCAGAGCTTCATTCCTGAAAGTTGTGTATGAGCTTCTGGAGAGAATGAACTTTTGTTTGTCCCTCTGGTTCTATTTTTTGCAGAGTTCTAGTTTGAAGTGTCTCATTGATTTCATCTAAGAGGCAGGCTGTGCTTCCAGTTACTGGTCAAGGGGAATCCCAGCAATGGGGAGTTAGGGACCAGTGGACAACGCCTGGAAAACCCCATCTTTGGAAGCCACCAGTGCCACTTAAGGCAGAGCTTTGGGGACACTGGGTTGTTAAGAACCAGTGAATGAAAGAAGGAAGGATTTTATAGTTAGCATACATAAAATTAGAGAGTCATGTAGTTCATTATATTTAGCACAGTCTTAGAAAAATGTCTGGCTTCCCTGGTGGAAATTGTTAATTCCACAAATAGCACCTACCAAGTGACCTGTAGTGGAGGAAAGAATTGAGAATCATTGGCTTAGGAGGAGGGGATGGGGTATGAAGGGCTAGCTTTTTTAGAGGCAGCTCTAGGTTTTTCAAATATGTCTTACCATAAGAATCTTTTGGGAAACTTGATAACAATACTGCTTCTTGGGCTTTGCACCCCTGAAATAATCAATCAGAGTCTCTAGGGAAGGAGCCTGGAAGTTCTGTCTTTAACCAGCCCTCCATGAAATTCTTTTAGGGTAGAGCACATGGTTGTCAACAGGGCTGCACATTAGAATCAACCAAGGAGCTTTTTTAATTATTGCTGATGCTCAGACTTCACTCCAGAGAATCTTTTGTAATTCATCTTGATGGGGGCTGAAGGAAGGCTGCTCCTGTTCTGAAGCTCAGCAGGTGAATCATGTACAGTTAAGGGTAAGTCTTCTGTATAGAAGAGCTGGGTTGGGATCCCTTCTTGGTCACTTACTGTGCACCCTTGGGTGAGTAACTTTTATGTACTATACCTCAGGATCTCAGAAGATGGAGGAGTGTTGTCCCTGCCCTGCCCCTTCACAGGTTCTCTGGAAGATTGAAAGAGACAGTGGATGTGAGCACCTTCCTCCATCTCAATGCGGAGTGAGCTCTCTCTGGGCCTGTGTCTGGACCTCTCCAGCCATCCACTCTTCCATAGCCTGTGCTTGTCTGGATGAGAAATGTGCAGGCATAGGGAGTTTAGGTTACACGGTGGCTGAGCTAGGTTCTGGCTGCTGCCGTGAGCCCCAGGTGCCCCTGGTAATGAGGAGGGAAGGCTCTGGGCAGGAAACTCGCTTTAGTGCCACCCTGTCTACCCCCACATTATTCTGACTTATTACGTTGTAATAAATTGAACGATTCCACTTCATTATTTCATATTTGAGGAGATTTATAGATTGTCCTGGTGGCTGAAGAGGCAGTGATTAAAGAAGCAGCGTGCTAATGAACAAGGCTCTGCACAAAGCTGCTTTAATTAATGCACAGCCAGGAGCTGTAAACTACTTGCTGATAACAAACCTGCTCATTGAAGAGTTGAACTGGCATCCTCCCACAGAATAGGGGATAGCGGATGACATGGGGAAGTTATTCAAGTGGCAATTAGGGCTACTAAACTGTGACTCCTTCCCCACCACCCACTGGGCTCATGATAGCAGAGTTGCCCAACACATACTTAGTTTTATCTGCAAAGAGTTGCTACTCTTCCTGGTCCATGGCCACCTCATTCTCTTCCATCATCCTCTATCCCAGTGGCTTAAACTTTTTGAAAATTTTGTTTGATTCATATGAAGCAAAAGATGCCTATCATCCTTCACAAAGTTCTTGGGATATGAAATAGTTGTTTCCACCCTAAACTTAGTTAAGTCTGGTGTTTTTTTGGAAGCCTTAAAAACTTTTTTGCTCTTTCCTTTTCATTTATTTATTGTGTGTGTGTGTGTGTGTGTGTGTGTGTGTGTGTGTGTGTGTGTGTGTAATGATACCTGTTGGCAGCTTGGCTTTGGAGAGTTCCATCTCACCAGCTCTTCACCTGCTAAGCGACCTGACTTCCCTGTTTGGATGTGCATGGGAGGTGGCTGGAGCCAGTCAGGGTCGGCAGAACAGGCTCAGATATTCTCGATGCTTGTCACACTGCTCTGCACCCCAGGGTTTTTCAGTAAATGCTGTTTCCTGACAAATTAAGTCCAAAGGGTACGAGTAACACAATAACCTTTCTCTGTTCTTTTAATGGTTTCCTGCCAGGATTTGATGTTTGGAGACGTGAAACATTGTGATAAAATGGCTTTTCAGTGAGTTGATAGCAGTGATGCTTTCTGCCACGAGACAGAACATTATGAGCAGTATGACTAACACTAATAATAGTGATTCTAATAACAAAAGGAATGCAGCCATAATAAGAGATAAAAATCCCAGCCAACAGAATGATTTGAGAAAAAAAATAATGAAGTGGGATTTATCGAATTAACTGTTCCATTTAACAGACACATCAGCAGAACCAAGGCATGGAAGAATGTAATCAAGGGTTTGACTCTGGTGACAGAGCTGAACTAGACCTGGAGATTGGGGAACAGTCAAGTAAAATCAGTTATAATCTTGGTGTCTCAGCTGCTACACATCAAGAAAGCTGTACAGTTCAGAGGAGATTTCTGGATGACTGCTACGTAATCCAGACAGTTTTATTTCAACAATAAGCTATTATTACTCTGATTTCCTACCTGTGAGGACTCCCGAGGGAAACATCATCCCACACAACCAGAGGCCCAGGCCTCCAAGGACTGAAGTTTTCATAGTATTTGGAGAGCAGGACTCCCAGTTAGGAGGGGCAAAGCCACATTCCAGCTGGGTAGGTCTGACATGCAGAAGCAAGAAACTGATTTTACTTCTCATCTCTTTCTCTTGAATAAATGTACCTTTGGTGCATAATGGCCCCAACTTATTGCCTGTCCTCTCTGGTGCAGAGCTAAGGTTTTGGTGGCTTCTTTGTTGCTCCAAGTTAACCCAAGGTCTATGATGTCACTGTGCACCTCTCTTGTCTTGCTTTCTAAATTTTCTCTGCTTCCTGTGACGAATCATCTTAGATGTGCTATATCCTCCTTGCTATGGTTGTCTCCACTCTCCATATTATTTTCCCCCATATGGAAGACAGATGCAATATTTATATAAAAACTAAAGTTTTAAGAAATTTGAAGAAAAGGCTAGGACAGGTCAGAGAATTAGTATTTTAATGTAATATAGTAAGAACATATTAATCTCAGAAATAATAACCGTTCATAGCAAGCATCAATTTTTAAAATAATAGCATATTGTCTCCTAAGTGTTCAGGCACTATTCTCATATTATTTAACCAACTTGCTTTTTATCTCACCTTTATATGACATTTGGAGAAACTGAGGCACCTAGGAGGTATGTGACTGAACCAGGCATAATGATACAGTGGGAGCAAAATAGTGTGAGACTCCAAGTAGGAATTCACCCATGAGAGAGATCTGCTGGCTTGGTGAATTCTACATTATTTATCTCTGATTTTTGGTAAGCAATCCTGAACACTTTGCTGGGTATTTTATGACCAGGATGGGGTGGAGCCTGAGACTGAAACATTGGAAAGGGGGATGATGGGCAAAATTTTATGATTTTCAGTGTACTTATTCTAGATTCCACTTTCTCTGCTATCTCCAGACTATAGGTCAACTATTGGGCATATTTTCAGAATTAAGTTGAGAAGGAGAGTGCATTTTGGAAATAGAACAGAATTCACTTCTAAATGACACAAGAAACTCAATTTTTAATGGTGAAGAATACCACGTCTACATGTCTGTAACTATGGAAGTCTAAGCAACACAAAAGACAGGAATTTTAGCCAGCAGAACATGTAACGTAGGCAGTCAACTTTATGTTCAAACCAAGGGAAATGATTTCTTAACCCAAGTTCTACCTTCGGGAACATTACTCTGGTCCAAATATAATGAAAGTCTTGGCTGGGAAAGAAGACACTAAAATTAAAATCCTGCATGAGGACTTAATAGGGATAATTTAGTTTTCTCATTTGTACAAAGACCATTAGCTCCTGAGAACTGCTAGAAACAGGAAGTATGAAGGGTAGAATTATTTTTGCAGTCCCACAGCGGCTTCACTGACACCAACTTGGGAAGAGCAAACTCTTGGTAATTGAAATTTTCTAAGGGCATAGAGAAATTATTTTTTGCCCTTAAATTCACATATGCTGACAAGAATTCCAGTGATTTTGGCCACTCCTACTGCCTTCTGCTTCTTTGTATTCTTTTTAGAGCTTGAACTGATTTATCCTTCTTCCTCCATCCTTACCTCTTTGATCATTATCAAAGACGCCACCTTCTCTGGAGAAGGTTATTGTGTTAAATATGCTTTCTAGCACTTTCTTTTTTTTCTTGTACTGTTGAGCTGATCAGAAGAATTGAGTCAATATGGCATTTGCTGGAAAAAGATAGAGAGTCAATTGAGTCAATATGGCATTTGCTGGAGTCCAATGTTTAAAGGAGACTGTCAAAGGTCAACCAAAAAGGTGTGACAAACTCACAGGCCTGAGGAGGCAAGCCTTTTACCTAAATGAATGAGATAATGCCCATCAATTAGTGCTAAGTGGCTTTGACTAGGACCGACTATAACACCTGTCCAATTTAAATTATGTTGTACAGTGTGATTATGGGTAAAACCAACTGGCTCCAAAATACTCAGAGAGACATAAGTTGTCCCAAGGGCAGCTAATTTGTAATGCTTAGTGGCCATGTGTTTCCACATAAATGTACCACCAAGTTGCAGAGGCAACCTGATTTCTTGGCCAAGAAGGACAGGGATAGTGCATTTTCCTGGTGCCCCTCACATCAAATAAATGTCTTTTATCCATTCTCTTCAGCAAACCTTATCTCCTATCAACCACCTACTCCTTCTTTTTTCCTATTCTCCTCCCTAAAATTTCCTCTGTTCCTTTATTTTCTTCTTTATTTTCTGCATTTTTCCCCATAGGCATGTTTAGACATAGATAGATACCAGAGCCATTTGTAAGATACAGTAGAAATAAGGAGAAAGAGAGCCAGGGGTCTTCCTTTCAACAATCTCAAATGGCAAATACTTAAGGAAAGTGATCTTACAAACTTTTGCTAGTGCTTGCAATGGTTAATAAATTGTATTTGAGAAGTTATTGTTCACTATTGAAAATATTTTCATTTCATTTTAAACAATTCTCTTAAATTTTTTAGTTGGAGTTAATAAACAGCCAATTATTTCTATTATTGTAATTAGCCCTGATATATTTAATATCATATTTAACTTTAAACTCTACAGATTTCATTTTCTAAGTATCATGAGTCAAGTTCCTGGGGAAATAGGAATTTGAGAGCTGATGTTCAATTTGGGTGTACTCTTGGGCAGAGCACATGCAAGAGAGTGAGAGAAACAAAGGGTGATGGGAGTTTACCTGCTCTATAGTCATAACAATGGCCTCAGCTGATCCCATGGGACAATCTAGAAGCTAGGATGGTTCTTCAGATTTGTCCCTGATTGATGAAAAGGGGCCAGGCCTTTGCATTGCCTCATCAAGCCCTCAGCAAAGCAGCTCTGCTTGGTTGGAGGAAATTCCCAGAGCAGAGGATCTCAGTGGGCAACATTCTGGGAAGGCAGTTCTTCTATCTTGGTAGAGGTAGGAGTGTAGGATCTGGGTCTGCGTACCAGGAGGATGGATGGGTAAGATTCTCATCCAATTTCTCTCTAGTCCAGATATTATTTTGTTTGTCAACTATCACATGGGATAAGATTAACTTCTGGCTTTGAGAGTTGGGAACATTGAAACACCAGTATGACTATTATTTATAGATGAAACATTATACTCTCTTTCTTTACACTCTCCCTTTTCACTCTTTTTGCAAATTTTGTGTACAATTCTGTGACAACATGCATGGTTCTCTCCCCAAAAAACCTCCTCTGACATTCTGACAGCATATTTTATAGCTGTGTATAAGTGACACGTAAAGCCCGATACAGGAAAAACAAAAAGATATGCCACTATATTTGGGGGCATACACAGAGCATTTTCTAAAGGGTTACTCCACAGTGAGCAGTTTGAAAATGCTTGTTTGCCTATGCTGCAGATGTTAGCAGATTGTGACTCCTTTACTACCCATGTCCTAATTAGAAAGCTTCAACTGAGATTGGATTCTAAATACTTGCTTCCCTTCACATTAGATATCAGTTACCACCTGTGTCTCTTGTCAACCGGTGTTTTGCAGGTATGTCTAGAGTGAGTTGGCATGGCAGGGAGGGGTGGAGATATGCCACATATTAATGATTCTATGTGAAAAGAAAACAAAATACAAAAGATGGTGCCTGTGGTCTACAGTGTTGATGATGTTTACTGGGTGATGGATGAATATGGCGAACGAGCCAGCATGACCTGATCAGGGTGAAATGGCTGAGCAGGAGAACGGCGAGTGAATCAATCATGAGACCTGTTCCACCAGCCGGCTGGGTTCATCAGTCTCACAGCCTCTCTCAACAGACTTATAAATTACCCCTGATGGAGGGATGGCGTATTGGGCCAGGTTTCGGTGACTTCTCCAGCGGAGATCAATAGGCTGCGGTGAATAGAAACAACACAACTCCAATGAGATAGTTGGCGATGCACTCCGACTTTATTTCATCAGCTGTGCTTGCTTTTATAATCCTATATATTTTGTGCCCAAGCTTAATGCCTCCATCCTAAAAAATCTAGACTTAATTTAATATCTACATGTAGTGTACATTAGTGCTTAGGGACATGGCTTCCTGGATGTGAATGCTGCCCTCACTTAATAGCTGACTTGGATAATTTACTTAATTAACTTATTTGTTCCTGAGACACCTCACTTTTAAAAATGGCAATAATAACAATAATAATTAATAATAATAATAATAAATACTATTCCTTCCTCATAAAATTCTTCATAGGGTTTAATTAGTTATTTTATAAATTAGCATTTAATAATTTTAGCAGTTATTATTATGGGAAACCCCATTTAGTTTCAGAAGTTGAGCGTGTGTCTTCCTTCACTGATAAAGCAATGTCTTGCACATTACCCTAAAGTATACATGCCTATATTCATTCTCATTTTTTTTTTCAGTGAAAGGAGGAAGTGTGTCTTCTGTTATGCAAGTTCAACCTTTCTACCTGAGACTCTCATTCTATTCCCTTCCATGTTTTTCTGGGTTTAGCTTCACATCATACATTTTCATTTACTGTTCTCTCCAAGTTTTTTTTTTTTAATTTTAATTTTTTAATTAGAGTTGACATTCAATATTATTTTATGTTAGTTTCAGGTGTACAGCATAGTGGTTAGACATTTATACAATTTACAAAGTGATCCCCGATTAGTCTAGTAGCCATCTGGCACTATACTTAGTTACTACAATATTGTTGACTGTACTCCCTATGCTGTACTTCACATCCTCATGTCTATTTTGTTACTACTAATTTATACTTCTCGATCCTTTTACCTTTTTCACCCAGTCCCCCAAATCCCCCCTCAGTCTGGCAATTAACAGTTTGTTCTCTGTATCTATGATTCTGTTTTCATTTTGTTTGTTCATTTATTTTGTTCTTTAGATTTTACATATACATGAAATCATATGGTGTTTGTCTTTTTCTGTCTGACTTATTTCACTTGGTATAAGACTCTCTAGGTTCATCATGTCATTGCAAATGGTAAGATTTTATGTTTTAAAAATTTTATTTTATTATTAGTTTCAAGTATACAGTACATTGGTTAGACATTTATATAGTTTATAAAATTATCCCCCTAATTGCTCTTTCTCTCTACCGGCTCTCCACCTAGCCATTACATTAATGCTAACTGCATTCCCTATGCCATGCTCCCCATCCCCATGACCATCTATCAACTACTAATTTGTACTTCTTTAATCCTTCACCCCATTTTTCCCCATGGATGCTGTACTTATAATTGCCTCATGAGGAGGCCATGCCAGAAACCGAGTTCAGCTGCCACTAGCATGAGTCTTGGCTCTACTCGCACTGGACTCGCTGAGGACACAATTGGATGTGGTTTGAGTGAGGTCCCGTTTTGGAAGAAGCGGAGTTTCAGGGAATCCTCTGGATGGAGCAACCTCTGTATCTAGTTCCATGATGTCTCAGCTATGGTGATGCTGAGTCTGCACACTGGGATGGGGACAGCTCAACAGAAGAACAATGGATACCACCAGTACTTCTTCCTGGGAGAGAGCCTCACCTCCAGGGCTTTCTCCAACAACTCAGTGTCCTTCTGTAAGTCCCTGGTGTCCTCTGAGCAGCTGACTGGGCGCTGGTGCTCAGAGTGAGCAGGTCCGACCCAGGAAATTCCACTCTCAGACTCAGCCCCTTCAAGAGGCATCTGCAGCTGCCACTGCCATAGCCTCTGTTTCACTCAGCCTTTTGGGACAGGGTAGCCTCAAGTTTTCTCTCCCTCCTACCTTCTACTGTTGCAAGTTGATTAATTATTTCTCTCCCTAGTTGTAGTGCTTCTGCTTGTCTAAATCCCAGGCAACTTTCTTTGCTGTTTGCTCCATGTTTTTGTCACAGCTTTGATTTGGTCACAAGAGGGATGAACAAAGCCTCTATCATCTATGCAATTTTTTTTCCTCTCCAAGATTTCATTTTTTATGGCCGCGTAATAGTCCATTGCATATATGTACCACAAATTCTTATCTAATCATCTATTAATGGGCACTTAGGCTGCTTCTATATTTTGGCTATTGTAAATAGTGCTGCAGTGAACATAAGATCTTAGTCTATTGAACTAGAAAAGATATTCTGGTCCACTGAAATTATTCTAGCAAAGTCACCAATGACCTTCTTATTGCCAAATTCAATGAATATTTTTCAGTCTTTACCTATAGTGGATCTCTTTGTAGCTATTGCTATTATTGCTCATTCCTTCCTTGAAATCCTTTTATCTCTTAACTTCCATGGGGCCAACTTTTTCTGATTCTTGAAAAATTGCTTTAGGTGTAGTGTTTTCAGTATTGTTTTTATTATCTGATTTTAATGATTTCAAAAGTTAACAAGCATCATATAAGTAATGAAATGCCTAATATTCAAACACCTTAGATCATTTTTTAATGAATCCTTATATAGGGAGCAATGTCCCTTGTTGCCTTAAAATAATGTCTCTTTTACTTCAAGATATTTGGTTTACCCTCATTTTCTTTGCCTCAGATAAATCATCTACATTCATTTAACCTTTTTTTCTGAGGCTCTATTCTCCATCCATTTAATCATTTTCACTGCTCTGTCTTGGACCCTCTCCAATTTCTCTGTACCTTTTGGAAAATTAGAATCCCCTAACTGAGCACAAAACTCTAATAAGGGCCACATCTATGCCAAATATAGCTTATGACAATCTTTCTTGTCACTTGAGTGACAGACAACACTGTTAAGACTACTCAGTAGCTTAACAGTTTTAAAAGGCACATGCTTACATTGCAGACCCCAAGCTCAAACTTCAGGGATGTGATTGGCATTCACTTAATGGAAACAACTTAATGCTGTTATTGATCCTTTCTGGAGAATGAGGACATGTGCCCAGAATTTCTAGAGGATGCAGCTTAATGTGTCTTATGCCTGGACCCAAGGGAGCCAGTACATAGTTGAGATTTGGAAGAATAGCATGGTGTTTGAACTTTCAGGCTTTTTTTTTTTAAAAAATTCATAACAGAACCAATTCTCCTACCATTTAGGCCTCAGCCATTTTAGAGTCATCTTAATGCAATTACAATGACTCTTATTATTTAGCTTGCGTGGCTACTTTAAGTTTTCTTCTTCCAAAGAAAGAAGACATTTATCTTTCTTAGTTGAAGTGCAGAAGGTTCCACAGGGACTAGTGAGAAGTAGAATCTGGAGCAGGATGGAAATTAGTGCTGATAAGTGGTCTGATTGGTGTCTTGGAAAGTTTGAAATATTAGAGGCTCATTATATAGAAAGTACTGTGATTCAGAGAGCTATAGAATAAATGATGTAGAGAATGAAATTAATTTGGGAGTGAGGAGGATGGAAGATCTTGCTTCAGAAATTTTTATTAGGGTTAGAAGTTTAGGAACATCATAATGAAGACAGAAAGTGATGATTTTTGAGGAAGAAAGTAGATTGGGCAGTCCAGCATAGAGGTGCATATTTCAATTGTGTTGCTCATCTAGCCATTGCTATGAGAGGCAGTTAAGTAGGTGGTAGATCTTGTAGCCAGACACCTGTGCAATGGACAGTACGGGTACATAGGCATTCAGCTGGCATTTGGAGATTCAGTAAGTTGCTAGGAGGATCATTCCCTGCTAGATCCCAGGGGCAAATATGGGAGATGGGCAAACCATGCTATTGACTGCTATCCTTCCTAACTGGCTCATGGCAGAAACCAAAGCCTTTTCCCTATTTATCAACTTGCCTGGATGAGGCCAAGCTCATGTTGAACTGGTTAAACTTTCTCTGCAGTTTGGAATGATGGAGAGTGGATTGTTTTGGCTGGAGCTAGATGAGGACAGGTGGTGCCACCTGCTACAAGTGATTTCTTTCCAGTTGGCTCTAGAGCTACCATTTTTGGTCTTTTTGCAGTTTGGTGGGGTAGATGGGGAGGGAAGAGGAGGGTAGAGGTGGTGGATGAGGGAAGAATCTGGAAGCGCTCAGATTTGTCAGTGAATCATAACGGGCTTTCGCAGGTTGGCAATCCCTTTCATATATTGCAGCAGATGCACTGGCATTGAGAGATGGTTGTAGAAGGACATATTGAATTATTGATGCTCCAGGAACCCCATGGTGGTCTCTTTCTACTACAGATGCCTAAGATCTTTCTGTTTCATCAAAGTGACAGAAAGAGCTTGTCTTTTTAGAAGATCGAAGTTTCTTAGAGCCAAGAGCCCTAATAAGGGACCCTCCAAGAGTCTGGCATTCCTTTAGCTATCTCCCTGGTGGACAGGCTTGTGCCCCTAAACCTATAATGTGGTTCCATAGAGCAAAGAGAATGAGATATGCTGCGCCCAGTCCTGAGAAATGTGGTCACATTTATCGAATGTCTACCATGGATGAGCCAGGCACTAAACCAGGCCTTTTGCCTAAATTATCTTTGAATCTCACTATGTCTCTATACAGTGGGTATTATTTATATAATAGCTTGGGGTGGGAGGGAGGGACACTGGGTGGAATGAGTGGGAGACATTATCCCTAGGGAGTAAGGATTATGGCTGTAGGGTTAGGAGGTGTTAACAAGAGTGCATTCATAGGGGTAAATTGAATAACAACCAGATTGTATAATATGTAGTCTTTGGGCTTTAGAGGAAGATGCCTTCTGGCTGGAGCAGGAATCCAGGCAAATTTTGTTTTTCTGGCTAATTGGATACTTGTTTACAGTGTCTCTCTACTCAGAAGACCAGGCAACAAAGAAGTCTGCAGAGTCTACCAGAGGGAAACAAAGCAAAACAAAGCCCAGAGCAGTGCAGTGCTATTAATTCAAATTAATGACCCTCACGTACAAATGAAGCTGGTGCTTGACAGATTGCTAGCTCTTGGAGGGCAGCAGATGAGAACAAATGAGGGGTTTTGTCCGTCTGGTGAGGTGATTGATGCCCTCCTCGCTGTCCTGGCTCCTCACATCTACCTCTTACAGGTATTCCTTCTCTTCTGCAAATTCTCCCTGGTTGCTTCCCTACTGCCCTAGGAGGTCTGCAGATCCAAGGGTTGGCCCAGGGGATTTGCCTTCAAAAGAGAGGCCCATTGAAAGCCCCAGATGCAAAGTCACACAGATGGCAGTGTGGGGAATTCACTCCACAGAGACTTGTTTAAAATAGAAGTGATTTCTAGGCAGCCCTCAGGGGGATGCATGATGACCATTTAGGCACATTTCTGTCTGGATCTGTCGGCTATTATTTAACTCTACCAAAATAAAGATGTGTTCGATTATAAATGCCTCTTTTATTCACTCATTCAGTCACTTGGGCACTATAGATACAGAGAAAAATAAGATATTGCTCGAGCTTATTGACAAAAAACCCTTTAAAGTAGGTTAAGTTTAATTTTACTTTAAAGCTGAGGGCTCAGGGAAGTTAAGCAATTAGCTAAAGATCACTCAGATATTAAGTGATAAAGATACCATTCGAATCCAAGTCCTCCCAAGTTTTATTTTTAAATTTTACCATGATGATCATCATATGTTTTTCTTGGCTTACTTTTTAGCATAAAGATATAATATTAAAGTAACTAAGTTTTAGAACAGTTACAGAGAGTTAGAACTGAAATAGTCCTTGAAAATCACTTGATCTAACTCCTGACTTTAAAGAGAGATAGGGAGGCCCAGGGCAGTGAACAGACACCCTGTTTCATATGTTGCAGCAAATTGTGAGATGTCAGGATGTTGGGACACCCATAGTTGATTCTCTTTCATCCGGTAAAGACACCCAACGTTGAGGTATGTGTATTTTTACATACACAACTTCATTTGTGGACACATGCATACAGATCCCAAAAACAACCTGGACTCCTTATGTTACATAATTTTTGCCCCTCAGTCCTGTCAGTGAAAGCTGTATTAGATCCTGAAATAGCTTCTCTGCAAACCTGGATCTTTGTCTCTTGTTCCTACTGGAAAAATTAAACAAAACAAAACGAAACAAAACCCACCTTCTTTTAAGAGTGAATTAAAACTCAAAGGACCCCTACCCCACTCTTGACCCTGCCCTCTAGGAATTTTTTTTTAGATAAATCAAAACTCTAATTTCTAGATTATAGCCTTGATGATGAGAGGCATTGCTATTAAGTAACACTTTTTCCTGCAAAAAAAAGAATCTTATTCTGCACAAGCTTTTCCATACATCTAACTGCAAACACGAAAGCCCCAGGAAAGTTAATGGATCTTGGATTTGTCCCATGTTTGCTAATTGCCAGAGACCTTTCTATTTAAACAAGAGCTTCTTTCATTGCAGCCTTTGCACAAACACAGCTTTGGAGAGAGTTTATATTTTTAGGGGAAAGTAAATAGCTCAGCATTGTGCTATACTAGCAACTGTAGATGATGTAGAAATCTGGGTGCCAGGCACAGTATTTCTTGCTTTGGGAACTGTACCTAAATGCTTCTCTTTGTTATGTCATTTTCTCATTCATTTCTTCATTCATTCATTTAGTAATTCCATATTGAAAGCCTTCTATGTACCAGGCACTCTGCTAAATGTTGGTAATATGTAGAGAAAAAATAATTTCTAAACTGATCTCTCAAGGACCTCACAGTCTAGTATGAGACAAAGGCCATTATACAGACTATTATACAGAGAAGAAATCATATTATATAAAATAAAGAGAAGGGTCTATAACCTTCTCTGGAATGGTGAAAGGAGTTAGAGGAAGCTTCCTGGAAGAGGCAAAGCTTGGCTTAGGACTTGAAATAAGAAACCAATGAGCAAAATGGAGAAGTGTGGGTGGTCAGTGCAATTTAAGTTGAGAGAGCATTTTTTAAAGGTTCATAAAAGAGAATGGTGCATTGCAAGTAGTTTTATTTGATTACCTGGGATTCTGAATGACAAAGGGGAGTGGTGAGAGGTTGGGGAGAGTAGGTAGGGGCCTAATTATGAACTTCCTAGCCTAGAATGTTGTGCTAAGTAGGAGGTTAAACATTATCCAAAAGCAATGGAGTACAGTGAAAACATTTACATAGTAGAAGATCTAACTATATTTACATTTTAGAAAAAATCATGAAAATGCATTGGGAAAAGGGCAAGACCATTTTAGGTTTGATGAGACAGTGGCTGAGCAAGTGGAGAAGAGGAGGCTAAGTTTAGACATTAAGAAAGCAGAATTGACAAGACTAAAACCTGGGTTGTGTGCAGGAGAATATGAGGGATAGAAAGAATGATTTCCAGGTCACTGGTATGGTGAACTCAGAGGGGTAAGAATTTGGGAAATGAAAAGCATAGATATTTTCTTGGATTTGTTGAATATGAGGAGCCTGGGCATCTTCCAAGTAAAGATGACCAGGAAACACATTGACCTAGAGCTCAGAAGAGAGATCTTCCAGAGACATTTGGAAAATACGAGCAGTTGAAACTATAAAAGTAGATGAGATAGTCCAGGGAGATCATGTTTAGTGGGAGATTCAGGAGAACATGGGTATTTAATAGACAAGCAGATGAAGGGGAGCTCATAAAGTACACTAAAACCTAGCCACTAGAGAACAAAGGTGGAGAATAAGGTAATAGAAGTCAGGAGAGGATAGAATTTTTAAATGGAGTTGCCAATAGTATCAAATGCTGCACAAAAATTTTGAAAGATAGATTAAAAAAAATGCCCATGGAATTTAAAGTGTAGGAACAACAAGGAATCATTAGGAGGTAAGGATATGGGTATAAGGATATGTGAAGCAAAAAATAGAAATGAATCAGTACCTAGAAGAGCATGTGAAACCGAAGGAACTTACTGCCCCCACATCACATAGTATAGATTCTGCATTTGTAACATCTAGTTTTGAGTAAGGAGATGATAGTAAAAACCATGTCATGAACTGGTCAAGCAGTAAGATGATTGGTTCACAAAGAAGTTATTCCAAGTCAATCAACAGAAAATGCCAAAGTTGGAACTAATCGTTGAAAATAGTTCTCTGATTCATAGAAGAGGAAGAGTTTCTAATTGTGAAATCCATTTCTTACGGCATTGTGATTAAGGGTACAGGCTCTCGAATCAAATTGCCTTGTTTCAGACTCCAGTCTGTCACTTATTAGCTGTGTAAGCTTAGGGGAATTTTTTTTAACCTTTCTATGTTTCAGGTTTCTTGCTTGTAAAATAGGAGATAGTGATAGAATCTCCCTTGTAGTATTGTTGTAGCAGTGACAAAAATATACATTTAAAACATGTTGTATAGTTATTAACACAATTATCATTCAATAAATGTTAGCTATATTATATTTAAAATATTTTGCATCTATAAAGTACAATACATATGTAGAGAAATATATTGTTTAAAGTGTCTGCACACATTTATTAACATGGAACACAGAAAGGGTACTAGTCATTGAAACAGTGCTGTGTTATGTCTATATTCTTTCTCAGTTTAAACCAACTCATGGAAAAACCAGAGCCCAGGGATTTAAGTGACTTATCTAAAGTGATATAGCTTGTAGGTAGAGCCAGAACTTATACCTAGGTCTTATGATTTTGTGTCTGTGTTTCTCCTATTACTGATTATCATAGAACATTATATTTAAAGAGGATTTTTGGTTTATCAATTAAATGAGGATAGACTTTGGAGCCAAACTTTCAGTTTGCTTGAATCCAAGCTTGGCTAGCTCCCACCCTCCTTCTTTTTTCCCTCTATTCTTTCTGTATTTATTCAGCGTCTTTTATATATCATCAGTCACTCTCCTGAATATCAGCAATTACTGCCCTTACGAAGTTTATAATCTTGATGCTTTTTGTTATAAAATCTATTTTTATATTATTATAACTACCAAATGTTATTGTTTTTTTAGAATTTACCCAATCAATGTTTTGGTTAATATATTTTTTACTTTTACTTTCAAAGTACTAACATCTTTTAAAGTATATCTTAAACAGTTGCATTTTCTTGTGCAGTATCTGGCATGCAGCAAGTGTTTTTTTTCTCCTTTCACTGAACTTTCTTACCCTTCCTCCCCCCTTTTACCTTTCTCCCTACATTCTTATCCTCCTCACTTGTTTCTCAGTCTCCTGTCCTTAGGGCAATGATCCTCAAACTTGGTATTCATTAGAACCTCTTGAGGAACTTGTTAAGAAGGAGAGTCCTGGGCTTTCCCTCAGAAATTAATTAGGTCTTGGGTGGTAACAAGGACCATTTTTATAAATATCTCAATTGATTCTGTTGCTGGTGGACTTTCTGTTAAAAAATAGGGTTTCCTGGGTTTTTAAGTTAAATCTATTGAGAAAATTACAGTTGCCAAATGAAAATATTTTCACTTGAGAAAAGGATATAAAACCACAACACTCTAGTATTTCTGGCCCAAGATGAGCATGGGATTTGAACTGATTCCAAAGTTTAGATTTCCTAGTTTTGTTATTAAACATAGAAAATAACTGATCCAAGAAAGGGACATTAAAGTGTGTGTGAATGGAGGTTGCTTCTGTTAGGAGAGCTGGAAGTCCATTTGGCTTTGAAGGAGGGAAGTGGGGTGCACTCTTTTGTAGTTTTTTAAAAAAATAACTTTGGTTAATGATAATTTAGACATGTCTTGTCAATATATTTATTCTTGGATTCAATAAACATTTATTGAGACAGATTTTATGGTATGTGATAGGACTACAACCATAGGTAAAACCTACACCTATTTTCAGAGAAATCACAGTTTAGTGAAGGTGTGATAGACATGGGCAAGCAATGTGAAATAGGAATAAAGAGTGGTAAACAAAAAATTACAGATGTGGGCAGTCTTTAAAATTCTTTGGGATGCTTCACAGATAAGTTGAAATTTAAGCTGGTTCTTGATGACTAAGGAGAAGTTTACCAAAAATGGAGGACTATATTGCAGCAGGTAAAACAGCTTGTTTACAGTCATATTAGTATAAAATAACGTGAATATAGCTCATCATAGAGTTATTAGTGAATAATTTTAGAAACTTGAAACTAATATTCCTTAAATTGCCTATTGGATCTCCTTGTCTTTGAAGTTCATGTGGCATTTGTGATGAATTATCTATTTCTCCAACTAGCATCAATTGATCATCTGCTCCTTACTGAGGGGTCAGTGGTTTGTTTGTCTTGCTGCATTTTCATTCCCTCTCTAGTTCCTCACTAACTGTTGACGATCTTCCACATTGTCTCATTCAATCGGCGTTTCTCGAGCCTTCTATTATTGTATTTGACTGCTGTAGACAGCATCTACCTTTCCCTTAGTCCCCCTTTGTCCTCTTCTCACTCTGCACAAATAGCTAGATCATCTCAGACACCAACTTATTATTTTCTCAGAGAGTAAAGTTATAAACTTCTCTCAAGGGTGTCAGTCTCTATAGAAGATGAAGTGGGGGTTGTCGAGGGCAAGGACCTAATAGGGAATCTTGACTGACAGGGTAAAACTTCAGGGTGATGATAATGATGGTACTAATACCATCGAAATCAAGATCTGAGAAACCCTTTGAAAATGTAGTGAGGAGGTGCTAAGGAGTGCTTACAGTATGCTGAGCAATGGGTGTGCAAATAGTGCTGTAGTTGCTTATCTGGAAGCTCTCTGAGATTCAAAAAATTTGGGCTTAGAATGTTGGATAAATCTTCTGCTAAGTCAGCAAATGATGGATTCTGTCAAAACGTGTGAGACTTAACAAGAATTTTGATCTCTGTCCATTACCTCCTTACTTTACTTGCCTTTTGTTTCAATTTCCTTCCATTTTCACAGGTCATATGTATTTGTTTTATTCTTCCCAACAGATACATGAAACTGAAGAACAGCGAGCATATTTTTGGAGACCAGAGTAAGTAAAGCAGAAAAAGATAGTGGGGTCTGGCAAAAGCCTCCTATCTGAAGCAGCTTCCAAATGTTGCTAAGATGTCTAATTTCTTTTCTAAAAAGGATAAGAGATGTTTCAGGTAGCAGGCTGGAAACTGGTTTTCCAAGGATGAGTGGGTGCAACAAGAGGAGGGGAAAGAACAAAAGATGCCATTTAGCTCCTGCTCTTGTCTTCAGGAAGGACTTCAGTTCACACCAGGAAGGTCTGAACTCTTTTTTTTTTTTTTAATTCAAAACCAGAAAAAGGAAAATTTTTGTAGTATCTTTGTGAAAAAATATTTTATTGCTTAATAACTTTTGTATTAAGGAAATCATCATCGAAATTAAATATTTGCTGAATCTTGGTTATCATTTATTGAGTACTTATTTATACACCAGAAAACCTCAATGTTTTACATACAAGATCCTGTTAAAACCAAACAACAATTATATAAAATACTACTAGATTTGGTGTACATAAGAGAAACTGAGACTTCAAAAAATTACTTATTCCAGTTCTCATGGTCAGTAAGTGGCAAAGCCCTGATTTCTCTGACTTTAAATTGCACTTTTCTGATTACTACTCTCTGTTGCATGCAGCACAAGACACAAGAATATTTCTAAAAGTATAAGAAATAGTTCCTGTTTTCAATGCACTTTACTTAAACCCACTCTTTAAAAAAAGAAAAGAAAGTTATTTGTATAATCTTAATCTTTAATAAAGACAGTAACTAAGTCACTTCTTAAGACTTTTTTGATATTTAAAAGATTATTCTACAATTCATCTTTCGGTGAATTGTCAATTATTATTGTTATTCTCTGTGTTTCTAAGCTCCTACCAATGTCTCTTACATAGTGTAACTGTAAGTGACTTTTGTACAGAGAATCAGCATTATGTCCCATGGGAGAAATGAGTTTACCATTCTTTAAGGATCAATCCTGGTGTCATATTGGCCTTTTCTCTCTCTCTACCCACCCAAAACCTCAACCCTGAATCTAAGAGCCAATAACTCTGGGCTATAAAGCATTATTAAGGAGAGCTCTGAATTGCAAGTTCATGGGCATTTGTTAGCTTTGGCTTCTAACATCCACCCTCTTTCCTTTTTCTCCATTGCAAATAGTCCATGAGAGCTTTCAAACAGTTGCTCTGCTGTCCTCTAACAAAATTGATGCACATGACATAAAGGCTCATTTTTTATTCCCTCTCTTGAGTGACTCTTAAGCTGAGTAAAAAAGAGATTAAAAATGATTGTGTTCATTCATCTAATCTGCCTGTTTTTGTTGTATGACTACTCCTAATCCTTGCTTCTTAGACATCTAGAGATGCCTTGGTTTTTGTACATTTTCCACCTGAGTACCCAACACCCTACCTTAGAATTCTCCTTTGCTTAAATTGGCTTGATGTGGGTTCCCTTTCTTGCAACCATATTAGCTTAACTTGTTTTCTTCTTAATTACCACCCCCATTCATTCATTTACTCAATAAATACTTATTAAGGGTCTACTGTATTCCAGCTACTGTGAGCGGGACTGACACTACACTGTAACCATGGTAGACTACACCCCTGCTCTCAAAAGACTTACAGTCTGGTATGAAATAGAGGAGAAAAATTGGCAATTAAACAATTTGTTAGGGTAAGGATCCAAGCATACTTTATGTAAGGTGCAAGACTTTCAAATTTTCAATCAGAGAAAGCTTCTGGAAAGAAGTGAAACGTATGCTCAAAGAGGAAGGATGGGTGAATATTTGCCAGGTAAAGATGAAAAAGAATGACCTCAGCTAAGAGAATGAAGACAGTCTTTGGAAGCCTCAAGGGAAGTGAGATTGGGTGCATTTGGGGAATTGAAAGAAATTTATCCTGGGTAGAGCATAGAACACAATGTGGGAGAAGGTCAATTAGGTTGATGCTAAAGAAAAAAAAAAAAACAAATTATGAAGGATCATATAGGTCCTGTTAAAGAATTTCTACTTAATTGGTGTCATTGGAGAAATACAGAAGAATTTAGAAAAATAAAGTGGAAATTGTATCTTTGTGTTTTAGAATGACATTTCGGACTATACTTTAGAGAATATCTTGGAGGGGACAGGTTGGCTCTGAGTGGTCTGCTGCAGAAATCTGGGACAAATATGGCAAAGGTAAAAGCCAGAGTTGGACCACCAGGGGTGGAGAAAATGTGACTGCAGAGGTAGATCTAGAATACAGAGACCATACTGGTTGTTTGGAGAGGGGAGTCAAAGCCAAGAGAGTGAGAGCAGAGGATGAGGAGGAGTACATATTGTCAACTACCAGGAGTAAAATAGGGCCATGCTCTGAGACTCTGAGCACAGGGAGATGACTAGATTTGGGTGAAATATTGAATTTACTTTCTGATTATAGGCCAAGTTAGCCTGTGACTTTTGTGAGCTCATAATCTAATAGTGTTGGAGAGCATCAACAAGACAAGCAAAGTCTCTCTCTCTCTCCCCTGCCCTCCCCCCACTCTGTGCGTGCGTGTGTGTGTGTGTGTGTGTGTGTGTGTGTGTGTGTGTGTGTATGTCTATGGGTGATGAAAGTTAATATCTTTTCTCTGCCTGAAGATCTCGCATGGAAAGAATGCAGAAAATGAAGTACTTGAGAAGAAAGTCAAGGATATTTGTCTGACAACCCTACACAAAATGTGAAATAATGAGAGTTCTGGGTGAAGCTGTGCTGTCTGGAGTCTGTGTCCTTTGGGGAAAATTGTTCCAGGCCACAGCAGAGCTGGTTATGCATTCCATTAGTAGCAAGAGCCCATGGTGTGTGTACCTCAGGGCTGTTTGTCTCACTGAGAGCTGGGTGTGTGGGAATGTTTACACTGGGGCTATTTCAGCCCAGGCTGGCAGATAATTAATGAGTTTGTTTTTGAGCTGGTGAGTTGGAGTTGACACAGTGCCGGCAGGTGCTTTTGTCTCAATCCCTTCCATCCATCTTTATCGGATTTGCCAGACTCTCCTTCACTCTTTTCTTTCTTTACTTTACATCAAAAGCCATTGGGAATGAATCTGCAGAAAGTTCCTCCTAGAACAATTATAACAGTAGGAATGTCCTCTGTGTGTATGTGTCTTTTGTAATTGTTTTCCATCCCCAATTCATCCTTTGCCTTCATCATTTATGTCTTCAGTAGAACAAGGAGAACCTCGTTCTCAAGAAATAGTTGCCAGATATTTCCCAGGGTGATTACTTCAGTAATGAACTTAATTGGTCACTTTCTTTCTCTCTCTCTCTCTCTCTCTCTCTCTCTCTCTCTCTCTCTCTCTCTCTCTCTGTCTCTCATTCTCTCTCCTGTCTTTTTCTTTCTTCACGTGTGTGCCAAAGGAGAATAAGAGATTTTAGCCTCACATGAAACATGGTTTTATAGTTATTTTCTTGTTTTCTTCTCTTTTTGAAAAATTTCAGTGTAACCTCTAGACCCAATTATTAATCTTCTCCACCCCCTCCCACTTCGCTCCTCTTTTTCTACTCCAGAACCCATAAATGGACAACTCAGCTGCTTAAGTCACAAACCTGGGAGTCCTTTATCTCTTTCTTATTCTTTCTTCCCTACATTTAATCAATGATCAGATTCTTCCAGTCATATCTACTTAATGTCCCTTACTATTTTTGCATCTTTGCTTCTACAACATTATTTCAGATGAAGGTCATTTTGGGTCAAATTTTTAATTGCAGAATTGGAAACTTAAAAATTCAGGTGATTGTTATGAAGTTTATATATGTTATTATTTTTTCATCAAAATTATTCCAGCAATCCCATAATAGGAAATGTTGCCTACAGTTTTGTCTTATTTGCACTTTTTAAATCCATAGTTCGAGGATCTAAACAAAGCTTAATTATTTTACTCCCTCGTTTAAAAATTTTCAGTGGGTTCCGACTGTACTCAAGATTGGACCAACTACTTAGCATCTAATGGATAAAGTTTGGCTTGCAGTCAGAGACTTTTTCCTCTTGAAAATATATTACTTTCTTTTCCTTTGAAAGTTTGTATTTCATCATAAATATATCAAGCTTTAACCATGCATCCCCTACTTCATAAAATGTCTTTTGGCCCATCCTCATTTCCCTCTCAACTTTACTTCGCTAAATTCTACTCACTGTTCATTTAAACTTACATGTCATATCCACTGGAAATCTTTTCCTACCTACCCCCAGGCTGGGTATTTCCAAAGTGCCCTATATTTACTCATGTCCCTATTTATTACAATGTATTGAAATTATCTCTGCATATTGTTTTGCACTAGATAGTAAGCTCTTTTAGGGCAGGGTCTGCATCTCATTCACCATTATTTTATTCTTAATACCTATTGTAGTATATTAGGTACTTGGTTTGTGGAAGGCCATAGGCAACATTATTTGTTATTTCCCCTGTATTCTCTGCTGAGGACCTTATTTATGAAAGCATAAACAACATTGCTTTTTTTTTTTTCCTGTTATTTGCCTATGTTCCCCACTAGGTGGTGTGTTCCTCACTGGCTGGGACTGTATTGTATCCATCTCTGTATATACCACGTGGAACTTAACACAATTCTGGATTACTAATAGTAGGTATCTACTGCGTGCTTGTTCTTGCTAGGCATTGGAGGTACTGTGAAGATTAAATTATTGTGCTACAAGTCTTTAGAGAATTTATGCCCTTGTTATTAATTAGCTGTGTGATCTGAAGAAACAGCATCCTCATCTGTAAAATAAGTAATCACTAGTTGATCCCTAAATCTTAAGGCCTAGCATTCTGGAAATAATATCAGCATTCAAGAATTCTAATTCTCAGACTAGTTCACATGCTGTTTATGCTGAGATGATTATGGAATAAAAATTGTTGGAATGTCTTGCTGTTCTTTCTTAATTCCCACTGTGTTACAGCTTCTGCTCAATTCATATAGCTGAGATTGGTTTGTAGGTATGGGGTAAGAGGTTGGGTTCTGATGCTCATATGCAGTCCCTCTTACAATCCCTAAATCCAGGTATCCTCAGATGCCATACCTGAGATGGCAGACATAACAGTTCTTGGAAGGTTTCCATGAAATGCCTACTCTCAAAACTTCTTTGTGCTAAGAGCCAGAGGTGAGATGGGATGGGAATTCTTGTTATCGCCAAAGGTCTAGTAGCAGTTTTAGTAAGTTTTAGAAAGAAGCTGAGACTCTTAATTCTTTTTACTTTTTCCAGCATGGATGCTGAGCTTGGAAAAACAAATACAGTCTTTCTTAAGCCTGCCAAGTGGGGATAATATGGAGAAGAACATCTGTGAGTTTCTTGGCAAGAGATGGTTGTATGAAGCTTCTCAAGATCTTGACGAACATTTCTGGAGATTAAGAGTCTTTCCATCCTGAACGGACATTCAACATGTGTCTCCTTCCCATTTGCTATTGACACTAAGGTCATCCAGAAGTATAACTAAGTTACACCCTGCATCTCCCCTTCTTTAGAGGTTAACAGTGCATCTTGACAGCTGGGAGTTCTCTTTGTGTCCCTTCCTCTGCATAGGTCCTCATGACTCAAGTATTAACCGCTCAAAGTTACCTCTGGGCTCCCTGAAATAGATCTCTTCTCAGAAGCCTGGCTGGGAAGCCAAATCCTGCAAATCCATTTAGGGAAAGAAAAACCTTTTAACTTAATTTCTTCCTCAGAATTATTTATGTCCCTGATCAAAAAAGTGCTCTTTTACCCTTGCAGTGTCTTCTAAATGATGTCAGATGTTACAGATGTCACCCAGCGGCAAGATTCTCAGTTTCAGGCTGCTTAATGCTTCGGAAATGATGTAAAGCTGAGATCTGAGTGAAGCGCAGTGGTGGGGAAAGCTTATTTCCAGGGTCCAGCATCACCAACCTATCTGAATTAGGGAGACCCGTGAGTTATGGCAGCTAAGCAGGCTTCAGAATGAATGGCTCCCTCAATTGCTAAAGGCAGACCTAGGAAGCTCCATTTACCAAAATGCCCTCCAGTGGCCTCTTTTCTAACAGGAACTAAATGTATATAATGGAAAAGTCTTGGAAGATTTTCTCTCTTTTAGTGAGGGAGCTTTGTGCTGAGATGTATAATCTCTAATGATTATGGGTCGGACTTAGTGCCTCTTCCCTGCTCTCTTATGACCTGAGGATTTCTCAGACTGGTCTGACTACTGTAGAGTGAAGAACAATTGTGTACCAAAGATTAGAATGTTCTTATGTATAAAATGGGGATAATAAGAGCTTTTCTTCAGTGAGTTTTAATAAGATAAGTATCTCAGTAAATTTGGGGTGTTATAACATAATACCAAAATTGTGTGGCTTATAAACAACAGAAATTTAATTTATTTCTCATAGTTCTAGAGGCTTGGAAGTCCAAGATCAAGGTGCCAGTAGATTCAATGTCTGGTGATAGCCTACTTCCTGATTCATAGACAGCTGTAATCTCACCATGTCCTCACATGGTGGAAGGAGTGAAGTTCTCTGGGGTCTCTTTGATAAGGGCACTAATCCCACTTATGACCTGATTACCTCCCAAACACCCTACCTCCAACACTATCACGTTGGGGGTTAGATTTCAACATGTGAATTTTGGGGGACATAAACATTGAGTCCATAACAATAAGCCAAGATACTTTATAAGCTTTCTCGAGGTACTTTCATCAGATATAAGGTGTAAGACAGTTTGCTGCTTCAGAATTTTCACATTTTGTTTATTTCTATCATAGCATGTATCATCCTCTGAAATTATCTTATTTACTTTTTGTTTGTTGTTTATTATATGCCTTTCTCTTCCAACACCCATCAAAATGTAAGATCTAGAGCCTGGAAGTTCTGGATTTGCAGATTCTGGCTGATAGATTAGATCATGGCAGAATAATGCTCTTTCAACTAAAAATGTCAAGTAAAAAAAACATCTATCTGAAGATGTCAGGAATATACTGAGGCATCCAAAATACCCCAAAAGGAGAAACCTCAAGGATGTGATTCAACATTTTTCAGCTATTTCTTCATTTGGGGTATTTGCTGATTCTGGGCTTAAAACTAGGGATTGAAAATTCAGATGAAGATCTATGGGAGAGGACCACAGCTAAGATGTGCAGAAACAAGCAAAGCATTTGGCAGTTTTCTGGGGTGGGAGACACAAAAGTTAGAGATTTGAGGGGCATATATCAGAAGGGAAGACTGGAGAATTAAGCCTAAAACTTGGCCAGTTTTTGCTGAAAACACTTGTCAAAATCTTAGATTTCAGGACCATTGGTACCTTACCAGAAAGCCTTTGCAAAACAGTACATAGACCTTAATTATCCTGTAATATGAAGTAGGCAAGAATTAGAGTTCAGGATACATTAGGTTAAATAATACTTGATGAAAACCCTAGGCAGAGGTAGATAGAGCCTGAGCAAAGCTGTAATCCCTCCTTAAAGAAATGTGTTAAGGTACCTGCTCCACATTCTGCCTAGCAGAAGAAAGGGTAAAACTCTTTCAAGAAAAATATAACATCATTTAGAACTGCTACAATTTATTAGTTTTGGTATTACACAATCAGTAAAATATTATCAGGCATGCCCAGAAACAACTGAAAACCAAGAAGGGGAAAGAAAACCAGACAAGCCAATTTCAGTACTTAAATCATCTCTAGGATTTTATCAGACAAGAACTTCAGAAAAACTGTAATTAAAATGTTCAAGAAAATAAAGAAAAATGAGGGACAAAAACAAATTTCAAAAGAGATGTTAGAATTTAGTTTTAAAAAATCACATAGTATGGTGATAGTTACTCAAATCTACACATGTAAAAAAATCACAGAAACACATACACACAATCTTCTTTACTTTATTGTTAATTAATAGTATTGTACCAGCATCATTGTCTAGTTTTGATAATGTATTTGGTAATATAAAATATTGTTATCAGGTATATATGAACTATATATTATTCTTGCAACTTCTTGTGAATCTTAAACTATTTTAAAATAAGAAGCTATAATAAAAAAATAACTTAAAAATCAAATGTAATTTCTAGAGCTAAAAATTACAATTGCTGAAATTAAGAATCCAATAGATAAGTTTAACATTAGATTGACCTAGCAGAGGAGAAGATAGAGGTCAATAGGAAATATTAACTAAAACCATAGAAGAGAAAATATATAAAAATACAGAAAAGGGATTAAGGAACATACTGACCACAGTGAATCTAAAATAATATAATTGTAGTTCCACAAGTAGAAAAGAGTAGAATGGATTAGAAACATATTTGAATAAAATTTTTTCCAAACTGATGAAAAGCAGCAAACCAAAACTTCAAGAATCTATGAACTCCAAGCAGGATAAATATAAAGAAACCTAGGTTCATGATAGTAAGATAACAAAAAATTAAAAACAAAATGAAAAATCTTAAAACCAAAGAAAAATACACGTTACCTTTAAAGGAGCAACAAGAAGACTAAGAGCTGATTTTGAACAGAAACAATGGGAGACAGAAAACAATAGAACATCTTTAATATGCTGAAGTAACAAACAAATCTCTAAATAACCCTGTCAACTGAAATAAAAAATCTAGAAAATTATTTTTTAAAAATTAAATAAAGATATTGGCAAACAAACAAAATCTGAGATAATTAGTTATTAGTAATGAGAACTTAAACAATAACTAAAAGGATTTTTTTTATACAGAAGAGAAATATATCCAGATGTAAGCAAGTAAATACAATTATATTACACTCATATTACACACAAAATATATCCAGATGTAAGCAAGTAAATACAAGAATGAAGATTCAAGTAATTATTGGCTCATATTACACACTCAATATAGAAAGTGTTAATATGTAGATAAATATAAGTAAATGGCACCTATGCAAAACAATAATAATAATGCCTTGTCTTGAGGGGTTTAAAATAAATGTAGAATTAAAATGCATGTGAATTGAAAACACTAAATTTTGGAGAAGAGATAGATTTAAAATATACTCAGGTTGTAGTATTAAAGAGAAGTGCTAGAACTAATATGTTCTATTAGAATTTAAATAAAGAAGTATATTGTAATCTCTCAGATTACTTCCAAAAGAAGTATAACTAATAGGATAATAGAGGGAGGAGGTGAAATAATAAATGAATTATTAATCAAATAATCAAGTATTAATTGCAAAGAAAAAGGCAAGAAAGGAGAGAAAAAGAACATAAACAGATCAGTCAAAAAGGAATAAACAATAACCTAGTAGATAATAATTTATATTTTTCAATAATTACATTCAATGTTAATGGGCTAAATATTCCAAGTAAAATACTAAAATTGTCAGACTAGATATGTGTTAGTATGAGATATATCTTAAATATAAATAAGATCACAGAAAGTTTGAAAATGAAGGAATGTAAACAGATAAAATATAAACAGAAGATTCAAATAATTATTGGCTCATATTACACACTCAATAAATTATTGTTGAATTACTATATATTATTTTTATTAAAACACTGATGGTAGTGAATAATTCCAAATATTTTATATTATCTCATAAAAAGGCATACTTAATTTAAAAATTAGTGTTTACTGTGTTGGTGGTCAGAGATGAACATCCCTAAGATGAAAACCTAATATTGATATTTTGTAATTTCACAATGAAAGGAAGTCTTTTTGATATTCATAGGATTGTATTGTCTACATATTTGGCTGTTAAAGCTGTTTATTCATTTACTCACTATCATTTCCAGCCCATCCTCTATTTCTGCTTGATTACAAGCTTAAAAGACAGGGACTAGGTTCAAACTAAATTCCAAAGACCTTCCACTGCTAGTCTAGGACTAATATCTATACCTTGTAATGAGGATGGTAGATTTATAGATAGTGAAAATAGATGAGTAACCTCAGAAAGAGTGACTGGGTGCAGAAGGTAACATGGAAGAGTAAATGTTTCTTGGCTTCTGCAAATATATAAAACTCAACTAAAACTACTCTTCCTGTAGTGTCAGAGAAAAATTTTATTTAGTTTAAAAATACATGCCCACATTTGGTGGCTTGCTAGATAGATTGACCTTTGAAATTGATTTCTAAAAAGGCAGAAAATGATTCTTATTGTTATCATTACAGAGTGGTATATCCAGTGAAACTCAGCCAATAATTTATCCAGAAATTTTATATGGTAATATATCCTCTTCACAGGAGTTGTCTGTTGTTCCTTTTACTCATTTCTATCCAATCCATCCTTATTTATTCAAAATAACCATAGGAATAATGAGAGATGCTTTGTTGGAGATCAAGGATTATGAACTGAAAGTCTTAGGTATTGGAATTGAGATTCTAATATTCAGGAAAGTGAAATACCATGTCTCTCTTTCACTCCCTTATTTATTTCCATTTTCTTCTATTTTTCTTCCCCTAGAGCTTTCTCTCATTTTACTTTTTTTCAATATTAACACAACCCAGCTACTGTCTTCTTTATTAAGAGCTATTTGGGTCTTTTAAGGTAAATGCTGTGTAGACCAATTGTAGTTGATTGTTGAGCAATTATCCATAATAGTTGTAATGATGAATAATAGGTCATCTGTGGGTTGAGCCTGGATATAATTCACAATGCTGTTACTTCATGGATTATTTCTTACAACTGGCCCTGACATTATCTTGTCTCTAAAATAGTGTAGAGCCAATAACAAAGAAAAGAACAAGAACTATGTAAGCTATCCTAAAATTACATATTGAAAAAAATGTCTTCAGTGGTTTTGAAAATTTTGTGGTTACAGTCCACTTTCATAATTTGAGGAAACCATAAACAAGTGTTTCTCAAACTTTAATGGAAATACCATACGGATTACCTGAAGACCTTACTAAAATGCAGATTCTGTAGGTTCTGTAGGCCTAGTTGTGGACTGAGATTCAGCATTTCTAATAAATTTTCAGGTAATGCAGATGCTACTAGTCTTCATATCACAATTTAAGTAGAAAGGTTTTAGACTAGTGATTAGAATCAAATGGAAAATGTTATAACCTATCCATGACTGATATTCACCCAACAGAAATTAAATCTGAACCTCTGGCTATGGGCCTTGGCATCTTTAAAAACTCTTTCCATGATGCATGCAGGGTTTAGAACTACAAATATAGACCCTTTCTTCAAACAAGTTGATACACATAATATTTTTGCATGTAATTTCTGGGGATCAAGGACTCCCAGAAACCAATGTATAAAAATAAAAAATTAAGAGCCTATGCTTCTAAAGGAAAATCTCAAGGAAATTGCACAGAGCACCCGTCTGATATATTCCTGTTATGAACTGAATCGTTTCCCCCTAAATTCCGTATGTTGAAGCCTTAACACTCAAAGTGACTGTATTTGAAGACAGGGCCTTTAAAGAGGTAATTAATGTTAAATAAGATCATAAGGGTGGGTCTCTAATCTCATAGGGTCGGTGTCCTTATAAGAAGAAGAAACACCAGAGATGGACATGAACAGAGAAAAGGCCATGTGAAGACACAGTAAAAGTGGTTTCTACAGGCCAGGTTGAGAAGCCTTAGGAGAAACAGAACCTTGATTTTGGACTTCCAGTCTCCAGAATTGTGAGAAATTAAATTTCTGTTGTTTAAGCTATCTGTCTTCTTTATTACATCTTATTAAGTCTGGTCTGTGGTATTTTGTTATAGCAGCACTAGTAAACTAAGACAGATTTTGGTAACTAGAAGTGGATGCTGCTGTAACAAATACCTAAAAATGTGGAAATGGCTTTGGAACTGGGTGATAGGTAGATAATAGAAAAGTTTTGAGGTACTTGTTAGTCAAAGCCAAAATTGCCTTGAAGAGATTGCTGGGGAAAAAGCTGAGATTGCCTTGATGAGGTTGTTGGTAGAAATATGGACATTAAAGGTGATGCTGGTGAGGTCTCAGATGGAAATGAGAAACGTTATTGGAAATTGGAGGAAAGACAATCCTCATTATAAAGTGGTAAAGACCTTCAGTCAAATTGTTTTCTAGTGTTTTGTGTGTGTGTGTGTGTGTGTTCAGTAGAAATTGTAATTATTAAACTTGGATATTTAGCTGAGGAGATTTCTATGCAAAGTGTTACAAACTAATAATCCCTATGGGAATTTCCCCTCCATTTTCTTCACAAATGCCTGCATTTATTTATTTATTTATTTATTTATTTATTTATTTATTTATTTATTTAATAATTATGTGTTGAGTATCTACTATTGATTTAGGCATTCTGTCAGCAACCTGGTTATAGCAATTCAAAAATGTAAGAATTTAATGATATCTGTGTGCATATAAATAGTTAACATGTTTTAGAATTACTCCTGTGGACAGGAGAGAGACCCAAACTTTTCCTTGGTTCTACTTATATATCTTATTTACATTGGTCAAAGGAAAGCCAAATATATAGTATTTTTTTTTTTTTTTTTTTGCTTAGCCATCTAATAAGTAGGTAAGGATAAGAAGTTAAAAATAGGATTCAATGAAAGTTTGATTCATGTGGTACAGTGGTTCACAAATTGTGCTGAGGCATCTTGGCATGTCATAGCAAACTCACAGGGACATCATAATTCATTTTAAATTTCTGAGGGAAATACATGGACATCTATCAGACACTGTGAAAACTATTTGTTCAATATAGTTTACAGTTTCAATAGCATGTTACAAGCATTCTGGTGATATCATATCTTTGCAAAGCTTGTTTTCTGATGGTTTATATGAATTAAAAAGACAAGTATTACACAAAAATCATTGTGGAACAGGAAGTTGGGTAGTGCTCACTGCACTTATTTGAGAATGAAATAAAAAATTTTTTAGTTTATATATTTTTTCAAAAAGCTACTAAAGTATTAGGAAATAAAAATTTATCAATTTGTTTTATGTAACTAGTTAATAAATTAGTCATTAGGTTTTTTTCTTATTTTATTTTGTATTGTTTGTTTTGGCCTAGGGACATTGTAAAGATTTACTGAGACATTAAGAGTGCTGTGGACGAAGAAAGTGTGGAAACCTCTGGTGTGGTTCATTTGTCTGGACTTCTTAGAATGATAACTCTGAGGGAGGCCAACCACCATTTAAAAAGTCCAACTACCCTGGGGTTGCCATGATTGGAGGAAGCCCAGTAGAGCCATGTGGATAAGGTGCATAGAGGAGAAGATACCCAACAAACCTCTAGCTATTCCAGTCCTCTATGCTAAATATAAGAGTGATGAAACTTTCAGATGAATTTAATTTCAACTGCCATTTGACTACAGCCATATGAGAGGTTCACCACGTGACAACTACTCAGATGAAACTGTTAACTCTCAGAATCGTGGGAGATAATAATATACTGTTGTTTTAAGCCACTAAATTCTGGGATAAGTTTTTATAAGGCTTTATTTTTTAAAGCAGTTTGAGATTCACAGCAAAAATGAGAGAAAAGTACAAAGACTTTCCATATACCTCCTGCTCCTACACACACAGCCTCCTCCACTATTGACATCCCCTATCAGAGTGGTACATTTGTTATAATTGATGAATGGACATTGACACATCAGAGTCATCTGAAGTCCATAGTTTACATTATAGTTAGTCTTGGCTGACATCGTACATTATAGGGTTTGGACAAATCTATAATGGATAAATATTTGGATAAATGTATAACAATATGTATGATTATGGTATCATTCATCTTTATAATAACATTTTTACTAAAAATCCTTTGTGATCTGCCTAGTCATCTCTTCTCCTTCCCAAACCCCTGGAAATCACTGATCTTTTTACTGTCTCCATATTGCCTTTTCTAGAATGTCATATAGTTGAAATCACACAGTAGTAGCCTTTTCAGACTTGTTTCTTTTACTTAGTAATATACATTTAAGGTTCCTCCATGTATTTTCATGGGTTGTTAGCTCATTTTTCTTTAGCACTGAATAATATTCTATTATCTGGTTGTACTACATTTTATCCATTCACCTACTGAAGGACACCTTGGTTGCTTCCAAGTGTTGTCCACTAAGAATAAAGCTGCTATAAACATTAATTGCAGGTTTGTGTAGACATATTTTTTTCAGTTCCTTTGAGTAAAATCCAAGGAACCTGATTGCTGAATCTTATGGTAAGAGTATGTATAGTTTTGTGTGAAACCACCAAGCAGTTTTCCAAAGTGGCTGTACTATTTTACATTCCCATCAACAATGAATGAGAGTTCCTGCTGCTTCACATTTTTTGTTAACATTTGGTGTTGTCAGTGTTTCAAATTCTGACCATTCTAAAAAGTGTGCAGTGATATCTCATAGTTTTTTTTTATTTTAATTTGCATTTCTCTGATGACATATCAGGTTGAACATCTTTTAATGTGCTAATTTGTATATCTTTTTTGGTGAGGTATCTGTTAAGGTTTTTAGCATATTTTTAAACCAAGTTTTATTTTATTTTTGAGTTTTAAGAGTTCTTTGCATATTTCTTATAACAATCCTTTATTAGATATGTCTTTTGCAAATATTTTCTCTGAGTCTTCTCATTCTCTTGACATTGTCTTTTGCAAAGTAGAAAATTCTAATTTTAATAAAGTTTAACTTATCAACTATTTCTTTCAAGAATCATGACTTTGGTGTTGTATCTAAAAAGTCATAGCTATATTCAAGATTGTCTAAATGTTCGTCTATGTTATCTTCTAAGAGTTTTATAGTTTTTTGTTTGTTTTACATTTATGTCTGTGACCCATTTTGAGTTAGTTTTTTGTGAAGGGTATAGAGTCTATGTCTAGAATCATTTTTTTTTGCATGTAGATGTCCAGTTATTCAAGTAACATTTATTGAAAGACTACTTTTGCTCCATTATATTGCTTTTGCTCCTTAGTCAAAAGTTAGTTGACTAAGTTAGTTTTTATGGGTCTGTTCTGAGCTTTCTATTCTGTTTCATTGATCTGTTTGTTCTTTCACCAATATCACAATGTCTTAATTACTGTAGCTTTATAGTAAGTCTCAAATCAGGTAAATTTGGGGATACTTTCTAGAACAAAGAATTGATAACTGGAACAGAATTTTGTACCTCAAAGTGAGGTGCTGCTCTAACATAAACCTAAAACATGTGGCATTTGCTTTTGGACTGAGCATTGAGTGGAAGTTGGAATATTCACAAAGATTCTGTTAGTGAAATCTGGAAAGACTTCAAAGAGACTATTGATGAGTACTTGAAAGACAGAGGAGAAAATGTTGCTGTAGATTAGAGAAAAAGGAGCATTTGCTATACATATGGTGGGAATTTTGATGGTGCTGTCACCTGTGATAATGTGGAAAAGAGAGAGTACCAAATAAGCTTATGGATCTGGTCAGAGAGAAATGTAGAAAAGTAAAAGATGCCAACTGGCTTTTTTTTTTTTTTAGCTGCCTAATATAAAATATGAGTGGAGATGAACCAAAGGAGGAACCATTTAGTTTCAAGCAGAATTGAGAAGAAATCCCTCCCAGAAAATTCTTCTCAAACTAAAAATGCCCTCAAAGAAGAGACGAAATCTAGGGCATGATAAATAAATTATGGTTTTAAAGTAAAAGTCTCAAAATTTTAAGACCTTAGTAGGGCTTCTTAGAATACTAAATCTATGCACCTTAGACTCTATGTGCTATAAAAGAATCTGAAGGAAATATCTTGTAGACCGTTCAAACTAGACAAAAGTCATCTAAGGACCTTAAGAGCACTATCCCACAGTATTGTGACTTTGAGAACAATGGAGAAAAGGGAAAAGAGGCTGGCTATCTCAGAAAGAGAAAAAGCTATGGGATTTTGTGTAAGTAAATGGTTACTGTTTGATAAATAGGAAGAGCACACATTTTTTAAAGGAATTATGTCAGCTTGGACTCGAAGGAACAGAGACAGTATAAAAAAAATCTTCAATGAACAAGAAGAAAATGAGGAGATTTCTCAGTTTAAACCAAAGATCATTTCTTATGGAAAAGAAAATTCAGAGGATGGAACCAAGAGCCCAGAGGAAAGAATGGATAATTATTTTATGGGAGCAGGACTGAGCCCCAACCAAAGGACTAGCAACATGTGCCCAACAAAATTTCAAAATTGCTGTGAAACAATGACTGTTATGTTCTATTTATTTCTTCCCTCTTGAAACAGTAGTTATCTGATGTATGTCTCACCATTATATGCTGTGGGTAGGTGGGTGGGCAGATGACTTTTCACAGATCTTTAGATCAAAAGAAAATGTACTCAAGGAATTGTTCCAAAAGAGGCTTATTTGTACTTGAACACAACTTAAATGATAAGATCCTGAATTTCGGCTGTTTCTTTAATTGGACAAAACTTTTTTGGCCTTAGAAGAGGGGGAGTGTATATTGCATGAAGGAGGATCCGGCAGGTGATTTGTGATAGTTTGCCTCCAAGATGACTACCTTCCTTCCCTGTATGCATCATCCCCATTGAGGTTGAGCCTGTTTCTATCCTTCCCTTGAGTTTGTACTGGCCTTAGTAACTTGATTAACCAATAGAATATGGTGGAAATTACATCCTGGGACTCCTGAGGCTAGATCATAAGAAGACTTTCAACTTTTTCATAAGCCTCTTAGAAGACTTGCTCTTGGAATGAATGAGAGAATTTAGTTGTGACATAATAAGTTTGATTCCTTTAAGACTGTCAGGCTGTAAAGAAGAAAAAGCTAGCCACATGGAGAAGCCACACAAAAAAAGAGAGAAAGAGAGATGCTTGACCAGCTCCCAGCACTCCCAGCCATCCTAGCCCATGCAGAAGACAAATGAATGAAAAGGTCTTCAAATGATTTCAGCCTTAGCCAACATATGACTGCGACATTAAAATGGATCCCAAGTGAGAACTACCAAGCTGAGCCCATAAAACCCTAGAAGTAAGAGAGATAATAATGCATTGTTCTTTTGAGGTACTACATTCTTGTGATGCTCTCTTATAGAGCAGCAGATAACTAGAACAAATGGTAGCATTTCATTTTTTATATTGGCATACCTATAAGTACTCCATCTTTATAAAAATCTGTGGCAATTAAGTCAATTGAATTGCTTAGATATCTAGTTATAAAGCTAGAATCACTGGATATTTGATTTACCTATCTTAAACAGGCAGTGGTAAAAGACCAGGTTTCCAAACCTAGTTCTACCACTAAGTAGCTGTGTCTTTGTGCAAGTCAGTATTTAAATACATTGGGACTCAAAGTCTTCATCTGTAAAATGAAAGTAATGTTTTTACCTTCCTAGCCCACAAAGTTATGGTAAAAGTTGAAGTAGATACTGAATGTGAAAATCCCTGAGACTATATAGCATTGCATTAATGCTATATAGTCTCAGGGATTTAAGAGCCTCTACAGTGAGTATATTTGTAGGGGGAAAAAAATGGTCTCAGTGAAATATTAAATTCAAATGGGAAAGAAAAGTGTTCCGTTAATGGAAGCCATGGTAAAAGTCCTGAAAAATCTGTCCCAGAGATAAATGTACAAACTTTGGAATATTTGTGGGGTATGGCTACAAAATCAGTAGGGAAGAGGCTGCAACATGATGAAAGATTGCATTTGTTTTCTATTTCTGTGTAACAAATTATCCCCAAATTTAATGGCTTGAAACACTATATCTTTATTATCTCACATAGTTTCTGAATCAGAAATCCAGGACTGGCTTAGCTGGATGGTTCTGCCTAGGATATTGCATTCAAGCTATAGGCTGGGGTTGTATTCATCATCTGAAGGCTTAATCAAGGCTACAGATACACTTCCAAAATAGCTTACTCACATAAGCTGTTTGAACGAAGCCTTAGTTCCTATCCACATGGACCTCTCCATAGTGTTGCTTCATTAGTGTACTTAAAATGTGTCAGCTAGATTCCCCCAGAATGAGTGATATGAGAGAACAAAGAAGAAGCCTCACTGCTTTTATGACCAAGCCTCAGAAGTCACATAACTCCATGTCTCTGACATTCTATTGATTTACATAGGTCAGCTGGAATGACCTATGGGAGGGGAAAGAACTATATGAGATTATGAATACTATGTAGTTGTCATTTTGAAGGCAGGCCACCACAAAAGCAGAGAGTGTATAAAATAAGGGAAGAGAAAAATTGTGAGGTAGTGAGAGAGAAAGAAAATGTGGCACCATTGTGATGTCGTGAAATCAAAGGGGAAAATCAACACATGATGAAGAATTCAGTAGGCAAAGTAGAATTGAGAGAGACAGCGAATCAGTGAATTTGCCATTTTCCCTATATCTTCTGTCTGTTACAGTTTCCTTATAGTTTCACAAAATTTCTTATTCTTGTGAATCACATTCAGTAGAAAGACATAAATCTGGGAACTGGCCTCACTTGCTGTGAACCAATTCTCTTTCCAGCATCCTGACACTATCATGGGGATTCTAGAAGCATAGAGCAGGAGTGGCAATGGGATTCACACATACACCTGACAAGTGGTAGAACTTGTATTCAAACTTGGGCTTGTCTAATACCAAAACCAATACTAATTCCACCATATTATCATCTTATATTCCAGGATCAAGGGAAACCCTCGTATCCTAACTTTTGGTGCCTTCACCTTGCTGAGCTTCCTTGATCACTCTCAGGGGTTGGCATTCTCTGATTTAATATTGAAAGCCAAATCTTGGTTATTTTTGCCACCTTGTTGCATATTTCTACCTCAGTGACTCCCCATCTTCTTTTACATCTCAGCCTCATACTTCTTAATTTATCTCTTCTTCTGTTGTTATTTGTCTCTGTTAACAGGGTTATTTATCCCCATATAGTATCTTAAGAGACAAGGATTAAAGGATGCTGCTCCTAAGTTGTGGGGTATTAAAGACACTCAGATGGAAACTGGATGCAGAAGAATCTCTTCATCTGACTAAAGTAAAAGCTGAATGACATCATAGGGAAGGTGAATTTTAAACTTCCTTTTCCAAGGGGAAAACGAGTTTAGATGGGAACAAGTTTAGAGAAGCAGGCAGGTAAAACATGTTTCTATACTTTTAGTGCTAAGTTGAAATTGTAATTGGCATTCCTCTGACTTGTATCCTATCAAAGAGTTATATCCATTTTATAGAAATGGGTGGGGAGAAAGTAGATAAGAGAAATTTTAGGACTATCAATGGGATACAGAATATCAGCAATCATTGTTCTGTGCATGGGAAACTCTCTCTTCAACCTTGGTTCTTCTTTCTAACCCTCTAAAAGATCCCTATTCCACATATATACACATACATGCAGAGTCACACACAAAATATTATTTCTGTGCAGTTCGTTTTAGTTTCTTGGCCTCCTTTAACTCTCTGTGCTTCCATTATTTAATAGGCTCTGACTTCCTGCTGATGAAAGGCAATGGAAGTTGGACTTCCTGAGAAGTTTGTTGATTTCATATTTGAAGTGGCATCTGGAAGAAATAAAGAAATAAAGAAGCTTTAGATATGAGTTGGGTTTTCAGCGTTTAATGAGTTTCTTTATAGCAGCATTGAATAAGTTGACATGCCACAAACTGTCCCACATGATATCTCATGGGTGGGAAAGAGCTGAAAAGTAGAGAAAACCTATCCTGAACACAATCCAGCATTCATTTTCCTAAATTGCTAACCCTTTGGAATGTTCGGTTCAGACTGCTTCTTTACCACAGGGTTGAGTGGGCCACAGAAGCTATTAAGATCTATAAATGTTAGAAAGCATATCATCTGGGTACCTACAACTTCTACTGAGATAGAACATGTATCAGAATATCCTCTGAGAAACCATCCTTGTGGGTTGCCAAGGGTTCTCCATTCCTAGAGATTTTTAGAATCATACAGATTCCTTAACTATTTTGTAACTTTTGTGATATAGGATTCTGTCTGAAGGCAAAGGATTGGATTGATCAGTTTGGTTAGCACTGTGGTTGGTAGCCTGCCAACCCAGAAAAACCCTTATTCTGTGCCCTCACCCTCCCTCCTCTTCTCCCTTTCCCTATGCTTGGAGAGTTATTATAGTGCAGAGGCAGTGTAGGAACCAGACAGCCCAGGCCTGACTCACCTGTCTGGCATTTTGAAGGAAATGGAAATTATACCCATTGCCACTTGAGGGCTGTTGAATTTTTTGAGTGTGCCCTAACAGCGGGCTGCTAATTAAATGGAGGAAGTCTGTTAGAAAGGACTCTTGGGAAAAAGGTTAATTCCTAATGCTGCACACTGGAAAGAAAGCATGCACCAAACACAGACTCCACGATTCCCATTCCCTCCAACCTTTAGATGTACAGCTATTCATGCCAAGATGCTTCTCGACACAGCCCAGCATTGCTGGCTAGATATGACCCAGAATGGAACAGGTAGAAGAATTCCTTGGCCTCAGGTTCCAACTAGGCACCATATCTGGAACCGAAGCTGTGCATTAGGCTAAGACTCAGGGACATTGTGGAGGCCTGGATCCTGCCCTCTCATCTCAGGGTGATCAGTTCTATTTGGACTCCTCAAAGAATTTGAAACTTTGAAATTGAAGTACTTGGAGCCCTGGATTGCATATCAAAACCCAGGAGGGCATATCCTTCTCTGTTGAAGATCTGACAAGCATAGGAGGCAGCCAAGTGGACTGGATCATTCACTGAGCACAAGTATTAAAAGAAAGGCTGCTGGATCATATCCCACTATCTAAAGGCAACGTGTTTTTCAAAAAAGGACCTCTTGCTGACAAAACTTTATTTTTCTGTATCTCAGGAATGAGGCTCATCTGTTATGTTGTATTTAAAAAACTCGGGACCTCTTTTGTTATATTACAGAGGTTGCAACAGTCAGACATTCTGATGAAAGAAAAAAGAAGGGAAAGGCTATGTAAAAGGTCCAGTCCTTGACTCCAGAAACTGCTCAAGTTCAGATTGGAGTGTGTCAAAGGCATACACTCGAGGATGTGCCTTCCCTCCCTACAACAACAGTTCTCTAGTCAAGGAGCAGCAGGCTGGCAGTGCATGAGTTAATTTTCTCTTTGTCACTAAGGCCATTGGACTTTGCACTTTGGTCTGTTCTGACTCCATAATGGCCTTCTTTTTTATTCCTTGAAGTGTTCTGTTCTGTGTAAGGGCCAACTTTGATATCTAACATCACAATGTTCTCTTCCATGTGACAGATAAAGGAGTGATTTCTGACCCCTTAACCATTTTCTTAAGCCATAATGAGAGGGCAGGATTTGTTCTTTATAAATATTTCCAGCTTCCTCAGGTATGATTTTATATAAACCCATCAAGGTGTATGTGAGAAAAAGTACTTGTATAAATATAAATACCTCAAGAGAGGCAGAATGGTATAGTAACTGATTGCATGGTCTTTTTAATGGTGTTTCTGTTTATTTTATTTACTTCTATATTTATATTTTACCTTTTGATAAAAGGATTTGAAGTGGCTTATAGTAAAGCACAATTTATTAAGACTGAACTATTAATGGAGAATGCTTTTTCCTTCATCCCTTCATCTTTGTTTTTAATGCAGTTGTAAATGGGATTGTTTTCTCTTTCTGAAAGTTCATCATTGGTGTATAAAAATGCAACCAACCAACTTCTGAATATTAATTTTGTATCTGGCTACTTTACTGAATTCATTTATCGGTTCTAATAGTTTTTTTGGCAGAATTTTTAGGGATCTCTCTATGTAGTATCATGTCATCTGCAAATAATGACAGTTTCACTTCCTTTCCAATTTCAATGCCTTTTATTTCTCTTTCTTGTCTTATTGCTATAGCTAGGACTTCCAATTCAATGTTGAATAGAAGTGGTGAAAGTGGGCATCCTTGTCTTCTTCTTGATCTTAAGGAAAATGCTTTCAGCCTTTCCACTGCTAACTGTAGGCTTGTAATATATGGCCTTTATTATACTGAGATATATTCCCTCTATTCTCACTTTGCTAAGAGTTTTTATCCTAAATGGGTACTAGATTTTTTTGAATGCTTTTATTTGTATCTATTGATATGATCGTATGATTTTTATCTTTCAATTTGTTAATGTAGTGTATCATGTTAGTTGATTAGGTGATATTAAACAAACCTTGCATCATGGTGTATGATATTTTTAATGTAGTGTTAATTCAGTTTGCAAATATTTTGTTGAGGATTTTTGTATCAATGTTCATCAAAGATATTGACCTATAGCTTTTTTTTCTATGTGTGTACTGTCTTTGTCTGGTTATGGAATCAAGGTGTTGGTGGGTTCATAAAAAGAGTTAGGAAAGCTTCTCTGCTCTTGAATTTTTTGGACTAGTTGAATAAGAAGAGGTGTTAATTTTTCTTTGAATATTTGGTAAAATTCACCTATGAAGCCATTTAGTCCAGAACTTTTGTTTTTTGGAAGATTTTTTATTACTGGCTTGATTTCATTGGTGATAATTGGTTGGTTCAGATTTTGTTTCTTTTTGACTCAATATTGGAAGATTGTATGTTTCTAGGAATGTATTCATTTCTTCCAGATTGTCCAATTTGCTCATAGTATTTTCTTATGATCCTTTGTATTTCTGTGGAGTTCGTAGTTACTTCTCTTTCATTTCTGATTTTATTTATTTGAGTCCTCTCTCTTTTTTTCTTGATAAGTCTGGTTAAAGGTTTATCAATTTTGTTTATCTTTCAAAGAATGACCTCTTGGTTTCATTGATCTTTATGTTGTTTTTCTAGACTCTGTTTTGTTTATTTCCACTCTGATCTTTATTATTTCCTCCCTTCTACTCACTTTGGGCTTTGTTTGCTGTTCTTTTTCTAGTTCTTTTAAGTGTAAGGTTAGATTATTTATTTGAGATTTTTCTTGTTTCTTGAGGTAGGCCTGTATTGCTATGAATTTCCTTCTTAGGACTGCTTTTGCCGTGTCCCATAGATTTTGAAGTGCAGTGTTTTCATTTTCATTTGTCTCTAGGTATCGATTAATTTCTTCTTTGATCTCATTGTTAACCTATTCATTATTTAGTAGCATGTAGTTTAGCCTGCATGTGTTTGTGTATTTTCCAGTTTTTTTCTTGCACTTAATTTCTAGTTTAACACCACTGTCATGGGAGAAGACATTTGATATAATTTCATTCTTGTTAAATTTATTGAGAACCATTTTGTGACCTAACATGTGCTCTATCCTGGAAAATGTTCATGTGCATTTGAGAAGAATTATATTCTGCTGCTTTGGGGTGAAACATTCCGAAAATATCAATTAAATCCATCTGGTCTAATGTGTCATTTAAGTCTGCTGTTTCCTTATTGGTGTCAATGGGGTGTTAAAGTCTCCTACTGTGAGTGTATTACTGTCAATCGCCCCCTTTAGGTTGGTCAATACTTGCTTAATATATATAGGTGCTCCTATGTTGGGCATGTATATGTTTAGTAGGGTTATGTCTTGTTGTATTGATCCCTTTTATCATTATGTAATGCCCTTCTTTGTCTCTTATTATAGTCTTTGTTTAAAAATCTATTTTGTCTGGTATAAGTATTTCTACCCAAGCTTTTTTATTTTTTCATTTCCATTTGCATAAAATATCGTCCATATTTTACTTTCAATATGTGTGTGTCATTTGATCTGAGGTGGGTCTCATGTAGACAGCATATGTATGGGTCTTGTTTTCTTATCCATTCAGCTACCCTATGTCTTTTGATTGGAACATTTAATACATTTACATTTAAAGTGATTATTGATAGGTACATGGTTACTGCCATTTTATTATTTGTAATTATGGGGTTCCCTCCCTTATTTTACAGAAGTCCCCTTAATGCTGTTTGTAATTCTGGCTTGTTAGTGATGAATTCCTTTAGGTTTTTCTTGTCTGGGAAGCTCTTTATCTTACCTTCAATTTTAATTGATAGCATTGCTGAGTAGAGTAGTCTTGGTTGTAGGTTCTTATTTTTCATCACTTTGAATATTTCATGCCAGTCCCTTCTGACCTGTAAAGTTTTTTTTGAAAAATCAGCTGTCATTCTTCTGGAAGTTCCCTTGCAAGTAACTAGCTGCCTTTCTCTTGCTTTTAGGATTCTCTCTTTGTCTTCAGCCTTTAGCATTTTAATAATGAGGTGTCTGGTGTGGCTCTATGTGTATTCCCCTTATTTGGAATTCTTTGTGCTTCCTGCACTTGTATGTCTATTTCTTTGACCAGGTTAGGGAAGTTTTCTGTCAATATTTCTTCAAATGCGTTCTCAATTCCTGCTCTCTCCTTCTTCTTCTGGTACTCCTATAATGAGTATGTTGGTACATGTTATGTTGTCCCAGAGGTCTCTTAAACTTTCCTCATTTTTAAAAATTCTTTTTTCTTGTAACTGTTCTAATTGGGTGTTTTCTGATACCTTGTCTTCCAACTCACTGATTCGATCCTCCTCTTCATCTAATCTACTGTTTATTCCTTCTAGTTTATTCTTCATTTTGGTTATTCTATTCTTCATATCTGACTGGTTCTTCTTTGTGATTTTATGTCTTTTTTTTATATTTAATATCTCTTTGTTGAAGCCCTTACTGAAATCATCTTTTTTCCTTCTAAGTTCATTGAGCATCCTTATAACCAATGTTTTGAACTCCGTCTCTGGTAGGTTGCTTGCCTCCATTTCATTTAATTTTTTTTCTCTGAGATTTTCTCATGTTATTTCATTTACAGCATGTTTCTTTGATTTCTATTTTGAGTTGCCTCTCTGTGTTTGTTTTTATTTATTAGGAAGATTTGTTACATCTCCCTGACTTGGCCTGGTGGTCTTATGTGGTAGGTGTCCTGTGTGGCCCAGTGACACAGTATTCCTGACGAACTTAATAAAGGGCTCTGGGCATGGTCCTGTGTGGTTGTATATGTTCTCCTGTTGTAGCTAATTATTGATTTCTGTTAGCATGTCAGTGGATGGGATTGACTCTTGGGCTTACTGGTTATGGTGACTGGCTATGCCACAGGGTATGAGGTGTTGTGTGGGGGCTGACCCCATTAAGTGGGATTCACCCCAGTTGTTCTGTGTACCTGTTGAGACCACCTTTTGAGTGTGCCACTATGGGACTAGTCAGGTGGTGCTCTGTTGTGGCCTGATACCAGCCTTTGGGTGTGTTGATTCTGGGGCCCCTTCAGAGGGGCTTTAGAATAGGCCAAATTCAGCTGCTGTCTTTGATTGCTTGGGGCTACCTGGTAAGAACTACAAACGATCTATGGATGGTTGCTACCTATGCTGGATCTGGAGGTAAGTGGGATAGACCATGCTGTAAGCCAAGGTCGGTTGCCCCCCGTACCATGCCTGGGGTGGCTTAGCAAAAGGACAAGTGCGCCTCAAGGCCTGGGGCTACCTGCCACCTGCTTGTATGACTCTGCTGCTGAGGAGAGTCTTAGGGTGGTATGTGAGTTGTACGGGGCGAGGACTGAGGGAGTTACCAGGGTAAAGCAAACAAATTTCACCTGGCCAATGCAAACAAATTTCATGCTAGTGCTGAATTTGTGGCTTCCTGTAAGTCTCAGATTGCAGCAAGGCCAGCTGCTGCCCTTTTCAGGCCCTCAGAACCCCTTGATCTGCCCAAGAGATACTGCAGCTCTGGCTGGCACCAGTAGCTTACCACCAAAAGTCTCCCCCCAAAATATGCGGGCTGCATGTGGATCACATGAGCTGAGGACTGCTGCTTGTCAAATGTGCAGCCCTTGGAAGGTGCATGGCAGGGCTAGCTGCCCGACAACAAGGACATTTTGTAAGCTGGGTGAGGTAGGGCGCCCGGGAGACATGGGGTGGAGCAGGCCTATCTCACCCAGCCACTGTAGTACCAGAATTGGCCATGGGAGGGTTTAACATAGGCAAGATGACACCTACCTGCAGACTGCCCCATAGGGGGGCCCAACAAAGGAACAGTGGCAGCTGCCCCTCAAGCCTTAGCCCTGGTGTCATGAAACTCAGTCTTTCCCCATATGCCTCTTGCACCTCCAGAGCCACTGACCCTCTACCAGAGCACAGGGCAAGTGTCTACAAACAAGTCTGTGTAGGGCCCTTTAACGTGACATTTGGGGTTTTTTTTTTTTTTCCATCTCATCTAAATGACCAGAATTCCCACTGATTCTACAGTCAGATTTTGTGGGAACTCCTCTTCCCGGGATCGGAAGTCTGGGCTGGGGAGCCTCTGTGTGGGCCTATGGCACCTCATTCCTTTAGGTGGGCCTCTGTAGCAAGTAACTAGCTGCCTTTCTCTTGCTCCCTCCCACTGCTCAATTGCCACGTGCAGGTGTGGGGCCAAACTGTTTGCGTCTCTGACCCTCCTACTGCTCTCTATGTGGCTCTTTCTTTATAACCTCAGATATAGGCTAGACTTCAGGTGGTTTTTCAAGTTGTTTGTTTTTTAATTTGTAATTTTAATGCAGTCATGGAAGGAGGCAAACCCTGCTTTTACCTAGTCTGCCATCTTGACTGAAATCTTCTTGATTGCATGGACTTTGACACAGACTTGCTGAGTTTGAATACTGATTCTATCATTTACTAGATCTGTTCAATCATCATCTCTCTGTGCCTCAGTTTCCTCATCTATTAAATGAGGTTGTTAGTAATATAGACCTCACAGTGTTGTTGTAGAGATTAAGTGAGTTAACATGTATAAAGCTTTTAGGACAGTGCATGGCATAAATAAATCCTATATGTCAGCTTTTATTTTATTGTTTTCTCTTCCTTTACTCCATGTACATGAAATATAATACGGAAACTGTTGGCATCTCAAAGGCCAGAGCAGATTCTCTGATGAATTTCCAAGTTCTTGGGAGTTTGTGCTTTGACTCATTATCTTTTGAGCCAGGGTTCCTTGGTTTAGGGGAGTTAGTACTTATAGGGCAAATCTATATTTGATCTCCTCTTCAGCCACCTTCCACACTCACATTGCCTACCTTTCTGTTACTTGCCTTCTCACCTAATGTGAGGGAGTGAGAAGGTAAAGAAATGAGAGTCTGGCAAGGTCTTCTGCCCTATTATAAAGTTTAAGTTTATACACAAATTTGTTAGAGATATGATGTAATCATATTAGTTCATGATGCATATGCAAAATCTCCTCTATTTAGAGACAATTTAGAATGTAAATCCAATGTGATATTTATAAGCAATGAATACTCATCCATCAGTGTAAAAGTAAATTTTATTTCATTGTCTTTGAGTATAACCAACATGTTTGTTGTCTTTGCACTTGAAAAGCATTTTGAAATTGATCATAAAACATCTCAGAAGTGATACAAACATAACTTAGTGTTAGTATATTGATACCTGGGAAGGTCTGTAAGCTGAAACTTCCTTACGTATAAGTTAATAACCTATATTAATATGTAAGTGAGACTTGGCTGTATATAAGCAGGCTCATTTTTGCTGACCAGTAGAATTAGAAACATTATGATGTAGTAGAAGAGGCACAGGGATTTGTATGAGAGACTAGGTCCCCAGGTGTGGTTGTTCTGCACAAGGACCCTTGTCTGACGGGGTGAGGAAGAGTTAGATCCAGCCTGTTCTCTACTTGACTAACTATGTAATCCAGCTCAGAATCACCAGCCACAGAAAATGGCATTTGCCCAGAAGAAGTGCTCATGTCTAATTGGCAGTTTTTCTAATTTGCAGTAAATGATAAAAATGGGCCTCAGTGTGTATGCATTAAAGTCCTGGCAAATTACTAGTTAACACCGTGTTCTTCTAAAGGACACATCCTTATCTATAGCTTCTGTTACAAGGATGTTGTGAGAAATGACAAAAGATATATACCAAATGAGGTATGCTATTAATACCCAAATTTACATGGCCATCTTAATGCTGGATACTGCAGTAGGTGCTAGGAGCACAGTAGTGAACAAGACAAAATGGTGGCCCCCAGGATATGTTAACTCAATGGCCCTGTGGTTTCTCAGGCTCACCATGTCCAAAACTGGAATTAACCTCTTTTTTCCCAGCTTTGCTTCTATTCTTGTGTTCCCCATTTTATGAACTGGCATTGCATCAACTGATTGCCCAATTCAGAAACTGAAGAGTTATCTTAGATGAGTTCTTATTCACCCTCACATTTAATCATGAAGACCTGATACTTCTTTCTTCTTAATATTTTATTCTATATAACCATTACTGCTTTGGCTCAGTTTCTCATCTCTTCTTGCAGAAGTGATGATAACGAAGATGATAATGGTGACATTGATTTATGTATGAAACAAATATTTACTGTGTACCTATTATGTGCCAAGCTAATGTTTTCAGTAAAAAAAAAAAAAAAAAAACGGTACTCAACATCATTAGTCATTAAAAATGCAAATTAAAAGCACAATGAGATACAACTATGTACTTATTACTTTGTCTAAAGACAACAACAACAAATTGATGATTAAAAGTGCTGGAAAAGATGTGGAACATCTGGAACCCTCACACATTTTTAGTAGAAATGGAAAATAACATAGTCACTTTGTAAAATAATTTGATATATATTTACCATTCAACCTAGCAATTCCACTTTTAAGTACTTAGAAAAAAATAGTTCACAAGTTAGAAAAAAAGGTACGTGAATATTTGTAGCCACTTTACCTATATTGTTAAAAAAATTGGAAATATCTCAGATGTCCTTCAAGCAGAGAATGAACACATAAACTGTGTAGTGCTATTCAGCAATAAAAAAGGAACTATTGATACATGTAATAACGTGGATGAATCTCAAATTCATTAAAAGTGAAAGAAGTCGGACTCAAAAAGCCTATGATTGTATAATTCCATATATGTGATATCTGGAAAAGGTGAAACTATAGGGATAGAAAACAGATAAGTGGTCTCCAGCGGCTGGGTGACGGGAGCAGTTGATTAGAATGGGATATGAGGGATAAACTCAGGTCTATTTGATTGTCCCACTAACTTCTGTAGCCTCACCACTGATCTTCCAGCTCCTGCTCTTAGCCCACCTAGAATCTCACCTCCTCCACGTTGCTTGCATGACCTTTCTAAATGCAAACCTGAGTTTAGGACTCCAGTACTGAAAGATCTCTCAATGGCTGGCTATTGACTTCAATATTTAAATACCTCAGTAGGTACTATTTAATGCCTTAGCTTTTAGGGAACAAAGCCTCTCCTGAGCTTGTCCTGGTGGCCTCCTTATCTTCCTTTTCCAACATGCTTCCACAGACACTCTTTCCTTTAGTCCTTCCTAACTGCTTGAATTTTACACTATTTAGCACTTCTGAGACATTCCACATTGTCTTCCCTTCATTTGGATCTTTCTTTCTGTATTTCTTGGTCTAAGGACCTTCTGCGCTTCCTTCAAAAGCCAGTTGGAGCATTGCCTATTTTAGGAAGTCATTTGGTCTTCGCTGCACATGCTTCTTTTACACTTTCATCACACTGACATGTTGGCTGTCTTGGTGTTTGTCTGCCTAGATGGTTGATGCTTGAAGACAGGGACCATGTCTCAGTATCCTTAACTCCTGGAGCAGTCCTGGACACAGAGCAACACAGACACCCAACAAATATATTTTGAACAGAATTGCTTTTTAATTATAAATTGCAATTATTACCTTAGAGTTAAGCCTCTAGATCTCAGCAGAAAAATACATATATATGGTACATAAGTTCTAATTTATTTGGATTTACTATGATATTTTCTTATATCCTTATGACCAATGGCTTATGAATAAGAACTGAGGGAGGAGAGCAAGTGCAGATGCAGAATATTGAGATCACATATAGGAGTTTTTCCAGGGATCATCCAGTTCTGGTCTCGATTGTATTAATTTTGCATAGAAAAGATGAATGCTAGTGACATAGATGAACATAAAGTCCTTGCTTCTTGGAAAATGTAGCTAGTTAAAGAATGCCTCACTTGGTGTGAAATATGTGGTGTGAATTTAAATGTCTAAAGGTGCAGTGGTTTGCTTGGAAAGTAATTAAGGGAGGTGGCTAGTCATCTGTGTCTTGACATGGACCAGCTGGCATCCATGAGGACCGTTTTGTGGTTAATGATATGAGGTCTGTAGCGCTGGGACATCCCATTTCAGCAACAGTAATAATTGTTAGGTGGACTTTGGCTCCTCAAGTGTTTAGGAGGTCTGGAGGGACACGCCAGTGATTCTAAGCTGTTCTTTGTGATTCTCTTAACTGCCCTTGGCTGACCTACTTATTAAAAAATCTTAATTTCTCAGTCTTGTTAGCTAAACAGTCACTGCTTCACACATAAACATATATATGTGCTTTCATCTTAGTCTCTTGTGGTCCTAAATTTTATTTAACAAAAGTGGATCTTCAAACTTGGAGGGTGTTTTGATATTTTTAGAGTCAACATCCATTACTATTGTTACAAGATACAAGTTCTGAGAGCATAAATCTCTGGGAGGGGGAGGAAAAGGGGAGGGAGCCTGAGGAGAGCTAGGAGGGCAGAGGGCTCAGTTCCAAGCTTGTTTGTGTACAAGTGGTTTCTGCACACCCTACCCCTCCTAGGGAGAACACTGCGACATCTTCCTAATCATCCATGGAACTCCTGAGATGAGCTCTCCTGACTGCCATGTTGAAAATGTCAGCCCCAGATGGTCTGGTGGTTATATTTGCTCTAAAGAGTTGGGAGCCTCTGCCAGCTTCTCTATGAAATGAAAAAGATAATTTTTAAAAATGCTGATTAACAGAGCAAAATGTACTTGAGCTGGTAACAGATTTTTTTTCCTCCTCCCTCTATCTACTTGCTGCAAAACAACCTATGGTGACTCAAAACTTGAGAAAAAAGTTCATGGTTTTACTGAGAGACAGTACTTCAAAGAAAGGTGAAAATGTGATGGTTAAAGAAAGAGAAACAACATACAAGGGTTGTTAAATTTCAAATGCCTTGTTCCATTTACTTCTCCCAACACCACAAAGCTCTGGGAGGTCAGCACATGGCTTTCCAGCCATGATTCTGATGCCTGTCTTGTGTCTCAAAACCAAGCAAGTCTCCCAGGACCCTCTTTATGCATCTTCTTCTGTGCTGCTGTGCCTTCTCCTGGAATTTGAAATTCATAGGTTCCCAGTGACTTCCTGTGAAATGAACTAAAATTTCAAGAATCAAGAGTGTGATAAGACAGAGGCTGGGGTACTGAAAGCATTTTTATTCTTTTTGTTCCTGGTATAAATCCTCTTCTTAGTTCCCTGACAAACCTGAGGAGGCCTAATTCAACATTCCAGCCCATCCTGATATAAGGCAATCAGTTGGTCCTTGTTTGCTTGAGGAGGTCAGAGGCCTGAATACTACTCAGTGGGTAATTGACTACAGGTTATTTTCTTGGATTAGGTTTGAATGCTTGTGTTTCTGATAGTGTCTGGTGTCTGAAGTCCAGTCCCTGTTCTAAGATTTGAAGAATTTCACGACCTACTGTTGCTGACTATATATGTTAAGGTCTCCAATTACAGTCATTATAGAGGGGAGCCTAGAGACTTCCACCTGAACCCAGGAAATGGGGCAAAAGCAAGAGAATGGACATCGCCCAAATTTCCCCTCGATTTTTCTTGGGATGAAAAAATGATCTAGTGTGTTTAGATATGTGACTGTGCAAGGTGATTAATATAAACCAGTGGAAGTTAGTGTTTCCTTCTCCTGAAAGCTTTCACATATGGATCTCAGGAGCTGGAAATGCTCACCATTGACAAGAAGCAGAAGCTGCGGAGCTCTGCAAATCTCTTATTCTCACTCCACATGGTGATGGGGCATTGTGCTTCAGGACTGGGCCTGGTCAAGTAATCATAGACTCATCTTCCATGCTCAAAGACTCTTGAGGGTCTGCTCCTACATACTCTCTTGTTTTGACAGGGGTTTTGCCTTTCTGCCCTGATGTTGCTCATATTAGAGGGTAGTTGTTTTGTGGCATTACCTGCTGGTCTTCTTCTCCCTCTAGCTTGAGGGTCCAAGAGTGTGTCAGTGTTTATTATGAAGTCCCTAGCCCCTATTCCTTCAGAGGGGAGGAAGCTATTTTGTTTCCACTGAGGTTTCGAACTCTAACCTTGATCTCTGGCTGCCGCCTCCCACTCTACTACATCTCCTCCTTCCTGATGTGCTCAGGTCGCCTCTCTGCATGTGCCTAATGCACAGAGAGTCACTGTTTGCCTATTCATCTGTCATCTGCCAACAGTTGTAAGAAGACTGTAAGTGAACCCAGCACTTTAGGAGCTACATGATATTTGAACAGCTAGAATAGTCTTTCTCAAATTCCCACTCTGACCTGCATGTAGCAGGGGATGGTTGAAGTTGTATTAGCACTTTCAGGGCATTGAGTCAGTAAGTAATGACAGAAGTGAACTCAATGGAACATTCAAAACCCTGATTTATCCCAATCCCAGGACCTTCTTAATAATCTATTACATAGACTCTGAGTTTACACTACACTAAATAGCATTTATTTACATGTTGCTTCCTTAAGACTTCTTTCAGCATTATGGCTATAACTATCTCTTATACATGCACAAACATACGGAGGCAAACATATTTACAGGTACATTCTTTCAGTTTTTAAAAACTCATTTGTTGACTCTCGTGATACCTTTTTATCTTCTTTCTGAAGATATATAGCAAATTTTGTTCAAAGGCACATGAATTAAAGGCAGGTATTATCTTTGCTTTTAAGAATATCTCAAACACCCTGAAATTCAAATACCCCTAAATTTTATTTCTAGAAATATTCTCAAGAGAAACAAAAACATGTCCAAACAAATACTTGTGCAAGAATATTCATGGCATTTCTCTTAATAGCCAAAAAATGGAAAGAATCCCATTATTCATGAGCTGATGAATAGATAAATAAAATGCACTTCTTCAAATAAATGAAATATTACTTGGCCATAAAAATTAATGGAGTACTGAAACATACTGTAAGATAGCTGAGCTTTGAAAACATTGTACTATGTGAAAGAAGCCTGCCACAAATGACCAGATAAAGCATGATTCCATTTATATAAAATATCCAGAATATGTAAATCTATAAAGATGGGAAGTACATTAGTGGTTGCCAGGGACTGGGGAAGGAAGGAATTAGGATAAATGGCAGTAACTGCTAATTTGTATGGTTTCTTTCAGTGGCGATGAACATATACTAACATTGATTGTGGTGATGGTTGCACAACTCTGTGAACGCTAAAAACTTTTGAATCGTGTATTTTAAATGGGTGACTTGTATAGTATGTAGATTATATCTCAATTAAAAATAAAAGTTCGAATAAAAGTCAGCACAAACTTCTTCTACCCAAAATCCAGAATAAGTTCTGCAAGGTTATTTCTCCCTGCAGACCCCACGCTAGGATTCTTGTCTCTCCAGGAGACACAGTCAGCAAGGTGGCCAAAGGGATGAGCTTTACCTCCCAGTAGCTCTTTCGAATAAAACGCAGGTGTCAGGTCTAACTGGAAATCAACTAAAAGCCCTGAAGCTGGAGCAAATCTATCTCTTGACATTTACTACTTCTTACATAACAAGTTGAAAGATTTCTATATCCAGGTTTTACTGTACACAAATAACATTAATGCTGTAATATTTTCTTCTCTGGGTTGCCTGCACTCTATTTCTTTGATGAGCTGGGAAGAGAAATGGATATGGCATATTGGAAAGATGTGGAGGAGAAGTCACTTTTGCCAGAAACCTAGGAATCATCTCTGACACCTCCCTCTTTCTCTCGTCCTCCATAATCTAATCCATTGCCAAGTTCTATGATCTACCACCTGAATATCTCTACTCTCCACCGCCACTCAAGTCTGAGCTGCTATCCTCCCTCTTCACCAGGAACATCATCAGCTTTTTTCTAAATTACATAATAACTCCCTTAACTGGTCTTCTTGTATCATACCCAGTTTCATTATCTACTTCACCTGCCACCTCCTCTAAATCTGTATTTCAAACTGTGATCAGAGAGAACATTTAAAATGCAAACCTGACCTTGAAATTCTTTTAAGAATGCATCTCTTCTAGATTCTTCTAGATAAAGTCCAGAATCTTCTTATAGTTTAAAAGATTCTGTTTACCTTTGCAGTTTACTCTTCTCCACCTGCTTAGTCTCTTTCAGATCCTTGAACCTTCCATGGGAGGGACTTGTGTGCATGTTCCTTCTGTCACACTCTTCTCCCATTCTCTTCTTTTAATGAATTTCTTCTTGCTCCAGGTTTCAACCTAATGTCATTTTCTCACCAAAACCCCTGCTCTACCCCTCCCAGTGTCTCATTATATGTTATCTTTTCCCAAGCACTTCCCCTTTATAGCTTTGGCAGATTGGGTGCAGTTAAAATGAATTGTTTACATAACTACTTTTTGTAATGCCTGTCTCCATACCTAGACTACATGCTTCTAAGGAAAAGGAATGTGTCAGAATTATTCCTCAGTGTACCTCCAGTGCCTGACCCATGTCTGGCCAAATAGTTTGTCCTCAGTCACTGTTAGAAAATGAAGGCAAAACAGAAATCAGGGAGGAAGAGAGAGAGGTAAAGAAGGAGGATGAATGGAAAAGCTTGGCGGAAAGCTAATTCAGCAGTGCAACTCCTCATCTGATAAAGCGTCCTGGCCATTGAAGCTTGCTGAGCCAATGTCTGACCATGCTGAGTTAGTTTGGTAGAGGCAGAGGCAAAGGAGCCAGTGTGAGTGGAGATGCTAGGTAGGGCTGGGTAGGAGAGGCGGCTTGCAGAGGCTTCTCTCATTCCCAATGTACTCTGGCAATGTCAAAGTACATGGAAAGGCCCTGTGAGGGTGGCAGGTGGGGGATGGAAAGGGAGTTTCAGATGGACCTATCAGTGGTAAGACATCCTCTGAACCTAATGAGATAGGGAGGAGGTCTTTATCACCTCCAGAAGAAGCTGCCATTTGTGGCTGTTCTCTTCTGTGGAAAGCACCATCTGTCCTGTAGACATCTGCTCTGGGGCCGTCACTGGTGACAGAGACTGGCATTCTTGGGATCATGCGTTTATTTTATAGCCACCTGCTGTGGCAGGAAAGCCAGAGTTTTTGCCCCAGCAAGGGTCATTTTCTATGCCTCCAACCCTCATGGACACATATATGTTTTGCCCTTATGCATTCTCTAGGATAGAAACCATGGGTCTGCCCAAGAGGCAGCAATTATTACATATCTGGAGTCAGACAAACACAGACACAAACTCCAGCACTGTGCTCATTAAATATGTGACCTGGCCATGGCTATTACATGGAATTCACCAGGACGTGGGATCCTCATTTGCAAGCTGGACACAATAGTATCTACCCTGTAAGGTTATCATAAGAATACAACAAAATATTTCATGTAAAGCCTGTAATACCTGGAGGAAAATTTAATAAATATTGGATATTTTTAGAAATTTGTTCAAGTGCTTCACTATCCTTCATGCAATGGCTTGTTTTCTGATAATTTATGAACTGACATTTTTACAACTCTGCTTTATGCCAATTTTCTCCAGCTGCACTTCAGGTGAGTGTGGGAAACAGATGGTCATCATCTCCTAATGGTGCCTTTGGGGACAGGTATTCACGAGGTCAAGGACTTGGAGCTTGTCACTGCATGAGACCAGCTGGCCTTTTCCTTAAGCCTCAGGTTGCCTTACTAACTCTAGGCAGTCTCTGGTAAACACAGAAGATGGCCATCAAGAGATCTGGACTTGGAAAAAGAATTTGTTTGCTACTCAGTGGAGCTGGAACCCTAGGCGAGCTGCTAAATTTATTCATATTTCCTCATCTATAAAATATATAAACCCTTTCCTCTCTGGGCTGTTGAGACGACTAAATGAAATCACATGTATATAAAGGCATAGAACAGAGCCTGAAGCATAGCATTCATGTTAAGCAGTTTTTAAAATTTGTATTTTATTGTGATTAGTCAATATTAATCCATTTCCAAATCAGGAATACACATTTCAAGCCATGTCTCCTTCTGAGTGGAACTTCAGCAACACTGTTCTCTGTCTGGACAAGGCATAGTTTTTCCATTTACGTAGCTGTCTCTTATCCTCCTACCTCAACCTGTTTTACTTCTCTTAGTATCATTTTAGAGGTCTTCTTTCCTTACCGAAAAATGATAATTTGAACTTGTTTCAGGTCTATACTATCTCTCTTAAATGGTCTCTTCAATTCCCAGATCTCTATTCTCTTCATTTTCCTACTTTAATAATTTTTCTAAAATGCAGATCTAATTATGCTTCTCCCCACTTTAAAAGTCTTCATTGTCTCACTGTCACTTTTCAGATAATGACTCTTCCAGCCTCATCTCTTGCCACTGCCTCTTAGGTAGTCTGCAGCCAAGCCACCCAAAACTATTTATAGTTTTTAAAGCTTACCAGCACCTTTTACACCTTAATTACTTTCCTTTGTGTTTTTTTTCCTCTTGGAATGCCTTCCAACATAATTCCACAACTTAATTTTCACAACTTATCTTTCAAAACTCAGCTCTAAGTAAAAAGACAAGCCTCAAACTGGGAAAAATTATTTTCAAATTATGTGTCTGATTAAAAAAAAACTTGTATCCAGATTATATAAAGGACTCTCAAAACTCAACAATAAGAAAATAAATAGAGAAATGGACACAACAGTCAAATGAACACTTGCCCAAAGAAGATACACAGATGCTAAACAACACATGAAAAATGTTCAACATTGTTAGTTAATCTGGAAATGCAAATTAAAACCCTTGAGATATCACTACACATCTATAAGAATGGCTAAAATTAAAAAGACTGAC
>NW_011889069.1:3486216-3488707 GCF_000151845.1 Pteropus vampyrus | reverse complement strand
TTAAAAAATAATGGCTGCAAATTCAAAGGATGTTCTAGCCCTCTGAAGGACAATATATTCATGTTGGAAAAAAAGTGAATCTTCTGCAGGTGGAGTGTAGATAAGGAGAGGATGTTTCAGGCTGAAAGCTGTTCAAGATACTTTATTCATGAAAGGAGCAAACTCTGACCAAGTGGCACCTTTAAATGATCCATGGAGGGATTTTTCATTTTGAAAAGCAGGTTTATTAGTGAAATTATTACAGGTATTAATATCTGGAATGTTATTTTCTTGTTAATGATGCTGTAATGGGTTGCGCTGGTATAATATAACTGCTCCAAGTGCATAATTTACCAAAGCTGCCTATCTTCATGATGACTTATGGGCTTTGGTCCTCATTAGTTCTGTGTTTGTACTGACTGCTGTTGAGAGCCAAACTTAGAGTCGTGTGCAAGTTTGAGAGAGCCTCAAGTTTAATGTCATAAATGACTAGAGTGAAACAGTCATTGCTTTTTACAGAAACCCAATATACCTGCCTTTTAGAGAGAGGTTAAGAGACAGTACATCCAATAAAGGGGATACAAGCTTGGCACCTGCTAATATTGTGATTGCTGTTGGCTCATAGCTCCACATGTGAGAGGGTTGCTTTCAAAGAAGTCTTCTCACTGTCATAGACCATTCTTTCCACCTAGCAAGTGAGAGTATGAACAAGTCTTGCAAATCTTATTTACAAGGTGCAACACATATGCTTGAGTATCCTGGACTTCTCACTATGACAATGGCAAACATTTCATTTCTTACTCTTACATGTAGGGAATTCCACACTACCATATACATACTACAGAATACAATGTATGCACATCACCGTGTGTCCTGAGAGAATGCCACTCACAGAATTGGTCCACACAGTCAAGACTATTGAATGACTGTGTTGTGCAAAGGCTCATACCTGCTGCCAGGATATAGACACAGAGTATGTTTTTCTTTAAGAAGTAGTTTTGATGTTATCACTCTGAATATCACCTGAGTCCTGTGTTGTTTGTGAAAAAACAAAAAACAAAAAACAAAAAACAATGAAATGAGAACAGTGAACTGGAGGGTCACCCAGTAGTTGGTGGCTTGGGGCCAATGCATGTATCTTCTTCTTGTTCTGCATGTGCTCCTCAGATAAATCTTCCTTTTTGGAACTTTTAGGCAACATATTTGTTTCCAGTGGTTCTGCCAAAGATACCAAATAGCCACCTGTACAACTATTCAGTCTCTTGTGTGTACTACAGCTCATCATCAATGTTGAGGAAAGCAGAAATAAAACTGATGGGGCATAGGGTGGCATTCAGGAGTGCATGGGAATATTAGGGCACTGGAAGCATGAGTAAATAAGTCTTCAGTTTTGGGAGAAGCAGCATAGAATGGTGGGAAAGGCAGAGATAGTTGTATCAGATTGACCTGGGTTCTCACTGCAATTCAGCCACAGAGTAGCTGTGTGCCCATAGGCAGTTTGCTCACCTTGGTTTCCTTACCCATATAATAGAGAACATAATATCTACCTTCATAACCTTGTCAATATTTAATCAGATAACATATGAAAACATGAAGGTGGGAACTAGCACATGGTAGGAGCCAAACAGGTATCAGTTCTCCTCCCTTCTTTTTATCCTCTTCCTGATCAGCCGCCCAGAAATATGACTTCCAAGCATCCCCATCTTTCTTCACTGCAGGAGCAGCAGCAGCAGCAGCAGCAGCAGCAGCAGCAACTCAGAGTTGTTGACTTAATTTGCCCTCTTTATACTTAACACAGCAGGTTGTGAATATTTGAGTGTGAGAGTAGAACATGAGCAGGTTCTTCCACACTCACAGCTCCATTAAAGGGACATCGTCTCTTCCCCAAATGATGCTGAATACCAAAAGATGAGGAGAGAACAGGCACCAGCAAGAAAGTCCGTTTTAATCACAGTTTGACTGAAGTACTAGAAGTGAAGATGTGGATTTTCTCCTTTCATCCCCGCCCTCACATACCAGCCTTTGGAAGCTCTTTTGCTCATTATTACCCAATGAATTTGCATAACACCATAAGTCCCATCTTTCATTCTTTGCTACATGGAATTTCTATTTCAGTGGTGAACAAGCCACCTCATCTATTGGAGAGACAATTTAAAGAGGAGCTACTTTGAAAGTTTTAACGATGACATTTTTATTAAACTTTCACTTGGTGTCAGGTTCTGTGGCAGATGCAGAGAGAAAAATACACAGTTCTTGCCCAGAAGGAAGTAAGATTCATGAAGGACACTGATAAGTATACCCATGATTATGGTGTGGTGTGACATGATGATGAAAGAGGACCCCAACTTAGCCAGAGGCTAGAGGTGTCAGGAAACCAGAGGAGGTTACCCTTGAACTTAGTCTAAAAGATAAATAGGAGCTAGTCAAATGGGAAGAGAAAATGTTACTCGGATAAAACAATATCTATGTGACATTAAAAAGTCATTTACTCACTATGAGTGACAGTCACTTC
>NW_011889069.1:3482848-3486166 GCF_000151845.1 Pteropus vampyrus | reverse complement strand
GGTCACCCAGTAGTTGGTGGCTTGGGGCCAATGCATGTATCTTCTTCTTGTTCTGCATGTGCTCCTCAGATAAATCTTCCTTTTTGGAACTTTTAGGCAACATATTTGTTTCCAGTGGTTCTGCCAAAGATACCAAATAGCCACCTGTACAACTATTCAGTCTCTTGTGTGTACTACAGCTCATCATCAATGTTGAGGAAAGCAGAAATAAAACTGATGGGGCATAGGGTGGCATTCAGGAGTGCATGGGAATATTAGGGCACTGGAAGCATGAGTAAATAAGTCTTCAGTTTTGGGAGAAGCAGCATAGAATGGTGGGAAAGGCAGAGATAGTTGTATCAGATTGACCTGGGTTCTCACTGCAATTCAGCCACAGAGTAGCTGTGTGCCCATAGGCAGTTTGCTCACCTTGGTTTCCTTACCCATATAATAGAGAACATAATATCTACCTTCATAACCTTGTCAATATTTAATCAGATAACATATGAAAACATGAAGGTGGGAACTAGCACATGGTAGGAGCCAAACAGGTATCAGTTCTCCTCCCTTCTTTTTATCCTCTTCCTGATCAGCCGCCCAGAAATATGACTTCCAAGCATCCCCATCTTTCTTCACTGCAGGAGCAGCAGCAGCAGCAGCAGCAGCAGCAGCAGCAACTCAGAGTTGTTGACTTAATTTGCCCTCTTTATACTTAACACAGCAGGTTGTGAATATTTGAGTGTGAGAGTAGAACATGAGCAGGTTCTTCCACACTCACAGCTCCATTAAAGGGACATCGTCTCTTCCCCAAATGATGCTGAATACCAAAAGATGAGGAGAGAACAGGCACCAGCAAGAAAGTCCGTTTTAATCACAGTTTGACTGAAGTACTAGAAGTGAAGATGTGGATTTTCTCCTTTCATCCCCGCCCTCACATACCAGCCTTTGGAAGCTCTTTTGCTCATTATTACCCAATGAATTTGCATAACACCATAAGTCCCATCTTTCATTCTTTGCTACATGGAATTTCTATTTCAGTGGTGAACAAGCCACCTCATCTATTGGAGAGACAATTTAAAGAGGAGCTACTTTGAAAGTTTTAACGATGACATTTTTATTAAACTTTCACTTGGTGTCAGGTTCTGTGGCAGATGCGGAGAGAAAAATACACAGTTCTTGCCCAGAAGGAAGTAAGATTCATGAAGGACACTGATAAGTATACCCATGATTATGGTGTGGTGTGACATGATGATGAAAGAGGACCCCAACTTAGCCAGAGGCTAGAGGTGTCAGGAAACCAGAGGAGGTTACCCTTGAACTTAGTCTAAAAGATAAATAGGAGCTAGTCAAATGGGAAGAGAAAATGTTACTCGGATAAAACAATATCTATGTGACATTAAAAAGTCATTTACTCACTATGAGTGACAGTCACTTCCAGACAAATTAGGAGGTTGCCTTAGCCTCTGCAGTCATTCTTGGGCCTAATACTTTGTGATCTCATGTTTGTTCTAGAAAGTAGCTTAGTATTTTCTCCACTGGAGCATCACTCTAGGTAGAATGATTCCACTCCATTCTGTCATCATGACTTTCAGGCCAGAGGAGGAAATCTCAGTGAATCAGTGCAACTTGTGCTTCTCATCATGTATTTCAGATGCCTGGATCTCATGACCTTCAAGTTTCAACCCCTTTGAAGGACTGCCTGCACAGTTCTTAGTCCAACCATAGTATAGCAGCTTAGAAAAAAGGAGGTCTCTGACCAGTGTTTGGGAAGACAGGACATTAAGGGTTTGGGAGTGGGTGAATATAAGAAGAAAGTATCTGAGTGGGTTTGGCCAAGTGGAAATGACTCCCAGAAATCCTGCTCTAGGCATTTCAGATAAAGTATCTCAAGCCTTTAGCAGCAGCTTTTCCTCTGGAAACAAAAGCCCATGTTTTACATCTTATCGATAAACCTGTCAGAACAATTTTGCCCCAAAGCAGATAGGCTGTCAGCCTCCTGTCTTCTGGGAGTTTCAACTTTCAGGATTGCTCCTTTGCCTGACAGCAGAGCGGAGAAGAGAGGGGGACATTGATTCCCTGGTAGCTCCAGGATCTTGAAACCTGCCACTAAAGTGACAAAATAATGGAGCCATGGCCTGAGTAAGTGGGCGAGGGGCTGGAATACCCACTCCTCGCTCCCACCCCCACCCAGAGCCAGACCAACATGGTGATGAAGAGCCTGGACTTGGAGCCAGAAAGACCAGAATATTGTAATCTAGACCCACCACTTACTAAGTGCGATCTTGGGTGTATTATCTCCTGAGCCTTAATTTCTTCCTCCTACTAAAAAGGAGATTTGAATAGCATCCCTCTCACTGGGTGTTTGGAAGATAAAATAAGATAAATGGTAAGTGCATAGACATGACTGACAAAAAGTACTGATAAACCACAAATGTTACATCATCATTAGTGTCATCATTACCATCATTGCCACCATCATCATTGTCTGCCAGAGACTAGGAAGAGTTAGACTACAGATTGAGAGAATAATAAAGCTAGGACAGAACAGAAAAGAAGATGCCAGGGACCTTACCTGTAGCATCTGTCCCCTCAGAGAACTCCCTACTCAAGCTAAATGAAGTGAACAAATTCCCGAGAAATATTTTTGCCCCTAGAATTTAGCAGCAGCACTTTCTGTCCTACTTCAGTGTTTGGAATCATCTTTGGAGTGGTAATGAAGCAGTCAAGTTTCTCCAAAATTGTTGAATGCCAACATCCGATCTCTTCATTCAGAATAGGAACCACCCCCAGCACCCACTGTTATTTGTGTAATTTGCAGAATTAACTGACTTCCCCTTGATCACATTTATTTTCAGAGTTGGGGGCCTAGCTTTGGAATGTTTTCTTTACTAAGGTTCTTCTCTTTTTCCTCCTTCAGTCCCCTTCTTCTCTCTGATTTCTTCCTCTGTAATTCTTTATCTCTCTTCTGAATGACGCTTTATATGATAAATAGAGATTTGGACATTCAGCTATTGTCTTCGGAATTCCAAGTAATAACCAAGATGTAGTGGAGTGACCTTAATGCTTGAAATAGGGGTGACCTAAGCTTGCTGCAACCACCCACATCCAACTCAGATCATAATGGGCTTATCTTAGAAGGATGTTAGTAGCTTCTGAGGTCTGTGTATTACTAAGACCTGGCAAATCTCTATCCTAGGGAGGAAAATGCTTTTTGTTGGTCAGAGGGATACAGAAGTTATGTTTATAAATAGATTATTTCTCAATCAAAATAAGAAGAAAGCAATCCCTTCAGGAATTTAGGGTAACTGGAAAAAGTATATTTTTTTCTTTCCTTTTTTT
>NW_011889069.1:3464167-3482526 GCF_000151845.1 Pteropus vampyrus | reverse complement strand
TCTCTCTCTCTCTCTCTTAGTATCTAATAAGAAATCTGATCACCAAGTCAGCTACTAAGTGACTAATATGTGGGTTTTGTATACAGCATGCATAAGGTGGACAAAGAGATGTGTCACATCCTAAGTGAGATGAAATGGGATGGGGCTAGATTTCATCACATTACTCAGAACACCTAGTAATTTAAAGCTTATGAATAGTTTATTTCTGGAATTCTCCATTTAATATTGTCAGATCAAAGTTGACTATAAGTAACTGAAATTGAAGATAAAGAGGGACTATTGTATTGGTCAAATGAATGACTAAGTCTAGCAGCCTCTCTTTTCTTGCTAAAGAACATTAGTTCTTTCTGTAAAGTGGGCATAGGCTGTGGCTGCTGATTGACTGAATACCCATATTATCCTTCATTTTTTCTTGATACTAGCCCCAAACCAGCTGCTTCTTTTGGGGCTAAAATTAAGTGTGACAGCCTTTGTGAAGTCCTGTTGAGCAGGTATCCACCCTTCTTGTCTCCAACCTCAGTATAGATTCAAGGAGATCAGAGCTGAGGGAGGCTTCAGCTTCAGCATTGAAAGGCTCTCATTGATGAAAGTCTCAAACGACCATAAGCTGCTTGCCGGGGTCCTGCCCGAAGCTTCTATATTCAGAACAGAGTGCAGGTGAGCAAAAGAGAAAGGGAAGGGAGGAGGATGGCCAACACAGTTAGCTAACTCCCACCTCTTCGACATCATTTTTCTACCTTTAAGTGTTATGGACTCAAAGAAAAAAGAATTGGGATCAGATATGATCTCACTTGAGGAAGTCTTGATAAAACTAGTGTCTGTATGTCCAGGTGGCAGTTACTTCCTTGAACTCAATGTCCCATACCTTTTTTTGGAGAAGAGCTGTAATTTTTCACCTGGGATATTTATATAAATCACTGGGATAGCTCTGTAAAAATGCAGTTTCCTAAATCTTATCAAGGTCTACCCAATCAGTATTTCTCAAGATGAGGCCTGGGAATCTGTTTTAGAATGCTTCTGGATTTTGATCACACTTCTGGCTGTTAAAACTACTTTTATTGAATGCTTGTTAAGGCCAGTTTCCTGTGTGGGTACATTTCTTCTATTAACTCTAAATACAGTCACCTGTCTTAATACTATTATCACTCTGACTATACTGATGAGGGAACAGACTGGAGCAGTTATTTTAACTAAAAATTGATGCTCTCTGGCCCAAGAGGCCTCCTTCTTAACCATTTCTTCTAATGTAGTTCTATATGTAACAACAACAACAACCACAACAACAAAAACATAGAATTTAAAGCCATAAAATCGAAACCCATTTCTGGTTAAGATCTTTCCTAAGTCATCTTTTTATTTTTTTCTATTAAATTTATTGGGATGACGTTGGTTAATAAAATTATATAGGTTTTGAGTGTATAATTCAATAATATGTCAGACATATATTGCATTGTGTGTTTACCACCCAAAGTCAAATTTCTTTCCATCACCATATATTTGACCCCTTTACCCTTATCTACAGCCCCTCCCTCCTTTCTCTCTGGTAATCACTAAGCTGTTGTCTGTATCTATGAGTTTTTGTTTGTTTGTCTTATTTGTTTGTTGCTTTCAGTTTTACATTCCACATATGGGTGAAATCATATGGTCCTCAACTTTTTCTGTCTGATTTATTTTGCTCAGTATGATAATCTTGAGATACATCCATGTTGTAACAAATGACAATATTTCATTGTATATATGTACCATATTGTCTTTATCTAATCATCTATCAAAAGACAATTTGGTTGCTTCCATGTCTTGATCACTGTGAATAATGCTCCACATCATCTTGAGGCTATTTTTTTTCCTCAAGTGAAAATTTACGTGAATAGTGCTTGTGGATTGCAGGGCACTATCCAAATGGCATGTTTGTTTGTTGTCATCATTGCTCTTTGATTTAAACAAGTGGGCTATATATTCTTCCAAGCGGATCCCCATCCATGGAGGACTGTAACTGTAGTAGCCACAGTGCCTTTACCTTCTACCTGCCATCATGCTCCCTCTATTCCTGGTCCAGGAGCTTTGTTTCACCAAGGAAAGAACTCTGCAGATAATGAATTGATGACAGGTAGGGAAGCTATTGAGAGAAGACACTCTTTGGAGGGAATGATACACCAAGTAGAGTCCACGCACAAGAAAATGACTCACCTCTCTCTGAATTCTTTTGCACATTGCTATTCCCTTAGCCTGGAATACTCTTGCTCTTTCCCATTTCTCTCCCAACCCCCTTTTACCTGGATAATTCCAATACTCATTTAGATCTTGGCTTAAAACTACTTTGTCCCAGAAACCTTCCCTGACATGAGACTTCTTCTCTTACGGCACACATTACACAGTTGTGATTGCTTAAGAGTCTCTCTTCCTTGCTAGACTGACCTGCCCATGCTCTCTCTGTAATGCCTAGCACAAGCTAAACTAGCACAGTGCTTGGCACATAGAAAACACTCAGATAATTGCTGAATGAATGAAAAGTATCCTCATTTCTAGTCCAGAAGATCTTCTTTTTTTAATTGAAATATATGTGATATATAGCATTGTGTTAATTTAAGGCATATAGCTTTATTTGATACATTTACATACTGTGACGTGCATGCCATTGTAGCGATAGTTAGCACCTCTATCACATCACACAAATATCATTTCTTTTTTTTGTGGTTGGAATAATCAAGATTTAGTCTCAGTAAGTATGATGATTATAATACAATACTGTTTTCTATATTCATATATTGTGCATTAGATATCTAGGACTTAATTACTACTAGTTGCACATTTGTACCCTTAAAGTATATCTCTCCTAGAACATGTTCTTATCTCTCATATTCTCTTAGCCAATTGACTAAGATACCTCCAACTTGATGACTCAAAGACCCTTTAAACTTAGCATGTTCCAAACTGATGTCATCACTTTGCTTACTCCCTATTGAACATTACCTTGTACCCGCTAATACTGCTAAAATGCGTTCAGATTCAACCCAAATTCAATAAGTTCTATCATCTTAACATCTCTTCTATCTATCTTTGCATCTCTATCTCCACTGCCATTTGTGTATAGCAGATCCTTGTCCTTTCTCTCAAGAATTATCAGAATGGCCTCTCTGAACCCATCTTTTTCCTGGTCATCTATACCATGCCAACAAATCAGGGTGTTTTGTCTTAAGAATTTGAATCTAGCCATGGTGTTATTCTTAAAGTGTCAATAATTTTTCTCACCTGATAGGATAAGATCCCGTCTCTTTGCGAGGCCTACATAATCTGTCTCCATGAACTGGCCTTGAGGTCAGTCTTGTCTCTTGCTGCTCCCCTCCTGGCATCCTAAATTCCAGACATATTACATTATTTGCAATTTTCAAAGTATCTTATGTTGCTCATGACTGATCTTCAGCTCTTCAGCATCCCCCCTGACCTTCTCACCTTGGGAATACCATCTCTTTTTACCAGACTCTGCTCCAGCACTATACTCTGGTTGACAAAGCTTTTCCTTGGCACTCCTACCTCCCCTCAAAACCACATATGACAGATACCTCTCTCATTTATTCCACTCTATTCTATGAAGAATTTGTCACAGACATTTAATATCTCTTTGCCCCTATTTGTTTACATATTTGCTTCTTTCTGCCAGATAGCAAATTCCATATGATCAGAGACTGCCTCTAACTTTTTTTTTTTTTACTTTTAGTGATTAGCACACAACTTGGAACTTAAAATGCTCATTAAATGTTGGCAGAGTTGTTGAATTCCACGTGTGTGCCAAAGAAGAATCAACCTAAACTAGTGCCAATGATGATGGTGTGGAGTCCAGGGAAAGAGGAAGATAGGGTCATTTGCTTGTGTGGAGACCCTACTGTGGCCATGAGCAGCCAGTTCAGATGTCCTACTGGGAGAAGACTAAGTGACTGACTGTCTCTGCTGCTGTGCTCTGAAACCCACCACTACTTTTGTGCCCAGGCCATGCTTTCCATGTCTGTTCTAGCCAGCACATGAGTGTAGCAGGGAAACAAGGGTAGGCCTGTTCCTGGAAAGGCAAGCCTCCTTAGATGTGTGCCTTTGGATCAAGGATGTCCTACTGATCTTGTCAAAACTTTCTTAGAACTGCTGTGCAATCTATGATCTTTCATTTTTCCTTCTTATTTCCCTCTTCCCTCTTCACAGGAAACCTGTATCAAGGTCTGACAAGCTTCCCAGACTATTATTTCTTTTCTTATTTATCTTCACAGCGGTTCCCCAGTAAATTTTTTTGTATATCTAATCCCATCTTTGTGGCTTCTTCTTGGGGGAACTAAATTAACATGTTATATCAAAAATGGGATTAATCTGACTGCCAAGAATGTAAAAAATTCCAATTATATATTCTGGAACTGGGGAAATAGCCACTGGGTGGATCTGTGCACCCAGTGGGCCCATGTAGGCCAGACTTCAGCCACACTCCCCTTATATATTACCCAAGCTCCATAAATTACCACTCTAACAGGCATGATGACACTGGGTCTCTGAATATTAATGTAAACCTATACCCTATGTCCAGTAGTCCTCAGTATGTCTGGATATTTTTCTTTTCCCAGAAATCATCACTGTATATACCTACAATAGCATTGCAGAGTCCAACCTTCTAGCGACTTAGGCAACACTTCACTCACTGGGTTCTAGATCCGAAAATTGACTTGGGTTTGGGAACTAAACAATGATTGTGACTGTTTTAGTGCAACCACACTTGGCCTCCTGCTCCTCCATTCTCGCCTTTTTGTTGTCTCTGTTTCAATGTTAGGCAGTGTACTGTTGGCTGCCCATCTGTTTTTCCCTGGCGCACTGTAATCTATCAACCATTAACATGTTTCCCTGTGAGTTAAGACCCCTTAGCTGGTCCTCTGGCCTTTCCAGACATTGCGGCCTCCCGGCTTTCTGGAAGTTCAGCACCACTTGGCCTCTATTACTCTGGGCCTCACTATCATCATGGAAATTAACCAGCCCAGTTTTACGGGGATCTCTCCAACCACTGACCTTGACTTGCAGAGGTGAGCATCATTGAATGTCTTGGTGATGCTAAGTGCCCCCTCACCAGTGCATCCTTAATGGCCTTAGTAAACGGTTGTCCTCAGGGCCCTTTGTGGAACATAAAATTCTAGTGGGTCTTCTGGCCTCATATAATACATGCATTCCAGAATGCCCACTTCCCTTGGCTTCTTTATTCTTCTAGCATCTGCAAGAATAACGAGCATTTCCACTTACTGAGACCAGGCTATCTCTTTTCCAGTCTTCTAAGAACCAGTCCAGCAGCAAGTTTGTTTCATTCCCAGGCCTTTGCTAGGGTTTTAAGACCCATGTCCTGAGAAAGTGCCCCAAGCCAATGAAATCTTGCTTCTATCTTATATTTTGGCCTCTCTGATGAGTACCTGGCCATAAAACACTTCCTTGGCCTTGCTGAAACTCCTTAGCACCTCACTACAGTTTATGGATTTTTTTTTAACTTCTTCACTCTCTCCTTCATAGGGTCAGACCTGCATGATAGCTCCCCATTTTCCCTCATGGACATCCCCCTAAATATGTCTTTCATAGCTAATGCCATCTTGGCACCTGATTTTATGGAGGACCCAGAATAAACAGTACTCAGACATATGTGAAGGAGCTATTTTTAATTCTATCCTAAAATGGAAGTGGGGGCACAAACAGACATCCAGCGGTTTGCTCAAAGCCACATATACACAGGAAATGGAAATCAGAATTCAGTTCCTGACATCAAATCAGGCAATTTTTGCTACAGTGGGATTTGTCAGAGAAGGGTTCCAGGAGAGAGACTTTAAGAAGATAATTTCGGGGGAGTAGGATTTTATTTTAATTGATGGGGCAAAAGGAAAAATGAACAGAGACAGGAGCAAGCATGTTTTATGTCTCTGTGTATATATGTGTTTGGTTCTTGTACATGGTGAGAACTGTATGTGCATATTATGTATGCACTCATATCCATGTCAGGATTATCTACCTGTGTCAGGATTACCTTCCCATATCATGACTCCTAGCATGTGCTTAGACCACACACAGAACAGGAACATTAAAAAAATGAGAAAAGTTCATCTTTGATAACCTCCAAAATTTATAATTTAAGAAATCTGGAAAAACGCTAATTTAATTTTAATATACATTTAGTTTTTCTTTTATGGCTTAGCATTACATCTGTGATTGATTTCATACCAAGGAGCCACTCTGATCTACCCAGTACTCAGAGCCTTCACATCTCAGGACTGTCCTGATGGGAAAGAGAGAGAAAGAGGATGGTTTTGTGTTTTCCCTGGGGACAGAGGTCTCTTACACAAAACCAGTAGGCCCAAGAGAAGAAGGACATGAACCTGAGGGGACTCAGGAGGTACTACTCTCCTTGAGTAGAATGATGATTCTTCTTTCCTTCCCTTGCCCTCCTCCCTCTCCTATTGGCTGAAGCTGCCTCCCTGGAGGATTTCAGGTAGAAGAAGAGATCACTGAGCAGTGAAAGTGAAAATAATGAGTCCCCTTGTCTGTAACTGTTTCTGTCACATCTGAGAGAGGCCCTGCTGTCTCTGAAGAGGGAAGACGTGCTGAGTGAGCAATAGAGCCTGCTCCTACCTCTGCTCTGTTCTTGCTCTGTGCATACAGTCACAGCCTCACACTGCCAGGCTGCAGCCGCCTTGGCTGTGTGTACAAGGAGGTGGGAAGCTGGCAGCTCACTATGCATGCGAGGGTGGGAACCAGGGTAGGCAAGGGGAGAGGTGTCTTTACTCCATATGCAAGTCCCTTAATGAGAAAGTGTGCATCTGCTGTGCAGCCCCCACCCTAGGGAATGCTGCCAGCTCTTCTTGTGGGTGTCTGTAGGAAGCCTGGCCTAAACACAAACTAATTCTCTAGGCACCCCTGAGCATATCGAGGCACTAGAAATAATTCCAGCAGGAGGGCTGCCCCCGCGGAATGGGGTCTCAGGTTAGAACTTGCTCTCTGAGTTTGGGTGTGGGCCCTGGATTTCAACCCCATCCAGCTCCTGAGGGACTTCACCCCATTGTTTCCCCACTGTTCGTAGCATTGTTAACTTTCCCATAGCCACAGTTATTTTCTTTTGGGTGTACAAAGAACATAGGTTTGGGGATCTTGAACCAGTACAAACCAATACAGACTCTCTCCTCTTGTAACTCCCACCCTCCCATATTGTCACTAGTACTTCCCTTCATAGCCATACTTTCTGAAACACTAACTTATACTTGCTACTTCATATACCTGCCAATAGTTATTCCATGCTTGTCCCCTTTGATAGGGCTTCTCTTTAGCAAAATATACACTCATTGCCTCATGAGCCGGCAGTCTGTTCCTTAGTCAATTATTTTCTTGCTCCCCATTCAGTGTGACAGACCCGTCTTTCCTATACTTATCTCTTCTGCAGGTCACGTGGCCTCCGAGAGCTTACACCTCTTTTGCTGTGAATTTCCCTGGATCTTGGATCTTGGTGGGATTCTTCCACGACCCCACCCTCTGAGTGCACTATTGCTAAGGCCCATTTCTCTGCCCTCCTTTTACTGCTTTTCCTCTTTTTTTTTCAATGAGGCATTTTAGATGACACTCAGAACATTTGTTCAAAGGACATTTATAATTTTTTTCAAAATTTTAAAGTATAGAAAAGTACAAAGAATAACATCTCACATGCATATCTCCACCATCTAAAATCAGTCACTGTTAGCATTTTATCTTCTTTGCATCTAATTTTCCTTTTTCTTTTTGAAGAAATAAGCATTATAGAGAAATCAAAGTTTCTTTCAACCAGTATTCCCTTTCCCATCTCTCTCCAGTACTTCTCAGAGGCAAGCAGTACAGATCATGCTTTTAGTACACAGATATTCTTAAGTGACATATAGGCATCATGCTGCAACTAGTGCTCGTCACTGGCCATTTAATAAATTTGTGTTTTACTTCTTTTAACTGCTGTGTGGTATTCTATTATTAACTATATTAAATATATTGAATTATTATGTGATGCATTCCCCTATCTATAGACATCTACATTCTTTTGCTAATAAAAAAAATGCTTTAGTCAACAAACACCCTTGAACATGTTTTCTTGTACACACTTGAGGGGGTTTGTCTAAGGTATATTACTCAGAGGTAAAATTGCTGGTTATAAAGTAGGCATCTTTTTAATTTTATAAAATGTGACATTTTTCCTCCAAAGTAGATGTATCAATTTACATTTCCACTCACAGTTTAAAAGTATCATTTCACCCAAATCCTTGATATTGTCATATTTTAAAACTTTTGACAATCTGTGGGTAAAAATTTATATCCCATTGTTATTTTAATTTGTATTTCTCTATTATTAATAATAGCTAACAATTACATAGCACTTATTCTGTGCCAGACACTATTCTAAGCAGTTTACATATATTAATTTATTTAATCGCCACCACGATTCTTTCAGATAGTTTCTATTGTTATCATTCTCATTTTACAGATAATAAAATGAGCTTTAATACATCACCCAAACTTTCACAGCTAGTAAAGTGGACCAAAGGCATTCAGACTTGGCCCAGAGTCTGCATATTTCACCCGTACATCATTGTGGGTTTCTAAATTGGGTAAGGCTGAGTGCTCCTTCATGGGCTCATGGGCCATGTGCATTTCTTCTTCTATCAAATTCCCTATTTACATCCTTAGTTATTTTTTGATTAGATAATTAGTGTTTTCTTTCTTCTTTTTTTTTTTTTTTTGAGAATTATTTATATGGCTTGGATATCAATTCTTTGCCTGTCATATACAGATGATGCAGAAACATTTTCTAGGATGGCACTGGTCTTTTACCCTTATTTATGTCCTCTGCTAGTGTTTTTGTTTTTGCCATATCTTTCTATACTCTTCTTGAAAAAAAAAAAAACCAAAAAACACAGAAACACACGCAAAAAACCTTTTTCCCTTCTTGAACCTGTTCTGTCCCATTTTCACTGTTTTCCATGTCCTGGTGACTTTCTCCAATAGAGGTCTATATTTCAACTTCTCATACAAGTTTAAGACCTTGTTCACCAATTGCTTCAAAGACATCTCTACTTGTAGATCCCCCTGTTATCTTAAACTTCAGACATCTTATATGATCACATCTTCTCAAATATAGTCTCTTTTAGTCTTTTCAATTTTTATAAATAGAACTCCATTTTAAAATCATATGGACTACAATTCTGGTCATTTCTTTTGCTTTTCTTTTTCCTTCAATAGCCACTGTCCCACCTGCAATCACTCAGACCTACACCACTGTAGTAAGTTCCAAATTGCTATCCTAACACTTCAAAAGCCTTAAGTGATCTGCCATTTCTCCTGGTGCATTCTTTTTAGCTCTCCCCCCACCCCCCGCACCGCCCCCATGACCTGGTTCCATCACTCACTTGCCTCTTTCTGCCTTCCTGAAAAATTCCTCTGTCCCAGTCAGCTGAAGCCACCTCTTCTGGACGTGGGAACCTGCTAATTTCTGGTTCTAAGACTTAGCTCATGCTACTGCCTATGCCTGAGTTCTTTTTCTCTCTCCTCTGCTACATAAGTGCTGCTGTAAATCTGTGTGTAGCTGTCTCACCACTTTCTCATTGAGATCTTCTCCATTACACCAGACCCACTCATTTTCTCCATCTCCATTATCTTTTCAGCATATGTCCTGTAGACTACTCATGTAGCACTTAGTCAGATGTTGCCTTGAATTGTTGTTATTCAAGGGCTTCATTAAGCTCTATTGTTGGATGCTGTGGGGGAAGGGACTGTGTCTTAAATTTCTTTTATGTAATCTGCAGCACCTAGCACAGTATGATACACATATAAGGTATTAGTACTTTTCTGTGTGTGAAATGACTAGCTCATAGGAACATTTTACTCACAATTATATTGGCATACCTCCTCATGAATAGATTCATCCTTTAGTCTCAGCTCTCTAATTTAGTAGAAACACAGAGTTTCCAAGGCTATGTGTGGGTGGACCCATCTAGTTCCTTCTTCCAAAAGTATAGTTTATCATCCTGTTTTCAAGCTATCAAGCACTGAGAAACAAAGGCTGTTCTTTCTTTGCCTTTATATATCTTGTGACAACTTTGACCTTCACCACTGCTGACCTTCATCAAATGCTAGGGTCATGCATGTGTGTTGGATGTTTCAATGGGGGAGAGCAGAAGAGGAGCCATGAAAGACAGATGAGATGACAGAGCCCTCTTATAACCCATAATGGTAAAGAAATATCAGCCACTATTTAAATAGTTTTTAAAAAATTGCTGGTAGGCCTTTAGTTAATACTTGCTGGATGAATGAGATTCCTAGCAGGAGCCACAAAAATACTTTATTTCAATCAATCTGTGTAAAAAGAAAAAAAAAAAGATTAGTATCTCTGTCTCTTTCCTGACTCCAAAAGTAGATCTCATGGTTGATTTCTAGGGAGGAAGATTCTGAAGTGGTCTGGGGCCTTTCTCAGCCTGCCCTCCATCTGTGCAGGAGCCCAGGTGCTCTGCTGAAGCACCTGGATGTAACCTTCTCCTCAGGAGTGACAGGAAGCTCTTGTTTCTCATCTCTCCAGCTAGGCTGCATGCCATGTCCTGGTGTCCCCAGTCTATCTCTCTGTTTCATTTCTGTAGTTTTCTCTCTGTCCAGTACCCACAGATTCAGTCTCTTTCTTGCTTCACAGACGTAGTCAAACCTTTGTGTCACTTTTGAATACCTTTAAGCTGCTTGCAGTTGTCTGACTTCCTCATGGGCCAGCCATGATGTAATATTCCAGAACTTGATGTCCAGGATGTGAGTTTAGACCAAGACAGGCATTTATTAATTCATTTTTTCATTTGTCCTTGAAACATGTTAATACATATGTATCACTTTAAACCTAGACACTGGGACAATTAGATGTCCAAATAGCAAACAAGATGCAGGAGAAAACTGTCAACCTCCTGGGGCCAATTTCTCTCCTTTTTTGTCCTGGTGAACTCACCTACTTCCTTCCCCTCCTGTGAACCCAGTGGCTGGACACTACAATGGCATGGGCTGGTTCCTTCTGAGGTCTGTTTTCTTTCTTCCCACCTTTCATTATAAATGGTCATCAAGCCCATTTTGAGCCTGGAGACCCCTTAGCAGCTGAGTCAGCATTTCTGAAGGGGAGGTGAAAAAGGTCCAGAGGCATGAGGGTGGCATCCTGGAAGAGCCATTGATCTGGTAATTTCTGCAGGAGATGCAGAGCTGTGAGGCCGATCCTCTTTGCCTGGGTTACAGAGGAAAGGAGGGGCACTAGGGTCAGAATTGGAGCATTCTCCTCACTGTGTCCTTCTGCCCTACTATTACTGTCCTTCTTGGTAAAAAAAAAAAAAAAAAAAAAGACAGCGAAAGTAAAAAAAAAAAAGCAAAAGCAAAGCTTTTTAAGCATCTTTTTGTACATGTTATGACTCAGAAAGTTTTGCATTTCTGTCACCCTGAGAGATAATAACTTTGTTGTATACAATAAAATGTAGAGCAAGTATAATCAATCAAGATGCAAATAAGCAGAAAGGCATAAGCATGGAATATTGTCAGGATGGGCTGGGTGTGGGGACCAGGGTCCATAACAGAGTAGAAATGCAGAAGAGAGGAGAGAAGTGGGAGATTCATACATACATGTGTGCCAGTGCTCTGGGGAAACCATTTCCCCTTGTTTAGCATGTAACCCCCAGATTGAAGGTGGGTCAGAACCTAGTGTTACTCTGAGTTATAACTTGATTATAGAACTTAAATAAAGCCAGCTCACCTGAAAAATCATCCCGTCTTCCTAAAACTATATTGTTTGTATCTCCTGTCTAGCAGCATAGTGCTTTCCATAGAGTAGATGCTGAATAAATATTTAATGTTTAATGAATAAAATATTGAATAGAAACATGGGGAACTTTTGTTGTTTGCATATTAAGATAGGTAAAGGGGACAATTCTAATTCTGGCTACCTAGCTTCCTCAACTGGGAAATCGTCAAATTCCCAAAGGATTCTTCCAAGGTGGTAACACATTTTTAGAAGAAGAATAAGGTGGAAGTGGTGAATTAAGTTTAAATTTAACAATCTCAAGTTGTAAATTTTCATCTCATCCTCTTATCCTTCTGAGAAATAAAAGACACAAAAGTAGATTGTGAGAGTCTGCTAACTAATGAACAGACTTATGGTTTCTTCCTGGGTAAGACTATATATTTCTTTGTCTCCTTTTCAGTCAAGGCTGGCCAGGTAGCTCAGGTCTGGTCAACAAAATATGAGTGAGACTACTTTATGCCACTTTCAGGCTAAGGAATTAAAAATTTTCATACTCATTCCTCCATGTTCCTTCCCCATCTGGCTTGATACAGATGATTATGGTGGCTTTGGGGTTCATGAATTGGGAAACAAAGAGCCACGAACTAATAGGAGTTGAAGTCCCTGACTTACTACTTGAAGAAGAGCCTCAAACAGTCAGGTAGTAAACATGTGTTTACTACTTTATGTGAATGAAAAATAAACTCCACTGAGACGTGGGAGCTTGTCATAGCATATTGGAAATAATACAGGGATATAATTGTGCTATATTAGGAAAAAGTCTCTCCCCTACTATTATTCAGTGTAAATAAAACCAAATTGCTCTCCAGTGCTTCAGGCTTAAATGACGTGGTTATTGAAACTTTTAAAGATTGATTACTCAAAACATTTTTGGTTTTGTTTGTTTTTCCTCTCCTTCTAATGTCCAAAGAAAGTGCTAAGCATAGAAGAAAAAAGACATAAGAATGAATGAGATGTTAACCTTATTTTTATGGAACTCTTGACTGATTTCGATGCTCTGACATTAGTTTGCTGACCTGACTTGGACTCAAATATCTGTATTTCTGACTGGCTTGAAAACTGGATTCAGAACTCTAATTTACTTAGCTTGCTCCTATTTAAATAATTTACTTCTGGTTGTTGATCTATATTATTTTCTATCATACTCTATAACCCGACATGCATTGGTAAACTTGGTTAAGTTGATTTTGGTGCTCCTAACTCTGAATTTGATCTTTATTAAAAATAGATTAGCCATAATGATTAACCTGGAAAAGTCAGTTCTACTTTCCTGGTGGAATGTGGATTTGTGTTGGTCCCTCAGTAATTATGTGAAACAATTTATGTTCACTGAGGAGAGATCAAACAGTAAAGCAAGTCATAGTAAAAGGACATTTTTTGTGCCATCCACTGCTTCCAATATTTGGTCAATTCTAAATTATGTAGGATGAAAGCCTCTGATAGATTGTAGAAATAATGGTTTATCCATTGCTGATGGGTTCCAAGTGCCTCCTCCATGCCTCATATAGGTGCTTTAGTGTTCCAAAGCCATAGTTCCCAGGAGGAACCCCAATCAGAGGAATCGGCTGCATTGTGATGTCTGGAGAAGACTGAAATATTTATACTTAAATAACATAGCTGGAACACACGCACTCAATTACTTGTAGGCATATCAATAGACAAGAACGGGCTCGGAGGAAGATAGCTTAAGTTATTAAGCACCTACATTAGGTATCTACTGTGCACAAGGCCCTGGATTACATGTGTTTGGGGAGTGTATGTGGAGTGGGAAAGCAAAGAGCCAGGCATTTGAAGGACCTCTGACTAATGTGAAAAAAGGATACACAGATGCTTACAAAAGAAGGAGGTAAATTCATCAGTAGAGACACTACTAAGGAGGAAAGATGGGGGAGATTTTCTGGAGGAGGTGACATATAAGTTTGGTAGTATGAGTAGGAGTTTGATTCTTGGTTGAGGTGGAGGTGTCATGAAGCTTTAGAGACATGCACTAGCTTCAGCAAAGACATAGAATTTAGTATAAATACTAAATTATGCATATATACATTAATATATATTAATATGCTGTACATTTATAGCAATATGTTCAGAATATTTGTGAGGGTGTGGGTTATCTAATTGCTTAAACATTATAGTCCTATCAAGTGATTTATTAAATAATTAAATGATTTTATGCTTTTATATGATTTTATGTGTTGATAGCTTTAAATAGGGGATATAAACCAAGTCTTTGTTAGTCGTCATAGCCCAATTTGAATTCACATAACAAGTGCACCATAATAATCACACATTGAATATCTTCTATGTACCAGTAGCTGTGCACCTTAAAGAGATCAAGGGAAAAAAATAAGAGTCAAAAAATAGATTCATAAACTTATGGTCCTTTGATGGGGAAAGAAGTCTTTGAAACAAATGGTTTGATTCAATTGGGGATGCCTGGGGGAGAAATCATCAGTTTGAATCTTTGTGTAAACATAGTAACTTGACCTTCTGATGGTTATTACTAATGTATGAGTTTTCATTTATGGAGTGCTTTTAAGAGGATAGACCTAGTTCGTTTATAAATGTTTATGGTAAACAAACATGGAATCCATAGTTTTCTGCTAGAGAATGTCTGTGTCACATAGGTAATTACTAGGTAATTCTAGAATATAAAATAGAGATGATTCATGAGCAAAGTTGCTCCCTATGTGTAAATAATGTCCTGCGCAGCATGCATCACTTGTAAACTTTATATGTTAATTCTGGGATGGCACACATACTAATGAAAAAGGACTACTGATACATACAACTGTGTGTGTGAATCTCCAGATAATTATGCAGAATTAAAACAAGGCAATCTCCAGAGGTTATGTCTATATGGTCACATTTATATAACACATTTAATGACATTTTAGAAATGAAGAACAAATTAGTTGTTGCTAGAGATTAGAAAATGAAGAAAGGGAGCTGGATGTGCTTATGAAAGGACAATTCAAGGGATCCTTGTGGTGGTAGAAATGTTCTTGTTTTGTATCTGGAATGTGGTAGTGGATGCACAAACCTACACATATAATAAAATTAGATAGAACTAAATACACACACAAGTGAATACTAGTAAAACTATGGCAATCTAAATAAGAATGGTGAATTGCATCAGTGTCAATATCCTGGCTATGATATTGTACTATAGTCTTGTAAAGTTACCATTACAGAAAATGAGCAAATAGTACACAAGATATCTCTGTATTATTCCTTACAACTGCATGCAAATCTATCATTATCCCAATTAAAACTTCAATGAAGAAATCTAATCTGAGTCAATAATGTACCACATACCATTTCATATACTTCTTAATTATTTCACAAATGTAATAATTGCATAATGGTATAATTCCATTTTACCCAGCCATCAACTTTGTACTATTATTCGAATAACTTTTACTTCTGCATACATTATAAACCCTATCCTACAATGTTATATTTGCTTTCAATATAGGTAGTCCCAGCTTTGCACAGTTTTGATATATGAATTTCAGTTACCACATTTATTTAATATATATCAGTACTTCAACATGATTTATATTTCAGGTACTACTGTATTAACTGTGAATAGCTGTGTAAAATACAAACTTTACTGCTAGCTTTTTAGTTCACAAATTACAACATAAATAACAGATGTACATCATGATCACTAACCAATTATGTCATATCTTGCAAAGTCTGTTCCTGATTATGTCACTCTCTATCTGTTAGTTATGTTGTTCATAGACAGTAAAGCATGTAGGTGTGTCATCCTTTGTCTTCCAGTGACAATTCCACATAACATTGTACAAAAATGGATAATCAAATGAGGGAGTTGGCCAACAAAGATGAAGGTCCAACAAAAAAATGAAAAGTGATAATGCTGAAAGTCAAATTTGGCTGGAACTTCAACAGAGTTATTAAAGAAATAAATAGTTGACCATGGAAATGTTGACACTGCCACTATTTGAGAGACTCTTGATATTTAGCCAGAGAATTTAGTGAATGCAAAAGTATCAACATAAGTGAGGAAAATAATTATGATGAAAAAAAGGATGACGGTGTCAGAAGTAATGCCACCAAAACAAAAAATCACATTAAAAAAATTGAAGATAAATTATGACATTGAAAACATAAAGCCTTAATCTGTTAGAAACTTAATTAGTTACAAACTGATTTAAACTTTAAAAAGAAGTTAAAAATTTTCCAAGGCATAAAAAAGATACTCACTCCAAATAAATTACATGAAAAGAAGACAAGCATTCTTCAAACTACTCTTGATAATTTGTTTTTATAAATAAAATACTTTAATTTTCAATGTTTCTAATGTTTTAAACTACTATTAATTTTAACATTTTTCACTTTTCTATACATTTATGTAATTAACTATAAAATAGTTAATAAATTTCAAAGATCATGGAATTATTATAATTTTCTCATTGATATGACTTTGAATGGTTTCTATGTGCTCATTTTTATGACCTCTCACCAGCATGAAAAGTGAAGACTACCTATAGTTAGGTGGATTTTTTAGGAAATAATGAAAAGGAAAGTAACCCAAAATATCTTCTATTTATGTACTCATTCACCATTACTGTTGTTATTCTTGCTTTCCTATAGGACTGAGAATCCATCTGGTATCATTCTTCAGCACTCTTTGAATCTACTGGTGAACATTTTGTCAGCCTTAGTTTATTTAAATATGTCTGTATTTCATTCTTATTTTTGAAGAACATGTTTACAAGATATAGAGTTCTAAGTTGAGAGACAATTTTCTTTCAGCACTTTAAAGATGTTGTTTCATTGTATTATGGTTTCAATTGTTTCTAAATTGAAAATAAATTTAATAATCCATATACCTGTTTCTCTATATGTAATATCCGCCCCCTACCATCACCACAAGCTATTTCAAGATTTTTCTCTCTTTGGTTTTTAGTAGTTTGCCTATCTTGTGCCTAGCTATGATTTCTTTTGTATCTATCTTGCTTGGGTTTGTTGATCTTCTTTGATTTGAAAGTTGATCTTTTTAATCAAATCTGGTAAATATACAACTATTATATTTTCTAAATATATTTCCTGCTGTATCCTTATCCTCTTTTCTTCTGCACACTTCTTATATGTATGTTAGGCTATTTGAATTTATCCTATGGATTCCGGAGACTCTGCACATTTTTCTTCAGTAATTTTTTTCCTCTCTCTTTTTAAAATTGGATATGTTTTATAGATATCATCTCAAGTTTGCTGACTGCTGTTACCTTCAATCTGCTGTTTAGTTCATACAATAATTAATTTTTTTAAGCTATTTTACTTTTTCTTTATTGAAAAAGTTTTTTTTTCTTGGTTCTTCTTTTTGGTTATTGTTTATAATATTTCATTTTTCTGTTGAGAGTCCCCATCTGTTTTTTCATTAAGACCATATTTTCCTTGAACTTTTAAATTCTTTAAACATATTTATAAAAGCTACTTTAAATCTTTGCTAAAGCTAACATCTGGATCATTTGAGAGTGTTTCTATTAACTACTTTCTTTTTTCTTTAGTATCGGTTATATTTTACCCTTTCTTTTTAGCATAGCTAATAATTTTTGTAGTTGGGTGGACATTGTTGAGTGCATATTATAGACTGGAATTTGTAATTTTACTCTGAAAAGTAATCATTTTTTTTTTTAGAAAATAGTTCAGTTATTGACTAATGGCCTTGAACTTACACAACTCAAATTTATGTTCTATTGGAATGATCTGTGGAAAGCCCAAGGTGTTTTCAAAGTTTCTCTAACACCAATATTCTCTTTTCCCTGAGGAGTTGCTTTTAGACTTTATTAGAACATCTCACTCTAGGACTTGGATCTTAATCATAAAGATCAACCTCTTTGGCATCTCAGCTGGATTCCTGGGGAATTAACAAGATGTTAATGTGGTCTCTTGACTCAGGTGGGGCAAGACTTCAATGTTCATTAGAACTGCTTTAACTTTAATATCACTGTTCTGTTCTCAGCCTGTCAAAGTCACTCTCTGTTAAGTTCTCTGTTAAGTATCACTCTGGGAACATGCAACCTACACTTTGTGGATTTTCAGGGAACCCTTAAATAGACTCATGACAACTATCTTGCCACAAATGTGTTACTTCTACATCTCTCGTCCTTTGTTTTGAGGGCCTCCAACTACTCTAAAGTCTGAACTTTGCATCTTTAGCCCAGTAGGTCTACTGTGTTATACTTGGACTCCTACTTGTGCTAATACCAAGAAATTATCCACAGGCATATGGGGCTCACTTCATGAATTTTACTACTCTCAAAAATTGGGGTCTGGTGCTGTCATTCAATGCCTGAAAAAAAATTACCTAATATATTTCTTTCAGTTTTTATGTTTTTTTTTTTTAAGGTGGTAGGGCTGGTCCATTACCAATTAATATATTTTATTCAGAGTGGTAGTCTCACATTCCATTTTGAATTGATCAATGCTTAAAGTCCAGAGACCAACTGCATGGAAAAGAAACACTAATTTGGCAGAAACCAGGTCCCTGCAACATTATCTA
>NW_011889069.1:3407698-3464117 GCF_000151845.1 Pteropus vampyrus | reverse complement strand
TTTTTTCTTTAGTATCGGTTATATTTTACCCTTTCTTTTTAGCATAGCTAATAATTTTTGTAGTTGGGTGGACATTGTTGAGTGCATATTATAGACTGGAATTTGTAATTTTACTCTGAAAAGTAATCATTTTTTTTTTTAGAAAATAGTTCAGTTATTGACTAATGGCCTTGAACTTACACAACTCAAATTTATGTTCTATTGGAATGATCTGTGGAAAGCCCAAGGTGTTTTCAAAGTTTCTCTAACACCAATATTCTCTTTTCCTTGAGGAGTTGCTTTTAAGACTTTATTAGAACATCTCACTCTAGGACTTGGATCTTAATCATAAAGATCAACCTCTTTGGCATCTCAGCTGGATTCCTGAGGAATTAACAAGATGTTAATGTGGTCTCTTGACTCAGGTGGGGCAAGACTTCAATGTTCATTAGAACTGCTTTAACTTTAATATCACTGTTCTGTTCTCAGCCTGTCAAAGTCACTCTCTGTTAAGTTCTCTGTTAAGTATCACTCTGGGAACATGCAACCTACACTTTGTGGATTTTCAGGGAACCCTTAAATAGACTCATGACAACTATCTTGCCACAAATGTGTTACTTCTACATCTCTCGTCCTTTGTTTTGAGGGCCTCCAACTACTCTAAAGTCTGAACTTTGCATCTTTAGCCCAGTAGGTCTACTGTGTTATACTTGGACTCCTACTTGTGCTAATACCAAGAAATTATCCACAGGCATATGGGGCTCACTTCATGAATTTTACTACTCTCAAAATTTGGGGTCCGGTGCTGTCATTCAATGCCTGAAAAAAAATTACCTAATATATTTCTTTCAGTTTTTATGTTTTTTTTTTTTAAGGTGGTAGGGCTGGTCCATTACCAATTAATATATTTTATTCAGAGTGGTAGTCTCACATTCCATTTTGAATTGATCAATGCTTAAAGTCCAGAGACCAACTGCATGGAAAAGAAACACTAATTTGGCAGAAACCAGGTCCCTGCAACATTATCTACATGAAGAACGCCTGTACCTTGTCATTCATTTTCTACTCAGTCTCAGTTTTCTCTATTGATATATGAAGACTGAACACATCTTTTTTGTGATATTTATGAATATATATGAAGTTCATTCAGCATTGAGTGAACTCAGGGACAAACTCTGTTTTCCATACTCTATATAGTCGCCACATGGTTAGTTTCATAAGAATGTTAGCATGATAGAAGAATGAAATAAAATTTAAAAAACAACAATTCCCTTGATTTTAAGGTGCTCATTAACCCTCTCATTTTTCTGAAATGTTAATGCATCTTACAATGGAAGTTTAAATTTTTTACTGCCATAAAAAGCTAAAATAAAACTGATAATTTGTCTTAAAGCCAATGGGACTAGTAATCAAGAATATATTTGAGACATCTAGTAATTTGAACTCGACTCAGTTGCTATTTTATTTGGCTCTAAATTTACAAATACTTTTTCATATAGTATCAGTAGAAATCGCTTCTTTTCTTCATAGATGATAAAACAATAGGAAATTAATTTTTTCTAGCAGTGGTGGATTTAAGGAAAACATCAGAACTACCCTGACTTCAACATGACTCTGAGATGTTGAAATACATCTGTAGATAAAAATCTAAAACAAAACAAAGCAAAACAAACAAACAAAAAACTTTCTTAAGTTTTATTACATATAAAACCAAACATGTTGATTGAAGATGATGATGACAAATGATGGTAGATTAAGAGAGATCTTACCTGGGAAAAGGGAAATTGATTTGAAGACTCTTAAAGGACTTATTTTGAACTCCAGAATTCCATTCCAAAAGTCATAATTTTAATTTCCCCTATCACTAGGTATTTCCTGACTAACATAGATTAGCTCAAATTATGACAGTTTATCATGGAAGATAGATTATGAGTATATTGTTCACCTACCACAGAGCAACATTCCCCATCACATCATTATTTCTTATTTAAGGAAAAAAACTCTTCTCCTATCTTGACATGTTTATCATTTCATGCCTGAGCTAATTAACTCTATGAGCTCTGTTTAGCTCTTAAAACTGGGAGATTATTATCATGTCCTCTGGAAATGATTTGTGCCATACATGTGTAGCTGTGTGCCAGAAGGAAATTATTTTTTGAAGTCTTTATCTGCATAATTTACTGGCAATTGCATATTGCATTCAAAAGACCACTTGCATATATGACAATACATCAGCATGTGCTAAAACTACATATTCATGTATATATGAATAAGAATATAGGTATATTCATATATATAAAGTTATGCATATATAATATACAGTATGGTATATGTAATATATATGTGTATGTATACACTGTTTGCTTTTTTTAATGTAGTTAATATTAGTGATGATCTATCTCATCAACTTGATCTCTTAGCTGAGATCTAAGATGTTCTATTTCTCATCTGTTTATCCTTAATTTCTCTCTGTGTCAGGTTCAAAATTTAATAACTCTTCTCTCCTTCTGTCTGTGTCTTCTGATCTAAACTCTTAAAGCATCTTAGCAGCTAACAGGAGAGATAAGAAGCATTCTTTCTGTAATTGGCAAAGTTAGGCACTCTATTTTCATTAAGACTTTAAATCTGCCAAAACTACCTTGCTGGCACAGAACCTCAGGATTAAACAATATCAGAAAGGATTTCATCCATACCATCAGCTTTGTTGCTTATTTCTTTCAGGGAGAGCCTAGACTAACCATTCAGAGCTGGGAATACCAACCGGAAACGATGGGGTTGGAACTAGCATTTAACTTTTCCACCAAAGTTCTTCGGTCCCCAAGCCCCCTTAAAGATTTTTTTTTTTCCTATCTACTAGAATTATATACATGGCTTGGTCTAGTTGACAGACTAAATGATTGATGGTATTTCCAGGCCAGCATGAATATGAGCTGAGTGAACTGGGAAGTGGCAAGTGGCCCTTCCAAACATATTTTAAGCTCTATTTTTTCTTAAAAATACTGCCAGACTCAAGAAATGTAAGACTCAAGAAATGTAAGATTCTTCATGCTTTAAAAAAAATAGAATGTGGTAGTTATGGCATATGAAAAATTGGTTAGATAAAGAAGGAGGCAACACAGGAGGCCTGTGAGGCCAGCTACAACCCACAATTCTAATACCCTGTTGCTTAGATTCCAAGTCTTATGTGTGTGTGTGTGTGTGTGGTTTTTTTTTTTTTTTTCCAATCTCAGAGACGTGGTTTCTAGTTGCTTATATGTAGTATGTTCTCTTAAATCCCCTGGCAGACATTTTTTTCACACATTTGGAGGTTAAAAGGAAGGAAAAAAACTCTCCAAACATAAACCCCAAACTAAAAGACATAAGAAAGAAATGTTGAAGCTGGGAGCCTGGTTACTGTGGCAACTTGAGTTTGCCAGGTTCCCCTCTCAGAGAGCTGGACCTTTGCTTGAATTGGTTGCTTCTCTGATGGGACTCAGCCACTAGATATGTGGCTCCAGCCAAATGCATTGGAAGGGAAAACTGGATTTGGCATGGTCCAGTCTCCTGGGAATGTCATCTACATGAGAGTTACTGATTCATTTGTTTGAATCCATCTCCAACCCATATCTTCTCTCTGGGGAAGGTGGAGAAAGCCAGAGCTTCTTGGCTGTAGTAGCTGAGAAGGCACTTAGGAAAAAAGTAGAGAATTATCTGGTCTCTCCAAAGAGAAGACTCTATAGGGCCTTGTTAAGGCGTTTTTGCGCTGCCGATATTCTCAACAAACATTTCTGGCATTTTCTACCATGGACAAGGAAACGTACTAGTTCTTGGGAATAAAAATAAGAGTAAAATTGACCCGCTCTTAAGCTTCTTGTGGTCTCATTAAATTAAAACAAACGAACAAACAAACAAAAAACATGGCATACATAAGGTAGCAAATGGAACAAACAATATTTTTCAGAGGAGCTAGAAGACACTAAAGGCAGGTGACTGAAGACATCAGAGAAGATGCCATAGAGGGGATGGAACTAGAGATTAGTGTGGAGGAAAGCATCAAAGAGCCCAGATGTGTTTTCTAACTACATTATGAGTGTGGGTTGGAGCTGACAAGGCCTGGCTGGGTATTGGAGAGTTTGTGTAGAGCATAATGGAAATAAGTTAGGGACATCAGTTGTGGTTCAATTCTGAACTGCCTTTAAAGAAAAACTAAAGAATTAGTTTTAATTCTTTAAAACTTTAAAACATCACTGAACGTATTTTTGTTGTTGTTGTTTGTTTGTTTTTTGAGCTAATATTGATGAAAATAAACTTTTAGGAAATTTAACCTAGATTGTAAACTGCTGTAAGGAAAGCTAAGGACCAAGGGAACTCACATGATACTCTATTAGTGAGATTTTATTTACTTTCTTGAAAGTTGATTACATTCTGGATGTTTCACAGAGAAAGTAGAACAATTTTTGAGCCAAGGTTTTCTTAGCTTTTTCTTTTTCTTTTATGAAGCGAACAGGAGGCCATCAGATTATGTTTTAGGTTTGCACATCTCCAGATCCACTATCTATCTGTCAAAAACTAATTTCTACACTTACATAGACATTATTTATCTCAGAAAATGGAAGTTTGGCATTTTTTCCAACAGGAAATTACATCTTTAACTCCATTAAGCCATTCCTCCTCACTAGCCATGCCCAGAAGCCCATCTCTCACTAGGAGATGGACTCCTGTGTTCTCTCTTTGTGAAATAACTTTGGAAGTGAAGACTGCAGGATTACACTTTCATTATTCAAGATAAGCAATATAAGTTCTCTCTTCACAAGCCTATTGCAGACTTTATGCAAAAAATACATGTTATCATTATTTTATTACTGTTACTACTAGTGAGAATATTATATTTCAATTCTATAGTATTTTTTATTTTGTAAGTATTTCTAAATAAATAAGAAAACTCTCTAAATATCTACCAACTGTGGTAAATGCCAGTATGAATTAATGGAACATCTGAATTCGAAAATACATTTTTTAAAAAAGAAATGCCATTAACAATAAAAATTTGATTCAAGCAATAGTTGTTGGAGGATGCTACCTGCTGGTACAGAGTACCAGTCCCTCTCTTATTTTCAGAGAAATGTTTATAAAAGGCCACTCAATTAAATAATAGTTTTCATGTCAACTGATACAATTGGCAGGAATAGCCAGGACCTATTCAGGTGCATGTGCTGACACATGAGATACTGCCACTGAACAACAATTGAACAACATCAAATCTCCCAGTGGTACAGTCCAGCTTTTTTTCCCTTTACCACGATTTCAGTTATCCCATAGCTGTCATTCTGTATAATATGAACATGTTAGATATCACAATGGAAGGGAAACAAAGACATTAGAGAGGTGAGGTATCAGAACAGGGCAGGAGAGGCATTTTATTGTTTAGCAAAGAATAAATACTGATACCTCATATTTATCTCAAACTAAAAAACATTGTTTTCAAATGCATGTGGCTATGAAACTGGCTAATAAGGGCCCTTGGGGTAAGGAAGGTACTACTACTACCGATAATTTTTAGGACCCCTATTTCACTTAATCTTCATAAGAACCCAGTGAAGTAGCTATATTACAGATAAGGAACTAATGTTCAGAGATATCAAGTAACTTTCTGAGACTACACAGCTAGTGGGTACGGGGGTAAAGATTCAAATGCATATCTGACTACATACCATGTGGTCTTGCTTTTTTAGTGAACTTGCCCCTAAAGAAGAATTTGCAATTAACATGTAAAATGCACTTAAATGAATGACTCTAAAGAGACTGGTGAGACTTGGGTATATTATGCTCTCATAAGAAGTAAAAAAAATATTTTCTAATGATCCTTTTATACAGGGGATTGCGAATTCGAAATCCCACAACATCCAGACAGGAAATATAAATGTGAATTGTGCTGAGTGAAAAAACATGGGATACCATAGATAGAGCTTGGGGGACTGGAGCATCCTGCCTTGATAAAAATGGCAAAAAACAATTTTTTGCAAATGCTGTGTAGCTAATAAAATATTTTAGTTTGTTTTTCAATAACTTAACTTTTCAACTGATGAGTATACAGAATTATCACATGTATTTTTTTTTCCATTGCACGTTAAAAAAACCACACTTGAGAAAGTATGAATTAGTTAGGACCAAATCAGAGAAGACTTTTTAAATTTAGCTTCCAAACAATGAAACTGATATATTAGGAAAATGTTATAAGACCAAATGCAGTATTGGCTGACTTAAAGATGAGACACATTATGCCAGGCTCCACAGCTAGTTAGTCATGACATTTGTACCGATGCTCAGAATGGATGGAGTCCAGATTGCACTGGGAGTTCTCAAATCTTACATAGTAACAGCATTGAGATTCATGTCTGACTGGGTAGAAGCTGGTTAAGTTTTGGCAGCTAAGGATACACTAGGCCATACATGGGAAGGTAGAACAAATGTGTGTAATTGTCTGAATGGTTAAAAAAAGAAAACTTCTTGAAGCATTCTAACATAAATACTTATAGATGTAAGGAGGTGTCTACATCTTTATAAAATTAAAAAAAAATATTCTGGTGGGAATATTAAAATGGTGCAGTACTATGGAAAAATCTGGAGCTTCTTCAGAAAGTTAAACACAGAGTTATCAGAAGACCCAGCAATTCTACTCCTAGGTATATACCCCAAAGAATTAAGAATAGTTCTATTCATAATAGCAAAAAGGTGGAGACAACCCAAATGCCCATCAACAGATGAATGGATAAACAAAATGTGGTATTTACATATGATTTATACTATGAAATAAAACATCACTTGGCCACAAAAAGGCATGAAGTACTGACACATGCTACAACATGAATGAACCTTGAAAACATGCTAAGTAAAAGAAGTCAGTCGCAAAAGACCACACATTATATGATTCCATTCATGTATACTGTTCAAAATAGACAAATCTATAGACAAAGCAGATCCGTGTTTGCGTAAGGCTGGGATGTTGGAGGAATAGGAAGGTGATAGCTAAAGGGTAGAGGTTTTATCTTTGTAGTGATGATTGCACAACCTGTGAGCACACTAAAAACCAGTGAATTGTATACTTTAAATGAGTACATTTTGCAATAAGTGAATTATATCTCAATAGTTTTTCTTTTTTTTTTTTTAAGGACATTAATGTCACATGGGCCTCTGTGCAATCCATTCTGTCTCAGACAGTTCTACATTTCTTGTTTCAGGCATGTGTGGCACCAGTTGATTATGATAATGGCCTGTGCTTAGGTGGCACCTTTCTTTCAAGGATGTCAAGCAGTTTGCAAACAATAATTATGCCTATACTGCTGGCAGATTAGTAAATATTGTTCTTCTCAAACATTCCAGGAAATTCACTCCGGGAATCCCTGCATTGGTGAAACTGATGTAACCCTTTCCTCCTGCTGTTTGACTCTAGAGCATGTTTAAGGATGTAGGAAGGGAATTGATACTTATTGGATGTCTGCTGTTTCCCATTGATGTAGGCCATTCTATGAACACTATACATCATTTAACTCTCACATCAACTCAGAAAGTAAAAATTATGCCTATGTTTCTTGTAAAAAAAAATGAGCTCCAAAGAAGTTTAGTGAAACAGTCAGAGTTTTGGGATCCAAACAATAGAAATCAACTTTTACTAGTTTAAGCAACAAAAGATTCGTTATGAGTATACCTGACAGCACACAGAGTCAATAGGAGGTTGGAACACGAGGCAGGAACTAAAGGAGACTGAGAAAGCCAAGAACACAGAAGATCATACCACTGGCACTGCATGCCCAGTACCCTACACACTGCCATGCAGATATTGCCAACCTCGCATGCTTGGGTCAGTTCCCTAGATCTTATTTAAACCACTGCTCCTGTGATTAACCATTGACTGTACCTATAATTTCTTGCACTCTTCTAAGTTTAAAAGTTCTAAACCTATGCCTACAATTTACCAAGCATTTCCTATACTGCATCCCCATAGCAAGTGGAATTCTGGTTCTGGGTAGCCAAAATGACAGAAAATGTGAACACAAGTCATCTGATTCTGAGCCCGCTGTTCTTTCTATTGCACTACTTGAGACCAAACTTTGTTATTTCACTCCAGTGCACTTACTAGTCATCAGGAAGCTGTGCCACACTCTAAGCCTCATTCAAGCTCAGGCCAGTGGGAGAGATGGTGGAGGAAAGCATTAACAAAAATGTAATATATCATGTAAAGATATCTCCATTGAGTTGTGGGAGCATCTAGAAGGGGATCATATCCCAGACCTGAGAGGGTTAGGGAAGGTTTCCTGAAAGGAGCTATAGACCAATTTGTTGACTGGTTTAAGTCCAAATCTTAGCTTTTTATTCTCTCTTATAGATTATGTGGTTTTCTTTTTCCTATTAGGTATACTCTAAAAGCACAAATTACCATCCTAAACACCTGCCATTTAAATGAGTTAAATGAGAGTAGATTTAACAAAAAAAATTATTACTACAGTGAGAATACTGTATATGTCAGCTGAGATGCACTCCTGTTCTCAGAAGCTTCATCAAATTGTCAGTAACTTACCCTGTGCTGACATTCATTCATTCATTCATTCATTCATTCATTTATTCAACAGATATTCATTGGGCACCTACTATGTGCTAAGCTCAGTTCCAGGCACTAAGAATGCACAGTGAACAAAACAAAGTTTCCGCTTACATCTTAACAGGGAAGGCAGGCAATAGATAAACAAATATATAATATTATATTAAGTACTAATAAATACTAGGATGACAACTAAAACAGGGTAAAGGGTTAGAGATTAACAAGATTGGAATGGATGCTATTTTAGATAGAGGGGTCAGGGGACAAGCAGTCAGTGTTCTTGAGCTGAGACCAGAAATCATTTTTGTAGCTCAGCAGAGGGAGAGAGGTCAGAGTCAGTGCTCTGAAAGAGGGCGTTGACATGCCTGGACATTTCTTTGATTAGGTCAGATCGAAAGTTTCTGAAAAAGTGGAAGCCTTTCTTTACAAATGACCTCTGGCCACTTATACACTAATTATTCTATAGACTGTCAAGTAGTCCAGATTGACAGAAGTGTGGAAAGCAATATAGTTGAGAAATGAAAAGAAATGTCGAAGAGATAGGCAAGAACAGACAATGGAGGGCCTTGTGCACCATGGCAAAGGAGTTGGATTTTACCCTTGATGCCTGGCACATGCTAGGCATAACTGTTTGTTGGGCCCATACGAATGTCGGGCCCTGGGAGACACTTAGTAGTTTTCAGTGGAAGAATGAGGCTGTGTCATATTATGTTTTAAGAAAATGTAATCTAGTGGCAGGAGGGAGTTGAGGCAAGACTGGAGTCAGGAATGCTAGTCAGCATGCTATTCCAGAAATCCAGATGAGCAAGAAGAATCAAAGGAGACTGAGAGGTCACACTGCTTTTTCTCTGTGATATTAGCATCAGGCACACCCTGTGTATAGAGAGAATTAGGCCAACAGTATCACCAAGTTTATACCATTTGAAAACTTATAGGGTAAAATATATTCGAGGAGACTGAAAGTAAGTTTTTTCTTAGTGTAGAGTTCATGGGTCCTAAAATATATCAGTGTACTCAGGAACAGCTTTTTTGTTTTTTTTTTTAATGGATTTAATTTGGTAAATTTTTCTCCCACGTCTGTGTCTGAGGTAGGTATGTCCTAAGACTCAAAGATTTTTGTTTCTCAGTTTGCTCTCTTATTTCTTGTTGGATTCTAATAAGAGTTTCATGGGAGCACATAGACTTTGTAAGCATCTTCTCTTTTGCCTCTCTGAGGTTCCTTCATCCCTAAGGCAGTATCATCTAGCATCCCCCCAAGTCATTCCACAAACAGTGCACTGTCCTCTTGGACTCAGAGATATTTATTCAAAGCTCTGTTTCCTTTTATTGAAACCACAAATGAAGCATGATGAGCAATGATTTGCTGGTGTTAATGGCCCAGCTCATTCTGGAAAGGCAGCTACCACTGAGCTATGTGTCTACCCATCATCCAAAGCCCATGGTTTGGTGTTGTAGGTGGGCATCCTACTCCTTTTTCCAGTTATGGTTAGGTATCAGCCAGACAAATTGGGGTGTGGGGAGTCTGTTTTCATTTCTGGGCTGCCAAGGGAATGTATTGCATTATACTGGGGACCTCATAGAATCAGTAGACTCTTAGACTGGGATCTTCGACTAAGAATAAAAACTCAGACTCAGTCTAACACATAGTTTCTGACTTTGATAACTCTTTACTTCTTTCTGTTCTTCCACTGATTATGGTTCACTATGTGGCAAACATTGTTATAGACCCTGGTATGCTCCTGACCTAAAATTGTTCCAAGTGTATTGTTAAAGAATGATAAATCTAAGGAACAAAAAGAACAAACCAACAACAGATTCACAAATATAGTGGGCAATTTGGTGATAGATAGAGAGGAAGAGTGTTGGTGGACTGGGAGAATGAGGTGAAGGGTTAAAGAAGTACAAATTGGTGTTGAAAGTTGGTCACAGGGATGGGGAGCATGGCAGAGGGAATGCAGTTAGCATTAATATGATGGCTAGGTGGAGAGCCAGGGGAGGGAGGGAACAATTAGGGGGACCATTTTATAAACTATATAGATGTCCAACCAATGTATGATATACTTGAAACTAATTTAAATAAATAAATTTTTAAAATAATAAATAAATAAATAAATAAAAATTAAGAACAACAAAAAGAATGATAAATAAAGAGATGATGAAAGTACAATAAAATAAGAGCTGTGGTGGAGATTTATCTTTTTTTTATTTTTAGAAGTTTTTTTTTTTAAATCAGAAAGTCTTGTAAATTCCATTTTAATTTCCTGTTAGAGTTTGCCAATATATTTTAATGCTTCACCAACCCTACATCAAGATAAAAAAGTTATCTCAATCCCCTAGTCTATATTTCTCCATAAGAGTCAATTGCCTAGTTCAGGAGTTACAAACACAACTGCCTGCAAGAGCCAGGCAAGTGACATGAATGAGTAAAGGGGCTTTGTGGAAGGAGTGGAGACTGAAGTAAACTGAGGAGTGTTTACTCCAGTAGGGAAGGGGGAGGGGCAGCTGCTAGTCAGAGCAGGCAGATTGTTTTCAGGCAGACATATAGAACCAATGATGCCAGCTCTTATATTTTTCTAAAAAAAAACTGGTTTTATGTGAAATCTTTCATTTTTAAATGTTAGTAACTAACTAGAAAAAAAAAAAAAAAGATACAGTGCCAATGAAGCTCTTCTCTTCTTGGGCTGGATATTCCAGAGTGCTGGCAGTTAGAAAGAGAAAGGTTTGTCTAAACTCCTAAAAATGGGTGTGAATCCATGGCAGGAATGCCTGGCGTCATCCAATAGCTCTTATTATTGAATAGTGCTTTTGTTTTGGAAATACAAAAAGGGAAATTCAAATACTTGTCATTTGCCTTCTTCTCTTTGTTATTGCAAAGCACTTTGCAGTATTTTGAAGAAAAACAACTCAACTAAACAACACTTTTCTCTGAAGATGAAAATCACAGATCGCACTCACTGCAGACTTGATTAAGTCTGACCATTTTCCTTTATCTTCGACACCAAACCAAGTGAGCCATTAAGGCTCTAGATTCTCCTTTGAAGAAGCAAGAAGGGCTGAGGGCTAAGGGGCGCTGACTGTCTCTGAACAAGGATCCCTTCCAATAGCAGGTTGACCCAAACTTCTGGTTTTTTAACTCTGAGGACTCTGCCTTCCTTCTAATCCCATTCTCTCTCCTTCATAGCTCTGCTGGAAGGAACATCTAGGGTGGAGAAACTGCCCCAGGACTGTGCCCCTTCTGTCCCCATTCTCTGACTCTGGATATCACTGAATATGTCTGCGGCTGGCAGAAACAGCTCAAGTCAGAGAGACACACTTGATTGTGGACTATTTGAAATATAGCTGATATGACCATCCTTGGAAGATGAGTAGGATGTGAGCCACTGTGAACAGTGGAACCTCCTTAGGGAGTGAGGTGTGGTGTGGAGGGGCAAGTTTCAGACCTGGGGGCCCTGCTCCTTTGGCAGGCTGAGTTTTCCAGACTGTCAATGGGTGCCAGCTGCCCTTTTGCTTTCCACCAGCCAATAGCTATAAATATAGTCACATTTCCCACATACTGTATTTATGTTTCAGAAAATGTCTGCGTTGCATACGTAATGGAGGAGATATAATTATAATATTTCAAAACTGGCCAAATTTTACGAAATATAAAATAACAGATGGCACCACACAATATTGGTGTGGTGCGCTTCATTTAAATCATAACTTGGGCCTGAAAATGTTCCCATTTGGTACAGGGTGGTGATGAGAGCGTACGTGCCGGGAGTTAGGGGGTGGAGTGTTTCCCCTTCTTTGTCCTCTCTAAGCTTTTCTTTTCAGGGAAAGCAGAGTTAAAAACCTATATATTTCCAGTAGCCTCAGTTTGATCTAATTGATCTACTTGTTTTATGCCACTCGACATTCCTGTTGTCCAGAGAATAAGAAGTGTGACTTCTAAATTCGAGCTATGGCTTGTACATTGACAGCTCATCAGTTAGTAGACTGAAGTTACCATGGGTGGTAGCGATACCTCTCAGCTATCCAATCTTATCTGAGCACCAAGAAGCTGTTGCTCAAGTTTAAAACCTTCAGATCCTTATATTTCATCTTCAGCAGCAGGTGACAGTAGATATTCCTGTGTCATTGTAGGTTATATAGCAGAGAAAATTAGCAGGTAGTACCTACTTGATTTTGACCCCACTGAGATTTCACTGATTCTCAAAAGGACTGTGGGACACTGGAGTTTAAGTGTGAAATACAGTAAGCTCTTAAGGGAACAGGCATGTGTAGAAGGAAGGTCAGACTAAGAGAGAACCACACCAGCTATGCTGCTCAAATCTCCTCATACCAAACCAAGTGGTCCATTGATTTGGATAGATCAGTATTCATATAGACTCTCATATAGAACCCTGATTCTCTACATGGTTGCATTTGTCTTTTTCCCTCTCCATCATGTGTTCTTCCCATCTCACGAAGGAAACCATAACATTTATTAATAAGGTTTCAGACTCTTAAATTGTTCATGAACAATACAGGTTAAAGAGCTATAAATACCTGTGGCTGACCCTCCCAGCCTGTTATGTGAAGTCTTTCATAACTCAACCTTTATCTAATCAAAGGGCAACAGAATCAACCCCACCTGGGCTTTCATAATGACTATGAGACTTTTCTCTGTGTGTCTGATCATTTTTTTTCCCTGTTTCATTCCTTACTTGAAATAAGATACCAAAAACATGCTAGAGAAGTTAGAAATGTTTATAATACTGCCTTCAAATCAATAGCACACTGAGAGTCAAAAAGCAAAGGTATTTTATTTTCCCTTTCCCTTTTCAAAGAACAAACTCACAAATGAGTCTTGAACTGTCTTTTCTCTATAGACTGGAACATGTCATTCTCTTCTTGAATTTTTTTCTCTAATAGTCCCTCTAATCAAAGTTGGAAAAATGAAACTATCCTGTTGTGCTGTGATAACATACAAGGAAAACAGAAATCCCTCTGTCACTGCCAGTGCGAGATGTGTACATTATGATGGAGTAGAGAAGTCAAAAAAAGATTGTATAATGGTCCAGTGGAGCTCCAGGAAGGGAGCGGACCGACTTCTCTTTGAGACGAGCTGGTGGAGGCCATAGCTATTACCTATGACTTGTCTGTATTTATCCAAGGAAGCATCGAATTACCACAATGAGTAAAAATACTTGTCTGTATTTATCCAAGGAAGCATCGAATTACCACAATGAGTAAAAATAATAATCTGCATTTATAATTTTTAAGAAAATTAATTCCTATAGCTCCTGCCCGTGACAGATACTTGGGAGTCTGTATGTCAGGAAATCATTGATCTTTGACTTTGTATGGTCACTCTCAAGAGTGTTACCTAAGAGAAAAACTGAACCTGTTCCTATGGCCCTAGTGGATGGAACATTCAATGCGTGGGGAAAACAGATATCAGCTCAACATGAAGAAGAACATTACAATAATTTGAGTAGTCCAAGATTGAAAAAACTACCCTAGGAGGTAGTACATTCCCCATCAGTGGAGGGATCTAAGTTATGTCCAGGTGGCCACTGGGTGATGATATGGTAGAAGGAGTTCTACAGTCATGCTTTTCCAAGTGTGATCCCAGAACCAAGAGCATCAATATCACCTGGAAACTTTTTACAAATGCAGACTCTCAGGCCCCACCTAAGACCTACTAAATCAGAATTTGCATTTTGGCAAGATCTCCCAATGATCTGTATGCACAAGAGAGTCTGAGAAGCACTGTTGTACAAGATTTCTTCTAATGTTCAAATATGTTTTTAAGTTAATTGTGTGAGGCGTTTATGATTTACCATGAACATATGACTTATTTTGGCACTCAGAACCAACTCAATTAGAAAAAGCACATGCAAGGAGGATTTAAGAAGACTCTCAGAGACTTTTTTGCTCAGATATGTTTTTAATATTGTGGAATGAGAGAGTTTTCCTGCTCATCTTCTGCCCTCCACTCTATCCTAATCTGCCAAGTGTGCTGAAATTTACACCACAAGTCATTCCCTCGAGTTCAAACATTGAAGGGCCCGTGAAAATGATAACATCTTAACTAGATGGGGTAATGCTTTAAGCCATTATTACCAATTAAGCTATTAATGTTAATTAGCACATCAATTTTCTATCAGAGAGCAAGGCTTATTATCTTTGTATCCCTACTACTTAGTATGTTGCCTGACAAATATCAATATCTAATTTATTTTTTATGATAGTTTTCTCCATAAAAGAATTTGGGGTGGCATTACCTGGACAAATAAATACATGATGAACTGGAATGATTCAGACTTTGTGGAAATAAGTCAAGGGTCAAGTGGGTGAAATAATTTTTCCTTGTGGAATTTCTGAGAATAAGGGGTTCCAGGGAGGCATGGACAGCTGGGGTGGGGGGAGGAGAAAGAGGAGAGAGACACAGAGAGAGAGAAGGAGGTGGAGAAGGAGGAGGAAGAGAAGGGGGAGAAGGAAGAGGAGGAGGAAGAGGAGAAGGAGGAGAAGGGGAAAGAAAATGTTCATTGATTCTTCCTCCACGATGCATAGAAGCTTAGTGAGCCACATAGAGCATACTCTTCCACTGCATTCCTGCTCCTTGTCTTTCTCATAATGAACTCTAGAACTTGATTTATGTGTCAAGGTTCACAAGTTTAAATGTAGTATTGTGATGTGGCTAAGATCATGGACTCTAAAGACAAAATGTCTGTGTTTAAATCTTGGGTGTGTCTCTTATTAACTAATAGCCTTGGGCAAGTTACTCAACCTCTTTTACCCTGTGTCTTCATCTGTAAAATAAAGAAAATAGTAGGACCGACCCATACTGTTGTTGTGAGGATGAAGTGATATAACGCTCTGTACTTTGCACAGTGCCTATCACATATTAAGTGGTAAGCAAATACTCTCATCTTTGCTCTTGTCTTTGTCACTGTTGTCACTATTTTCTGTGGCAAGCAAAATTTCACAGACCATCTTTTGACTTCTTAGTACTACCTAAAGATTTCTGATTCTGCATTTCCCTCTGATTGGCATGTGTATTCTTTGCTACAGTCTTCATAATTCTTTTGTAGATGGAAATAGTTTCTTGGGTAATCTTTATTTTTATATGCGTATGAAAGATCCACATTCCTTTATAAAAAAAAAAAGAGACAAAGCTAGAGGTATTTCATTTAATAATCATTACCATATTAAATATGCTCTCCAGAAAGTCTTCAAGCATGAGAGCAAAATACTGAAGATGGAACTAAGCGGAGTAAGTTATAACCAAGCTTCTTACGCATAGTGCAAGAAGAACTCTTCTCACATTTAAACAATCCCACGTAAAGGAAAACCAGTGGGTGTCTCAGAAAGAATGATACTTTCCCCCTAATTGTTTTTGGAAGGCTAATTTGTTTAATAAGGAGAGTGTCTAAGGATATCATTTCACTTTTCTATACCCTTCTTTAGGACTACTTTGAAGGAGAGAAATACATATCTCCACTCATCTTAATGAACAAGAGTCTTTGGTTCAAATACTTAGGGTTCAGTGTCTCAGGCTCTGTGCCCCAAAATCAATTACCAGTTTTCCCACAATTTCCTTCTTCTGTTGCATAGAGTCAGCATGTTCTTTTAGACTTCTCTGGTCTATGTCCAGAGACCAGAGAAATGTCCACAGAAATCCCCTTTTGACAACAGATATTACCACAGGACTGGGGGAGGATGCTACCCATTTCTTAGTTATTTTTCCATCACTTATTGAGTTCTTACTATGTGGGACAAGTAATAATGAATTCCGTGCCCTACCAACTGGGAGTGGTTGCAGATAGGTAAAGAAATAATTACTGTGCTTTGTGGTATGTACTATAACAGGAAATATACCAGATGCTATAACATCCCTGAAAAGAAGGGATGACTCTCAATTATCTTTGCCAGGAGAACACAATGACCCAATTCATATTTCCTGGTATAGAACTCGTTGGATGGACCTCGTGGTCAAATGAATCAATTAAATTGGGATGTTCATTTATATAAGAGATTGTGTTTCTGAAAGAAAAAATGCCTGTGAGCACCGTTTGTTCATATGAATCAATGATTCTAAAAGGCGAGTCTGGGATGGGAGTGGGGGGGAATTATATACACAGAGCCAAGCTTTTCCAAACCAGTTGTGAAATAAAGGCTTGGGGTTCTCTTGGGACAGAGATCTACATTGGGGTCTGGACAGATAAATTACCACTCTATCTTTCTCTGCCTTTTTATAACTAAATTTCTTGAAAAGTTGTCTTTATGTGCTTTCTCTTTTTCCTCATTTTCCTCTGATCCCCCAACCCACAGCAGTTTGGCTTCTACTTCCCTGTTTTTTAACAAAAGAATATTTACCAAGGCAATTAATGACCTCACTGACAATAATTTAATAGAAAAATGTTAATAATTATCTTACTCAAATTCTTGGTAACATTCTGCATTGTCGATCGCTCCCTCCTTCTTCAGACTTTTTCTTCTCTTGGACTGTGTAACACATGCATATCTTAATCTGCCTTCCCCCATCCCTTATCCTTGGCTAGTCCTTCTTTATCTAGGACATTAAAAAGTGTTCTTTAAGACTCAGTTCTAGGTCCTCTTATCCTCGTATATTATTTTCTGAGATTATCTCAATGATTGCTGCAATTACTGTTGGGGTTACAAGGCACAATTGATAATTCCTTTTCCCCATTTAGGTCTGAACCAACTAAGAAATACAAAGTCAAGCAGGCATCAAACTATTTTATTAGGGGTAAAGCTAAATTGCAGAATGCAGTCTTGATTCAAGTCCAAAATGAGCTTCTCACTTAATGCCCTTCTTTTTCCCAACTGGTTTTATTCACTCAGCCCCAGGCAGACTAATTTGTCAACTGTAGCTGTAGGTCTCCCCCTGCAGAGAAAGAACCTGCCAGGAAGCTTACCATATAGAGGAAGAAGAAACAGAATAGAGAACACAGATGAACTACAGATCGTTCTTTTAAGGGAAAATGGGATGGGGGAGAGGGAGGGAGGGAGACAGAGAAAGGAGGGAGGAGAGAGAGAGAGAGAGAGAGAGAGAGAGAGAGAGAGAGAGAGAGAGAGAGAGAGAATGTACATGCACAGAGACTGATAATGCATTAACCCTGCCCAGTAAAGAAACAAGAACACAGACATGTCAGACCTTTGTCATCTTTCTAATCAGATAAATCAATCTTATTCCTGGGGTTGGGGGAGCAGTGAGAGGTAACGCGAAGACAGCCACTTCAATACTTTTCTGAAAGAGGCTGAAGTTTCTATTTCATAAACCTGGAGAAACCCAGAGAGAGGGAAGGATGACTCCACTAATCACCACCTACACTAAGATAATTCACAAATCTTTTTTCTTCATCAAAAACTCTCCTCTGACTTTCAGTCTTATATATTTAATTGCTTAATTGATGTCTCCACTTGAATGTTTCAAATGCAATCTCAGTTCAACATGCCCCCAGATAATCATATTAGTAAGTAATCATTGAGTATTACTGTGTGCCAGGCACTGTGCTATTAGCTTTATGTTGATTATCTCATTTGATCTTCATATCAACTCTATGAGGTAGGTGGAGATCATTAATAAAATTAAGCCTGGAGAGTTTTAGGTCATAATACCTGTAAGCAGTGGATTAGAACCCAGGTAGCCTGACTCTAGAACTATTGTCTGCTGTATTATACTGCTTTCCCAACTAAGCCCATAACTGCTCTCTTAAATTGGGTCTGAATCCAGTAAATCCTTTCAATCATTAACATTATAGTCATCCAGAAACACAGCCAGGAACCAAGGTATCAGTCTTGACAATTCCCCTTACCTTATCCCTATCATCGCCAAATCCTGTGGATCTTATCTCCTAAAAATCTCTACAGTCCATTTGGGACATCCACATTTATCACCATTGTCTAGTTCTTTAGACAAATTTTCTCTCACTTCTGTATACTTCTAACTGGCTATATCCATGTTTGTTCCCTTCCAACTCACTCTCCATACAGAATGGTCAAGCACCAACCCTTCCCTCAACTTAGCAATCTTTCATAGCTCTCCATCATTCTTGGGATGAAGACAAAGCTGCTTCTCAGAGCCTGCTTGGCTTCCCTCTCCTACTTCAGCCACACTCATCCCAATGTAGCACTCATTTCCTGTGGTCTGGCCACCTGGACCTTCTTTTAGCGCCTTAGATGTGCAGTCATTTCCCACATGTACTGTTTCTGCTCTGCCATAACCTAATTAACTTCTCCTCCTTCAGGTCTCAGATGAAATACCTCTTCCCCAGGGAAGGCTTCTCTTACCAGTCATACCTCCCATCTCAATACCATACCTCTCCATTTAAATACATTGTACCTCCATTTCAAGGCAATCATTACAACTATAATTGATAGCTATGTGTGTTTATTTAAAACACACACACACACACACACACACACACACACACACACACACACACACACACACACTGCCTCTCTCTAGGTTGTAAACTTAGGGGGCCAGAGATCCTGTCTGGTGTTGCTTCTCATTGTATTTCGAGTGTTTTGTATAGGGTCTAGCACAAGATAGTCACTCAGTAAATGCTGTTTAGATTCAATTACAATCATGGTAACAGCTAACATCAATTAAGCACTTTCTATATGCCAGGCACTGTTTGCAGTGCTGAACACATTTTGTCATTTATTTCTCACAATGGTATGGAGAGATAGATACTTTGCTTATTTCCATTTTATAGATGAGGAAACTCAAGATGGGAGAGGCTCAGCACCCTGCTTTGAGATACTAAATGTCAGAGCCAGATCCCAAATCCAGGTCCGTTTGGTGTTTTGTATGAGGATGAGCTGCATCTGCAATGTTGATTGCTGATCCCTCTCTAAGAGCTTGAAAGAAGAAATCAAACCCTAAGTTATTCGGGAAATCGTTTAGTCATCTATTACATACATGTTTTAAGTGCAATTTCACTTGACTGAGACAAAAGTTATTTGTGACTCTGTTACATGTAAGTGTCTATATTTCTGATTTTTAAATGACTGAAACAGGACAATGAAAAAAAAAAAAACAGAAAACACAGAGCCAGCTATGACGTACTCTGTGGCGTACCATGGGGAACACTCTGGGATGAGAGCATGGGGGCTCAGGCAGGCAGGTAAGAGTAAGGCTGAACAAGACAAATCAAGACATCAAGGAGGAAAAAATCTAAGGCTCAGTCAAGAAAGCTGGAAGAACACTCACCTTGTGGTTTTATTTAAGCTCAGACTGTGGAGGAAAGACTTCTCATTATCATGACAGGTCGGAGAAAGAGTTTGATAAAGAATTCTGAAGTGAGATCCTGGGAAGCAATCTGCTCAAGGTCACTGTGAGAGTGTGGAGGAGTGCTTTCCACCTAGAATGTGAGCCCGGAAATTTCTACCTGGGAATTTGCAGGAACAGTCTGAGATTGAGACTTGCTAGAAATCAATAAGCTGGATTGTTGCAGGACCAGTAATAACAACACCTGCCCTTTATTGAGTTCCTAAGCACTGGGTAAGTGCTTTACAGAATTTCTTTCACTTGCTTCTCATGGACACACTGCCAGATGGATATTCTTATCTTAATTCATCATTTAAGGAAAGCAAAACTCAGAGAGGAGAAGGAGTTTGTCTAAGGTCACACAGAGAGATTTCAACGAGGCTTATCTGATCCCAGAGTTTCCTTATAATCTGCATTTTGCCTCTCTGAGTATAGTTTGTGGCCTATGCTGCAAAGGCGATTTTGTATGAAGCCTAGCATGTTCATTCATTCATGCATTCATTCCACATATGTCTACCGAATACCTCCTGTAGACTGAAACTGAATCTGGGGTACATACAGCAGTACTGACAAAGCCCTAGCCCCAGAGACCCAAGAAGCAAAAGTGGTGATCTTGGAACTAAATACAGGTTTCCTGTTTCCTGACATCATAAGCTGTGGTCTGATACTTTATTCCAGAAAACTGGCACAAAGTAAGGAGCCTGCCCAGCACAAGGAACCTAGCTGTAGTCCCTTTTCACTCTCAGATGATCAGAAAACCCGAGATGCTACGCTTGCCATCCCTAGATATTTCCACGTCTGCGCTTTGCTTCGTAGAAACTCTCAAAGACACTTGACTCAAATTAGTTTCTTGCCTACCAGGCTCCCTGGCCTCTACTGGGAGGAGGGTAGTGCTCTCCCAGCATGACTGCTTGCTTCTAAATGCCTTGTTTTTCCAAAGCCAAAATCGATATCCAGTCTTGTTGGGTTTTATTCTGTGGAACCAAATGTTTCATTCCCACCTTCTCTCATTTCTTTCAGTCCTTGGGGGCAACAGAGACTTTTCTTTATGCCATCATTCAAATTTCAGAGTCCCTCTGACAAAGATTCTACTTAAAAAATGAGATGAAGCATCATGGAAAATAAGCTAAGGTTTTTGTTTGTTTGCTTTTGGTGGTGGTTGTATTTAAACACATTTCTCTCTTGCTTGAATACACCATTGAAGAATTTTACTCTTTCATTTTTGCGTACACGTCCTGAAAAATGATCTCAGTGTCACTAAGCAGACTCCTCCCGTGGACTTCTTCTTTCCCCTGGCTATTATTAAAGCCCAACTGACCTGCACTGAACAGATAATGGAAGGCGTTCTTTTCATTTTTCACTGGTCCCTCTGTCTGTGTGTGCCTATGAAGGTCACATATGACTTTTTACCTCCCCTGTCTCATTTTCCAAGTTTCCTGGAACATGAACATTCCTCTTGGGAGGACAGTATTATCTGCAACTTATTATAGAAATGTAATGAAAACTTCATGATCAGCATACTCAGATAACCAAATGGATAATGTTGGGCCCTTGCAAAATGAGCTGCTCACTGTTTTTTCTTACTTGGGGGGAAATTTTGATAACTTCTAAGCCTCTGGTGGTGTTTTCTTGGGTCAGGTTAAAGATATTCTCTGTTTTCTATGTTTTTCAGCTTATAATATTTATGGAAAGGAGGGGAAGGAAGAGGAGGAGAAGGAAGAGAGAGAGAGAGAGAGGGAGAGAGAGAGAGAATGCACTTTCACAGGAGCAGGAGAAGCTAAGGCCCATAGGCCCAGGAATGTCATAGAGATGAATAAGGTGATCCTGGTGCAGCCTGCGGCAAATAGAAAATGCTTCCTTTTCTAAACACAGGGCTAAAACTTCAGCTGACTTTTTCAAGAGTAACTAAAAATCTGGATGAGCAGATATTTAATTATGGGCAAGATATTCAATTAAAAAATATTGTTGGGTTGGGGGATGGTGACTCCATAGTGTAGTGGTTAGCACATGTGCTTTACACGCAGAAGGTCCTGGGTTAGCTCCCCAGGTGGAGCCACAGACCATACTCATACCCTGTTTGCGCCAGGCCCCCTGGGTGCACGACGTGAGCCTGTGGGAAGAGACACCCCGCCTTTAGAGATCCATTTCTCAAGGGGAAATGGCAACATCCATAGGTCAGGGGTGGAAGTGGGGTGGAGGGTAATAAAAGAGGGGAAAAAAATATTGTTGGGCATAGGAAACATGTCCGAAGGTCAGATCTGACCCTTAGGCTTCCAGTTTGCCACCCTGACATAAGCTATTCAGAAGGACTGCGGTGGGAAGCTGTGGATATAGGTCATGGGCCTTTTTCCACAGGAGATGGTTAGAAAGGGTACTAAGACCCCTAGGGAAAGTGCCAGTGGAAGAAATGTTTCTTCTTTCCTGTCAGAGATCAGAGTGCTGGCATCACAAGGCCCTGTGTTCTGAAGTAGTGGCCAAAAAGTCATGGCTATGAGATGTGGGGCCAAGTGAGACCTTTGGCACAGCTGGACTCTCTGCTGTCTGCCCTGTCTGGCTGTATATTCCTCAGCTCCAAACTCTGGCACAAGGTTCCACTAGCCAAGTTCCACTTTAACACACTGTCATATTGGTGGCTGGAACCTTTCTTGTGAGGACTTTGGAACATCCTAGGGCTAAACTGTGATGGCAGATGGCTCCTAAAGGGACAATTAGTGAATGCCTTCATGACCCTGAGGTGCAAAGGGTAGCTTTTTGGGGAAATAGAGACACTGTGCAGAGGCCATTTTTTGTGTGTGCATTTAGCTGCAACAACTGAACCCCTGACCTCCTGTTTTGGTATTTTGCCACAACATTAATGAACTTATTTTCTCTAGCCATATATTTATGATATGAATACATGAATTTAAAGAGACTATGGAAATATTAATACCAGGCAACGAGGGATTCATCTGAAAAGGAAACCAAAGGGCACTGAAATTGTTGACTTAGTCATCCTTCTTGCTAGGGCCACAGGCCTGATTTTTTCAGTGAACTCAAAACCTTTATTGGTGGTGGAAGTAATGAGAGACCCATGTAGTTTATGTTGAAGATAGCAAGAGGAAAGCCAGTCCACTGGAGACTCTGCTCCAATCGCGACCTAAACAAAGTCCATGTGACCTCCTCCTCAGGCTCTGATTTCTCATTTTATATCAGTCTCTGTGTTCCAGGCATGCCAAAGATTTGGGGGAGAATTGTTCATTCCTGGGAGTACACAGCATGCTCATCAGAAAAAAAAAAAAAGTGGAAAAGCTTTATCACGACTTCCCCTCATGAGAATGCAGTTCAATGGTGCAACTCCCTGAGCAGGGCATCTTTAAGTTAGCATCTTAACTCACATGTCTGTACTTTAACTGAACTTTGGAGGCCTCAGAGGCTCTTGCATCCTTTAAAGAAATATTGAAAGCAGAAGCAAGTGTGTCAAACACAGGTACCTAGTGAAGCTTGAAGAATCTAATTTTGCAGGAGGGCATCTCCATATAAGTGCTGCAGTTCTGCTGTGAAGTAAGTCAACCCTCTGCTGAGGAGGCAAATCAGATTCATTTCAGTCTTGAGCTATCCACAATTTCCAGTCCAAATAGATGATACATAAGTGTGTTTTTTCCCTATTATTACTATGCGGTCCAGTGTTTCCATTTTAAAAGGTGTACATGTGGACTGAACCAAAGCGAGGATTATTTAAAATACTGTGCTTGCTGATTTCATTTAAATAGTCCCAATGCCTTTGGCTCATAGTAAGTGCATTTTTAGTAAAATACACAGATTTGGCCAGGGCTACTGAATTTAAATCAGTTGCAACAACAACATGGGGCATTTGTATGACTGGTTACTGTTTTCCAAGGTTTTCACATTTGTTCTCTGATTTGCTCCTTCTTTTCCCTAGGAAATGTAGAGAAGGACATCAGGGCCATGCTGCCTACTTATAGTAACTCAATCTTCTGTTCAGACCCAGCTATTTGTTGTGCTCAATGGGTACTCAGCAATGGTTGTTAATTAAAAGCTCAGTAAATGTTACTTAAAAATAAACTAACATGGCTCATGATTAGATGCTAACTTTATTTTCCACATACAAAGACACATATTGAGTTGAAATAATACCTCTTAGGTTCCTCAGCCACTTTACCATATAGAGGATGCGCTCCCAGAACCCAGAGATTCCAGGGATAAGCACAGCCTGTCCTGCATCTCTATGCAGCTTTGGGATGGATTCTGGGTATAACCCTTTAAAGAACGCATGTATTCTCAGTACACTTAGTGTTGGTCGCTGGAAGAGATGAATGTGGAATTAAGTGCCTCACGGCTAGAAAATGTCAGATGCTAGATTGTAATCTAGGTGTATAATTCCTACTCATTTGCTTTTTAATTACTTAAACTTTATTTTAAAATTGGTAAGAGCAGCAACCACAACCCCTGAAGTCATTGTCATGCAGTCTCTGGGGCCAGCCTTTGATAATGGGGCCTCTTGGCCTTCCTGAGATTCTATCCTGCAAGAAAACTTCTTTGGGTCTGGAGCCTCATACAAAGGGTCAGTGTCAGCAGTGTTCCAGCACATGAATGGAGGAGGGGCGAGGACTGAGACGTTCTCTCTGTGCTGGATGCCTTGGAGCAGAGCAAGTAGGCCTGGGCTGGGTGGAGCCAAAGCAGCAGCTGGTGTAATGGAGAGGCTGGAGGGCTTGGGAAGCAGAAAGGGGACATAGTTAAAATTCTCTGTCATTGACTGAACATGTCCCCTTCGTAGCCATGAAGTCAGGGAATGTGTGACTGTGTGTTTTTCTTTTTCTTCACCCCGCCCCTTTCTCTCTTTTTTTCCACCAAATGCAAATCAGTAGATGTGTATTCACAGCCTAACAAGATGTCAAGGAGAGAAGAGTAGCCTTTTCATCCAGAGAGGAGTACAGGGATCAGCCCCTCCACACAGGGAGGAAAGGAGGACAGGAAATGGGAGGGGGAGAGAAAGAGGGAAGAGAGAGAAAGGAGGGGGAACGAATTTTTCAAGAAGACTATCCACAGACTCTGGACAGGAATCTGGAGATGGGTGCTTCGCCATGCCTGTTCACTTACACAGGATGTGAATATCTTTTCATCATCCTGCACTTTACCTCAAAAAAGGGGTAATGACTTTCTCCCCACTAGCTGGAATATTTCGGCTCTTTTCTTGAAAGCTGTTCTGGAATAAAAATGTATATGCGGGTGAAAATCAATGCTATTTTCTTAAATGCCTAGCTAAAATTTGGTCAGGTGTATCTAGAATGCTTTATGATGATGTGAGATTGAGTAATATACTGTCTTAAACAAATCTGGCTGGTTTCTGGACTGTATATGAACTAGAGTGAAGCTTATGTAATTAGCAACAACCAGAACAATAATAATAATTGAAAACAAAATTCATTGTTGGAATTGACTGATAGAAAAGTCCTATGTGTTAGGATATGTGAGTTCTAGTCCTGGCTTTTTCCTTGAATTATTGGTCTTGTGGGACATATCTTTTAATTGCAATTTTTATGTATCTGTCTAACTAGGAAGTGGGACTAATTAATCTGCCTTCTATAACACTTCACATGGAGATGAAGCAAATATATGAGTTTATAAATAGCAAGTCTTCGATATGCACAACAGCAACAGTAGCTCATATTTCGGTTACTCCAGTTTGGATAGGACTTCAGCTTTATATTGGAAACATAGTCTGATATTCCAGATGTTTTGAGAATTATGTTTGTAATCTTTTCTGCCTTATGACACTAAGTGCATGAACTAGTGTGCAGCTAATTATGAAGGAGTGGCCTCCATTTTGGCCTCCCAAATCCCACAAAAGGATAGCAAAAGATTAAAAAGCTAGAAACCCCAAGAACAAAAAAATTAAAAGAGAAAATAAAAGTGTGTGGGAAATGGATTTTCTAGGACAAAGGGAAAAAAAGAAAAGCAACTGATTTAGTAAAGAAAATTGATATGTAAGTGTCTTCAGAGGGATCTGATAATTAGAACTATGCAGGCTTATCACACTGAACCCAGGATGGCCCAGGAATGACAGGTTCAGGGTACTTATAGAATGCAGAAATGAAGAGGAGCCGAAAACAGAGAATTGGCTGCAAGTTTGTGTTAGACACTCCCCTGCCCCTAGACTTCTTTGCTTTTCCCACTTTAACGTGAATGAAATGTTTAGGTATTTATTCATTTATTTTTGAAGAAATTGAAGAAGAGTCTCCAGGATCATCCACAGGAGAGAGTTAAAGCATCCTATTAAAACAACAAAGTTAAGGATCTTCACCTTGAATTGCACAACCCTCTAGGCCTTCAGAATGCTGGAAGCCAGGATTTTATTCTCCCAGCAGGGTAACTGAGAAACTTGAGTGGCTCGAAATAAAAAGACCTACAATTATTGATATTTGGGGGAAATGCTCCCAAGATCAGTTCCTTACCTGATAATTTTTAAAAGGTGCACCAGTAGATAACCTCCAGTGATAAATGCAAAGATTGCAGTCAGTCCTTTTTTGCTTTATTCTTAAATACAAAAGGAAGACCACAGATCACCAGACAGTTGAGGAAGCTTTCCTACATGAAAGATGAAGAGGAAAACAAATGAGCAGAATAAAAGGACTCTGAGGGAAGGTAGACTGCACTTCCAGCTAAAGCTGGGAACTTCAGAAGGCTTTAATATCCTCAAAGAGATATGGGAAGATATAACCAAAAAACAAGAGTGGGGCACTATAAAAAAAAAAAAAATCAGACCACAAGGAAGCCAGTTAGAAATTAATAATTTGGAGTAGAATTAAGAAAAATCAGTAGGAGAACTGGAAATTAAAATCAAGGACATTATGAAAAAGCAAGGAGAAAATATAAGAAAATTAGGGAACTCATCCAGAAGACAAACATCCTTTAAATAGGAAGTAAAAAAGAAAAAAAGAGCAATATGGCAGAGAGAAAATTTTCAAAGACGTAATACCAAAAAATAAAATAAAATAAATTTCCAGAGTTAAAAAATATGAATTTTCTAAATGGAAGGAGTATCTTGAGTGCCTGCCCGACACACACTCACAAAAAGAGATTCACATTAAAAACAACTTCGTGAAATTTTGGGAAACCACAGATAAAGAGAATACTCTAAATGTTTACTAAGAGAAAATAGAGCCGTTTCACATATAAAGAAATATAAATTGGCATTCATCAGACTTTTCAACAATAGTGCGTATGCTTAGAAAAAAAATAGAGAAATGGCTTCAAAATTTGGAGATGATATTAATTTCAACCTAGAATTCCATTGGAAACTGAATTAACTACACATAAATTGAGTGAGATTAGAATAAAGCTATTTTTGAATATGTAAGCCTCCTCCCCACACCTCTCAAAAAAGACTACCTATGTTAGTAGTAATTTATTAAAAGATATGTTGTATTAAAACAAGTAAGGGAAAGAGAGAAGAAAACCTAGATTCAGAAAACAAGAGAGAGACACAGGGCATCATATGCTCTTAGTAAAAGGAAGTCAGCCCACAACTAGGGGATGAAAGGCTCTAGAAGGAAGGAATGCCTTTAAAACGAGATGCCTGTGGATAACTAGATGTATTTAACTGTAGTAAGAGGAATTTTAGAATTCTACAGGGAGTTTGGAGGAGGTTTAATGTTAGGTTCATAGAAAATTGATCAAATGAAACTAAAAGGCAAAATTATCTCTGGAAAGCGAAAAGTTGCAAAAAGAAAGACAATGACCATAACGATATCATTATAAATATTGATGTAATTAAAAACTGTGACATATTGGGTTGATGGAACGAGGGGAAGTGTACAGGGCTAAATCTTCATCTTCTCTACTAGGATGTCAATAGATAATTTAAATATTGTTAAATCAAGAAATAGAAGAACAAGCACATTTTAAAGAAATAAGGGAACAAATATCAGACGAAACAGCTAAAAGAGTTGGAAGCAGCTGCTTCCGAAAAGTGGAATTTGGAATGCTGTTTTTCTCATAAGCCTTTAGTAGTGGTGACTTGAAAAAGCAAGTAATATATTATTTTGATTAAAGTTTTTTAATTAAAAAATTTTCATGATACTGGAAGCCATATCGTAAATCTTTATACAGACTTCATTTAAGTGCATCAAAGGATAGGAAAAATTCAGTCTTTGGAGTGTGACAGCTCTGAGTGTGAATCTCATCTCTGTCAGTTCTCTGTAGGGCCTTGGGGAAGTCCTAGGTGACATGTCTGTAAAAACTGCTATAGGCTGACTTTGTTGGAGGGATTGGTGTGAAAGTAGACATCATGCATATTAGCCACCTAGCAAGGAAACTGATACACAGTGTGTTTCAAATATTGTATTTATTGTTAAAACTATCATGGGCACAACTGAGATATTTGGTGTACATGTTAGAAGTCTGGAGAAGTATCAGGAAGAGATTAAGGCCTGGGACCAGAAGTAAGACACCACTGTAAGTTCCTGGGACTTGAGAAGAAGGGTTTACTCTTCTAGTCATAAGCCAGTCACTTAAGAAATTCCTGCTATTTTGAACTAAATGCACCTTTCTAGTTTAAAGTTAATATATCTTACAGAGTCTCGAACTTGTTCTCAGGGAATCATGTACAATTCCGGAGGCTCCAGTTCATTTTGGAATATATAGAGCTAAAATGACCGAGTCCGATTTTAATCTGTAGTGTTTTATCATCTGTCTCTTTTAATTTTTTATAGGAAGAAAACCTAGTGTTACAATATCTAAAATTCTATTCTTCCTTGTCCCTTAGTCAGTCTCCAAGTGCACCGATCCACCATCTTAGCGCTGTTTTCCAAACTGATTTCTGTATAAAGTTGGTGAATATGAATTACACGAAAGAGCTTTAGTGTCTCGCAAGTCAAGTCCCTGCCTTGGCTGTGCCCTGGCTGCTCTGCACAGGCCGTGCTTTCTGCCAGGAACAATGTCAGCTTCTCTCCTCCTGGCCAGCTACTACTTCCATCCCAGCCAGAAAGTCACTTCTTAGGGCAGTCTCCTCATACCCTCCATTTCCCTTCCTCCATTAGGTGCATTATCTTTATTTTGTGCTCTCCTATCAACCTATATTTTTTCTACAATCACGTATCACAAGTGTAATCAGATATAATTAACAGTTTAATATTTGTCTCCCTTACTATGTGAATTTTAGGTAGCCGAGGACAGTCTTTTATCTTGCTTTACATTATACTCTCCTATGTGTCACACATAGTAGATATTTACCCAGCCCATAGTAGGAACATAATGAGTATTTATTCCATGAATAAATGAATGAATGAATGAATGAATGAATGAATATATGAAGTATCAAAAGGCCATCTCTTCATTAATGTGATTCTTTATGTAAGAAAATAAAAACATTAAATGTAGATTAAATGCAGATTCCTTCCCCAAGGTCGCATAGCTTGTAGGGACAGAGGCAGAACTGGGACTAGGTTTATCTCTTATGGATGAAGGACCCAGCCCTGACACAGCATTCCCCATTTCCCATCTAGCTCTAAGAAGCTGGTCACTTCATTTGAAGGGGTTTCCCTAACAACTATCCCTGGTCCAGAGGAAAGAAGCTAGGCAGAAGTAAAAGTGTGACAATCAGCTTCATCACACAATTGCCTGGTTTCGGTTGGTTTGTTCCTCTACTTTACTGCTATTTAAATACAGTTTTGATGATTTTGTTTGCTTTAAAGGAAGAAAAAATGATTCATAGAAGGTATAAAATTGCATATTATTTACCCCAGAGAACAGTCCCCTTAGTAAATATGCATTGAAGCATTTTTATTTGTATTTGTATTTTTTAAGGTGCTTAAATAGACCCAGAAGACCATAATATCTCTCTTCAGAGTTGGTGTCATCTATTGATTAAATATGTATTTATACATTTCTTCTACTTAAAAAAATAGAGTAAACATGTATTTTAATCATATAATAGACTTAGAAAATTGATCACTGAAAATACATATTTATAGGTTTCCTCAAGAAAGATTTTATTAGGCATACAAATTTTAAAAACTAAAATATTTCTTGATATACATTGATGCTTGTTAAATGTGAATTTAATTAAAGGAACAGGGTACGTTTGCGTGTACGCGTGTGTGTATTATTAGGAAATAGTTTGGTTAAATAAATGGCTTGTTCTTAAAACAAAAATATAACTGACAGGAAATGGAGAGAGAACATAAACTTTATGGTAAGAAAGACCTAGATTCCTCTGCCACTTATTAGCTTTGGGGAAGGAACTTGGGAATTTCTTCATCTGCAGGGTAGAAATAGCAATAGGTATAGTAAGAATAAAGAGAAAACACATGTGAAATTATTAGCCTTGTATCCAGTCCAATAAAGGTTGATAAAGTTTAATTTCATCCATTTCTTAGTGCACTAAGGGTAGAATGTATGTTTCTTTCCCAAGAGTGGAGATAGAGGCTGTGACACGTGCAGTTCAATACCCTTGGAGCCTATTATGTTGCTTCGCACACAGTGCTCAGGGAGTGCCTGCTGAAATGTGTAAAATGTATTGGTGCAGGAGACTATGAATGTTTCTCCTTCCCTCCCTTTGTAGGTAAAGCCCAGGTGGAGAAGGCAGGCCTGGCCCAAACCCTGGCTTCATGCCTGGACAACTCTGCAACACTGGAGAAGTTATTTAAACTCTTTGACTGCTATGTGGATAACAATGCCTACTTCACTGGCTTGTTGAGAAGATAAATATGGGAATTTATAAGGCTAATGACAGAGGAACTGGCACACAGATATTCAATAAAATGATAGTACTTGATATTATCATTTATTTTAGGGAGATATTCACTTTGAAAACAGAAAATCCTTCTTTTGAATTTTGGCCGTGTCACTAACTAACTGTGTGACCTTGGATAAGTTACCTAACATCTCTGAAACTCAGTTTCCTCATCTCTCAAAAAGATATAATTATACTTTCTTGGAAGACAAGGTTAGGAATAAAATGTGATGATATTTTTAAAACCCTTAGTCCATAAAGGTTGTAGAAATGATGTGTATTGTTTGTATAATGTCATTAGTCACCAAAAATTCTGCTAATTTTTTTGTTTCACAACCAGCCCGTTTTCTGTCTTCCACTGCTACCTCCTAGTTCTAGAATGTATCATATCTGGGAAAGGCCTACTAACAAGTTCACTTGCCTCAATTTATCTCATGTACTTTCCCAAGATTAATTTTCATAAGTTAATTTCCCCTTATTCACAGCTCTCCCCTGCTCAGAAAGAAATAAACCTTTCCAGCAGCAATAGAAAATTTCAAAATATCATTGGTTTAGAATTCAAGGCCTTTTTAACTTTGTCTTCCAACTACTCCTTCAAATCTTCTCCCAGATTTTTTCCTAGTGGGTTTCTGTCTGTTTCTACCCTGTTTCTCCATCTTGGAATATCCATTTAATTTCTGTGGCCTATCTGATTCCTCCCACCCACTTCAAGCCAGTTCTGGTCTCTAGCTGATTCAGGCACTAGTGATAATTCTTATGAACGTCTAGAATTTAGCTAGCATTTCAAAGGATTCACAGATCAATTTGCTTGTGAATGACATGTTTGCAACTATTCTATAGAATTTGACTTTATTACTTAGTATGTATATGTCCTATTATGTTTTATGTACAGTAAAAATATGTTAATTTTTGGATGGTCTCTTCAAATCTATTGTATGCCTTTTTCAGACAAGAACAAATTATATTCTTTATATTCCTAGCCTTTAAGAAAAGACTTTATATTAAGTAGGTACTTTACAAGTACGAGGTGAGATGCTATCGTCTTATATTTTCTACTTGACTCATAAGGTTTTCAGACTTAGTTCTAAGTGGGGAGGTAAATAATTGTTTTACTTCTTTAAAAGCAAGTAGGTTTAATTTTTGTAGAAAGGAAGGAGCTCTGTTAGGCTGAAATAACTTGTTGGCAACTGTTTGTAGGCATAGCCTCTTAATAGAAACTGCAGATTTTGGTGCAGGACAGACCTGGGTTTGAATCCTGACTCTCATTAGCTGTGTGGCCTTTAGCAAATTGCTAAACATCTCTAAACTTCAGTCTCAGCCTATTAAAGTCCAAGGACAATAATGTCTATATCATGTGGATTAACTAAAATAGTACATGTGAATATTGTCCCATAACGGGCATTTGGGAAAACATTAGCAGTTGCAGCAGAGGAAGAGGGAAGAAAGCTCTCACACAGGGCTATTACAGATCTCTAGCCAGGGACACACGTTGAACTGGGAGGGAAGCCACTGTGGGGTCTTTGGAGTTTACCCTGGAACAGAAATAGTTTTTAATATATCTTTCCAGTCCCTTCTACAACACCTAGTGCTATTTTTATCACAGAGCCTCCAAGTTCAGCTTGTATTTCAGGGGTAGCATTTACTTACCAAGCAAAGTGTACCACTCATGTTTTTACAAAGGCTGCAGGCCTTTTCAGGGCAGGTGTCGAGCAGGAGAAAGTTCTGAGGTACGTCACATGCAGAAACGTCGTCTATATAAACTGCTATTCCAGAGGAAGTGACAGACTGGACTGTGACGAGATAAGGAAAAGCGGAAAGCAGAAAGTCCCAGGTAGGTATCCTTCCATGGCCTTCTCATCTTGAAGATTTCCAATGACTTCAGCAGTTTGCGCCTCCTTGAAATCTATTCTGAATATATCCCTGCCTATGCTGTAATCATAGCAATTGTTTGGGCTTCTATAGCATCTTGTCTTTGTAGAGTTTCAGAATGCTGTAATTGTGGGGAGCTGGCCAATTCTCTTCGCATCCTTGGTTTAAAAAAAAAAAAAAATCCCTAACATACCCATCTTCCTGCTGGGAAAACTGAATTGCCTCCAAGTGCTCTGAATGGCAGGCTGGAGGAGCGGGGAATAGATTTAAATGTCAGAGTATCCCTGTGGATTATGCTCCTGCTGTCTCCCTTCCCAGACTAGAAAGAAGGAACAATGATCAGGAATTTTCATGGACTTTGGTCACGTTTGCTTTCTTGTTGCGCCCTGAGCCCTGCTTGGGTAAGATCTGTATAGTTCCAGCCCCCTCCTCACTGCCCAGCAGGGCACTTGTGTGTGCTCACAAAAGCCACACACCAGCATAGGTACACAGGTACCAGTGCACACTGCTGTGCTCCAGCTGAGGGGTGAGGAAGGGACAAGCTTCAACTCCCCTCGGAGTCCAGCCTCCCAAATAGGAAAGTCTCAGGGTGACGCTCAGGAGAGTGGAGCCAATGCGTGCTTCGGAAGAGGTCTGCTTTGAGCCCTGTGCAGACTGATGCTGATGATTCTTACCAGTTGTGTGTATGTGCAAGAAAAAAAAATCAGAGACGCTGCCTGCCTGCTCCCATCTCTCGCGCGCTCTCTCTTGCTCCCTCTCTTTTGCTCTCTCCCCGCCTTTGCAAACATTGGATTTAAACCTGCTCAGAATTCAGCACAGAGGAAGGCAGCAGCCGTAGCAGCAGCAGAAGCAGTTAGCAAGCCCAGCAGCTGAGACACCGCAGCCTCAAGATGTACCACCCTGCCTGCTGGATCGTCTTCTCCGCGACAACCGCCCTGCTCTTCATCCCAGGTATGGGAGAAGGAGGTTCTCTTTTCCTGGGGCGATTTCGAGATGTTAGAGAAGAAGAGGAAGGGGAAGGAGAGCCCAGGGGGGAGAGAGGGAATGTGAGCTGTATGTGAGGGAAAGAGGTAGGCTTGCTCTGTGCACGCGCATACACATCCGCTCACTCACTCACACGCACGCAGATGCTTGCAGCACGGGATTTGCTCTCTGTTCCCGGCAATGCGATCTGGTGAGCTGGGTTCGAGATCTGCACCATGCTGTGAGGCACTGCTGTTCCTGTGAAAGGGACCCACTGACATTAACCAGTTGTGGTCCCAGGGGTAGGAGAAGAGGAATGTCAGCTCCCAGGCATAAATCCTTCTCGCTGCTTGTGTTGGGACCCGCAGGATTGATGGGGCATCCTTATTTCTCCATCGTGATCTCTCAGTTCCAGTCTCCAGCTCTGTATCTCCCTGTATGTCTATTTTTTCAGTCACTCTTCCTGTCTCTTTTCTCCGTCTCTTTCCTCTTCTTCTCCCCTCTTTCTCTTTTCCCTCTCTTCCTTCAGAATCCTTCAGAATGCTCTCTCTCCCACTCTTTCATTTCAGCTCCTTCCTCTCCCCTTCCTTCTCCTTGGCTCCTGAATTTCTTGTTTTTAACATAGTCCTTCTTCTATTTCATCCTTTCCTTATCCTTCCACCAAATGGGCAGATTATACCTTTGAAATTCAGAATCCTCTCAGTTTCTCCCTTCCCCTCACATAAGAAACATGAATTTCCCTTGACAGAATTTGGAATGGTCAGTCAGAAGGAAGGTTGGAGATCTGGATTTACCTGATTCTCCACAGTACCTTCCCTACCTTATCTAATGATTTAAATGCGATCTTATCTATCATAGCAGTTACTTGTTTGGGGGAAAACAAATCTGCAGTGACACAGGTAAGATGCTGCAATCCTACTAGAATAAGCTTAGTGGAAGTGTTGCAAAACCCAACACATTTTAATAGGTTTGATAATTGCATGCCTGTCTTTCTCAAGCAGACAACTAAATGCCTGCAGGCATCCTTCAAACAATGCTGAAGGGACTGGGTTAAGCTTGCCAAGGTTTTAGGCAGCATCAAAGGGTCTGTGGGGTTTCCATACTAAAGCCCAGCCCAGCAAGATTTTTCTTTTTTCATTTTTTTCCAAACTGAGATACATGAATTTGGTTAAATATTAGCTTAAACCTAAATCCCGTACATATATATGCAGACATAAATACTAAGATTCTTAAACCTTACATATGCTGATACAGGTAAAAAACAGAATTTTACATTTTTATGTTCAAAATCATTTGGTTTTGATTTTTAAGTACATAAAGCCCTAAGTATTTCTAAGCTACCAAAGTAAAATCAGACAAATGGAAGTTTATTGGGCTGAAAGAAGAAATCTTTTGTATAATGTTTTGTAATGCTTTTTAAAAATTATACTTTTTCTAGCAGAGATGGGCTTTGCAAAACCATGTTCCTGGCTGTTTGATTTAGGCTGAGAAGTTCAGAGTGGGGGTGCTGCAGTTGTTCTTCCTCCAGCATCAAGCCTGGGAGGGAGTTTCACCCTGACAGTGCTCAGTGGGGAAGGCAGGGCAGGCAGGGAACACTCACTACCTGCTCCAGCCTATAGAGGGAGCCAAGTAGGCGCTTTGGGTCCACACTGGGAGAAGAACTTTCCTGTGTGTGCAAGTCCCCAACCTGGCACCAATGTTCTGAGCACAGGTGAGCAGAAAGGCAGAGGTCAGGACCCTCCCCTTCCCAGAGATGCTGGCTGTGTGTTTGCTCTCCGTAGAGCGGGAATCAGGAAATTACACTTCGAAAGGAGAGAGGAGTGAGCCCCAGGCAGCTGAAACTGCATTGCAGTGTGCCCTGTAGGAAACCAAGAATCAGGGTACTACCTCCCTCTAGAGTTCCCATGGCATCCGAAAACACAGCTCCACTTCATTTCTGGGGAGCACTGACCTTGCTTGTGGGAGAAGCATGCACACCTAAAGCCAGCTGGGTCCCAGGGAATTACCTCAGCCTCCCAGCCAGTCAGCCTTCACCAGATTAAAGCATTTGGGGTGAAAGAAGGAAGGCGGGGCACTGGTATGACCCGAGTGTTACTCTTGCTTTGAGGGCTGCTCTTCATGCTCATTGTGCCAGGAACTTGGCCTCGGGTCTGGAGCAGGGAGGAGAAAAAGTTGGCCTTGAGAGATATACCTGGAGAGAAGGAAAACATCACTTCATGAAGGGTTCCTGTGCGAAAGGGAACCTGGGCTGAATCCAAAAATTCTGACTAGCTGTGAGCGCTTATTTGTGAGTTCTTCCTCATTTATTTTAGTTCCTTTATTATGTTTTTAGACTTTTTAGTGTCTTTGTTTCAAATGATGCTTTTTCTCCCATCAGGGTCAATACCAGCTCGTTAGCCTTTTACTTTCCCTGTGTCTAAAGACAGAGGCTAATGTAATAATGAAACCCTGACCTGGTTAGGCCTCGATGCCATTTTATTCTGCAGCTTTCTATTTCCTGATAAAACACGTTTTCATCCCAGAATAATTTTAAGGCTATGTTGTTGTCTCCTGGTGCCTTCCAGGGGGAAACCGATGGTCATAAATTGCTTTTCTAGTCAGAATCTCTGGAATGGGAAAGATAGTAGTAACAAGAGGAAACAGTAATGAGCCCAAACCCAAGATGGGGAGAGGGCCTCAGTTGACAATTTAATTTTCATGGCTTAAGATGCTTCTGAAACCCTGAGCACCAAGTGTGATGATGCTTTCGTTGTCCTTGGTGGGAGGACAGATGGGTCTGTGCTAGGAGCCTTTTTGACCTTGGGTAGGGAACTTTGAGAGAAAATGAGTAGATGGTGAAACAAGCCTGGGGAACCTGGAAGTAAGGGCTGCTGGACATTTGCATCAGAATCACCTCAGGGAGGGGGAAAATTAAAATGCAGAATCCCTACCCCCATCGTAGACAATACATTTTTATCAAGCATCCCCATGTTTCTGATGTACTCTGAGCCCACTTGGTCTGAACTTTAAAATCCTGTTTATGACCTACAGCATTCAAGTGGAAACCCATTTTCTATCTTTTTTCCTTTAACTCTGAGAAATGGCAGGGCAAGGGCATAGGGGCGGGGTGAAAGTGTGTTGCTATCCTTAGTTCCAGAAGCACAGCATGACAGCCGAGGCGGGGCGGGGGGGGGGGGGGCAGCTCACTGATGGGGGCACTGGATCTCTAACATGGGGAGCTTCTTATCTTTAGTTTAGATCATTACCCCTTTTCCTGAGCTCATCCTGCTGTGTTATGACTCTACCTAGGAAATTAGCTGTGAAGCATCTTTATCTACCTGAACTGGACAAAGTTATGTCCCATGCACAGATCTGTGAGCCTACATTCACAGCTATAGCCATGTCTCCCATTTCTTACTCTGTCTTTGCACTATTTTGGTTAAAAGCCCTGTACTTGGATAGACAGCTCTGTGACATGTAGAATTTTTTCTTCCCCAGTACACACCTGACCATACCTTACTCTGAGGAAGTACACTGGGCTGTGGGCCCTTTGGGCTAGATGCTTGACTTTGGGGTGAGACCCAGGTGAGGACTCCACAGCCAAGTTTCCATGAATTCCTTTCCCCACCTCTTCCCTATCACCAGTAAAGTGTTGAAGAACCTGCCAAGATCACGTGGTTTGCATGAGGGGTCAAATAGGAGAATGATTCGCCATTAGGAAAATCTAGCCCTAGCCTAAACTCACTATAAAAGAGATATGAACAAGGACTGAGAGTTCAGTTATGATCAAGACCTCATCATTCCTCTGTCAATCATAGACTCTTACCCCCCACCCACACAAGCTATCCTGTGGGCTTCATCCCTTCAAAATGATAGACATGTTAATAAGGTCAGACCATTTCCTGTCAGCCCTCAGCATTGGCCCAGCGCAATAGCAGGCTCCGAGAAGGAGACAGGTGTTGGCTACCTCATAAAGATTGCTTTTTCAGTAGCCTGGAGCTGGGCAGCATTGCTCAGCCTGAGATTAATCAGAGTTCCCGAGTGGTTTAAGATTCTCATGTATTGCTTCACTTCTGTGTGCCTCCATCCTTTCTCTCATTCTTAGCACCCTCTGCCATGTCCTGTAGCCTGGGAAGTTACAGGAGACTCCTCAAACAGCTGGTACTTGCATGTGTTTGTTATTTAGCAGCTCTGGGCCTGGGCCTTTCACATCAACACTAGAAGCTACACCTCTAACCTGTGTCAGAGCTTCATGGGCAGAGTGCATTTACCAATTGGTGGGACTCCACCCAAGCCTCTGAGAGTTCTGACAACAGAGGACTGAGACTCAGCATAAGAGCTCTTTGAAGTTCATTTGGTTGGCTCAAGGAATTCTCTGGGTCCCAGTGTACCACTCTGCAATATAGGTTCCAGTGATGTATGCTTCTTGTTTCCAAATGGACAGATTAACTTCAGAATTTTTAACATAAAAAAATTCATCTTGGTCTCCTAGTAATAGGGTAAAAAAAGGGGGCTCTCACACATAGGAGTTGGGAGTTCATTCCTTATTGTTGAAGGAGGAGGAAGACAAGACAGGATCATCCCAACTCATATATCTTTGTCACAGTGATGAAAACTAGCTGAATACAGTCCACTCATTCATTTACTCAATGAGACTTTATATAGGTTCTTATTAAACAAAATACATTAAGTAAGATACTCTCCTGCTTTGAGAAACATAGATCCAGTAAAATAGGAAATTATTCAGTGTTTTTCCTTTTTTGGACCCCCAATAAGATATGCATGCTGACTTTGGAGCTTCCTGGGCCTTGATTTTCCTTTATGGAAAACAAGGGTAGCAGACATGGCCCCTTTGGTCTTCTAAACATTGCTTTGCAATATTTTTGGTGGGGTACTATGTACACGAACTTGTGTATCAGACTTGGACAGTTGGTGTTCTAGGAGACCCGTCACCTTCAGCCTGTAGGCTATGGATTTCCTGTCCCTGGCTCACTGGACAGGAGCCCATGGACTGCTGCCATCACCTGCAGCTGTAGAGCCTGGGGAGAAAAGAGAGATGGAAAGCAAAGCCTAGCTATTCCTGTCAGTGAACTCAAGTGTCAGCCCACAGATGGCCCGTGGCTGCTGACAAGCCAGGCTGTCAGCAGCGGTGGATATTAGCACCTCTGGATGCTGTGTGGCACCTTCCAGACATGAAGGGCCAAGCAGGCACTCTGAGAAAGGAGACAGGCTGGCATCACCTTGGGGCAGCTCTGCTCTACTCTCCCAGTCCTTCTGACCCTGATAAAGATAACGAGCACCAGGCCCTGCAGACAGTTGTTCTTGTAGACTTTTTATGCTATTGATAGGAGACTAAGACCTAGACTTTGCTTAATCTGTGAGGCCTTGGTTGTCTCTGCCTTTCTCTGAGGGACGAGAAGTGGTAACTCAGTGGGGCATGGATACAGTTCCGCTCGTTAGATTTTTACACCATTTAACTCTATGCCTTGATAAAATGGTATTTGTAGGGCTGGGGGCAAGACTGAAGGTAACTCTGAGACATAGCCAGAGACATACCTGATGACAAATGTGCTTACTATTACCTTCCTGTAGCTGTATGTATATACATTCCCTCCTCTCTTTACCCTCCCCCACTCATGTCAGTAGACACACACTCACACTTCCAAGTCAGAGTTTAGTTACCTTCAAAATCATAGCCACTTCCTTCTGACTTCCATCTCTGCCCTTCCAGAACTCCCTGCTGTAGCCTCCAAGCCTTGGTGCTCTCCCCATAGGCACCTATGGCAGCAGGCCTTCACTGCCTGTACCACACACAGCCATGACCATGCATATGTGAATGCTTCTCCCTAGTGACACAGAGGCTCATTCCCCTGCACATCCTCTCACTGGCCCTTGTGACCTAGAGCCGGGGCTGGAGGTAGGCTTTGCACTTGATTCCCATCACTCCTTCCTACCCAGACCCCTTGGTGCTGAAAGCCTGGGGACTCCCTTGCAGTCATTAGACTAACTTAATTAAGTATTTTCAAAATGCTTTGAGACACCTCAGGCAATGTGCTGGGTAAGTGCAAAGCATTATCATTATGATGCAGGCACATTACCTTTAATGAGTAGAGACACTGTGCTGAGAGACCCCTGGAAAGGCCAAGATGAATCAGTGCAGGCCATTGATTAGAATGCTGCTTGCATGTTTGCGGGGAAAATGATAAGTAAATCAGATGGCACATCCAAATCTAACATGGAGAAAAATAGCATATCTGGCATATCAAGGGACAGAGTCTCTGAAATGGTCTGAATGGACATTCTTGAATCTTATTTCCTAGAAATAGGGAATTTACAAATGCTGTTTCATGACTCTTGGGAGTTTACTTAGTGGTTATACTAAAAACACTGATGGTTTCTTGCTTTATGGTTTACCTGCAGGATTATCTTTGATCTCATTTGTTCCTCATCAAGGAGTTGTGAGATAGGCAGGGTACATGTTGCTCAATTCTGATCTTATATGATCTAATCTGATTTTTTCTTTGTTTAAAACCTTATGCAGACTTCTGGTTACCTTTAGAATAGTGTTTAAAGTACTCGACATGGTCCACATTTAATTTAATTTCTCACCTCTCTCCCCACCCAGTTCTTGGCTCTAGTTTCTCTGGACTCTTTCAGTTCCTCAAAGACTTTATCTGTAAGGCTCCCCAAGCTTGGAAAGTTCTGATTCTCTTATCATGTTGTTTCTGACTGAACATCTTTTTTATCCTTTGGGGCTCAGCTTAAATTTTGCTTTTTCAGGAGAGCATTCTCGATGTTCTAAAGTAGCTTAGGTCTCCTTTATTGCACAGGTCCATGATACCAGGTTTCTCCTTTCTAACACTATGAGTCTATATATTTTAAAGTAATACTTCATATCTCTCTTTCTTCCTTATACCATGGTCTATAAAGGTAGGGAATATACGTGTTTTGTTTTCCAGCAAATTCTTAGGGCCTAATACAGTGACAAATCTTAAACAAGTATTTGTTGAATGAATGAGTTAGTGGATGAATGAATGAACAAATGAAAGTAACTATTACGATCACACAAATCCTAAGTATGAGCTTATTGATTCTAACATTCTGTTACATCCCATTGAATCCTCAGAGGCATCTGGGACCCTAGGTTCAGCCTGCCCATCAGCTTACCCATCTGCAAAGTGTGAACAGAGAGGCTTGGGGATGTGCTTTGCTAACAGGAGATGGAAATATGCAAAGAATGCTTTTAATGATTACTCATTCCAGTGTTCATGCTTGTCAATAAACAGCAGTTTTAAACTACCAACCAAACACAAATGCAGCAGCTTAGAGCTGAAGCTGCATGCTTTCAGATTTCACATCACATGTTGCGACAGACACGCCTGAGAGTGAGAGTCATTTCGTAAACACAGATGTGGTCCCTGATGTGGGCTATTGGCTTAATACAAACCAAAATTATTCAGCAGATTTAATCAGGGTGTCTGTTGAAGTGGTCCTAGTTATTTAAAATTTAGAGTCAGGCCCATGGTGCCAACAGTACACACTGTACCAATACAAGAAGGAATTGTGTTGTTCACAAGAAGTAAAATGTTGGGTTAGGGATAGGAGTGAATCATACTTGAGAATCTGATACTTAAATGGAATGATATTCATATTTAAAATGTAAAAAGGGCTCAGCAAATCAGAAGAAATAGGAAAAGGGCTTTCTTATTTCTTCTACCTAGTTACTTTTCATAGACTAGCCTTTTTCAGACTTGCCATTTCATTCATGCCTGTGGGATTCTGAAAAGCAGAGATCTTGCCTTATTCATCTCTGAGTACTTAAAGTACCAAGCACATTTACTTATTTGACTTGTTATTTATTGAGTGATTACAGTGTGACAAGCAGTATGCTAGGCAATATGAATGCAATACCTGAACGAAAATATTTATGGTCCCAGCTTTCATGAAGTTTAGAGTCTAGTGGAAGAGACAGACATGCCTCAAATAAATACCGATATGGTTGTAAAATCACAACTGAGACAACACTATGGAAAGGGAAATGTGCTGCTATGATTACCTATAAGGAGGGCTTGATGTTGTCAGGGAGGCTAACAAAGCTTTTTCTGTGAAAGTGAAAACTGAGCTGAGATCTGAGGGACAAGTAGGAAGAAGCTCAGCTGGGCAGATCAGGGAAACATGTATCTGAGCTGAGATCTGAGGGATGAGAATGGAAATTATCCCAACCCAAGAGGGAAGACAAGGGAAAAGCAGAGTGAATAGGACATGCAGAGGCTATATAGCAGAAAAGATCGGAGAATATTCTCCTATTTGGGTGGAATGTAGGGGAAGGGAGTGTGGTACAAGGTAAAGCTGGAGAGCTCAGAAGGGGTCAGAAGATGCAAACAGCCCTTGAAACTCATGTTATCATTTTGATCTTTATCCTAGAAGTGATGGAATACCATTGATGTGATTCATGTTGTAGGGCACGAATCATGAGTTCAATTTTTAAATCTTGTTCTTGTTGAAATTTTGTAGAATGGATTAGAGGTGAAGAAACCTGGAACAGATGGGCAAGTTGGGAGGCCATGACAGTAGTTGGATGAGAAATGACCAGTGGTGGTTGAAACAGAGATATGGATGACTTGAGAGCCTTTATAAGAATGTCATATGTCCATCACACATGTCTGAAAAATCTGACTCTAAAAGTAAACCCACAATTAGTGCCGACAGCCATTTGGGGAGCATTGAGAAGAGTATCGGACCTCACATTCCTGTTTGCGAGCTATCTTTTTTAGTTTAGGTATAATCCTGCCCTGAAACAAGAAATAGTTTGTTTTTGGATTTTCCAGTATTTCTGGAAATCTAATAATCTCATCTCCTTAACTGATACCCTCTCAGGGTCCAATATAGGAGCTTAAAATTGCATCAAAATTGCACTGAAAAGATTGCAAAGAGGTCTAGTTTTGTTATCTGCTGGATCCTGCCCATGACTGTTTCTACCTGGAAGAAAACAGGCAGTTTTTGTGATTTGTAAACATCAAGATGTAACCAATATTGTCATGATTATATAAAATCATGCATGACCTCTCTTCAAGGTCCACTGCCTGGATAAATTACATTAATTTATTTAGAAAAGTCGAGGCCCCTGGAGCTGGAAGTGACTGTGGAGATTGTCTAAGTCATTCTTTTCATTCTATAGATGAGGACATTGAGGCAAGGGAAGTCCAAGAATCTTATCCAAGGTCACACTGAAAATGACCTAAGTGACTTTTAAAGAGTTTCAGTAACCTGTGTACCTAGCCTACCTGGTGTAATTTTAGCAAGATAGTGAAGGGCTGAGCTGAAAGTTGGCCTATTAGAAAATAGATTTGTAACCTTGGCCACTGTTCTGTTTCCCTGAAGCTCTCTTATCTTAGTAGACAGAGAGTATCATGGAACAGGGTAACACCAATCTTTTACCCAAGAATTATGATGACTGGTCAAGAAACAAAAGAGAAGCCTGTCTTTTTCAGAGGTATTCTCATACTTAGAATGACCTTTGTACCTAAACTGGGAGACTTCTATAAATCAATTGTTTCTTGATATATGGAAGGATATGCTCAAGGTAGTACGATATCAAATTCCAGATATGTACCAACTTGACTTTTTTGGTCTATACACTCTAAAAAGGATCTACCTTTACTATCACTATACCATCAAAACATCTATTTTACTCTTAGCTCTTTGGGCTTGGCTGTACTAAGCCAAGAGAAAATCCACACTGAGAATGCCCTAGTCTCCAAATTAATGATTCATGGTTAAATGGTGACTTACAGTATGCAAACTACATCCATGTACTTTATAACTATCCTGTATATTAGTGAGCAAAAGAGCCAAAAGAGGTATTCTTACTTCCCTAATGCTACTACCACCACACTGCCTTCACAATTGACAACATGCACATGGGCACAATGCAAACCAAACCAGCTGTAGACAAATGTAGAATGGAAAGCAAGAGTTCAGATTTAGACTTGCCAGATAGATCAAGGGTGAATGCAATGATATATATATATATATATATGATGGGAAGATTGCTCAAATGTGATAGTGGTGGGGCCAAGTACCTATGGTCATTTCTGTTCCTCAGAAGACAGATCTAAAGAAGCTCTTGGCTTCTTTGAATAAACCAACTTGGTTCTCCTAAACACCCAGTGCCAAGGGATTTCCCACATTCCTCAAAGAAAGGAGAATATTGGAAGAGAGCATGTGGCAGATGGAAATAGCCCATCAGCCTACAAGCTCCAAGAGAAGCTGGAATTTCCTTGGGAATCCCCTGGCTGTATCCCATGGAGAAGAGAGTGCCCAGTCTTGCTTGGCACTAAGGTAGATGCCTCTTTGGGTGAGGCCCAGATGAAAAGGATGATGAAACTACTATTAGGAGTCTGCATCTTTTCCTGATGGTCCCTACACTCTTTTTTAGGGGGCAAAATCTTGAGAGTAAAAGGGCTCTGCCTTACAATGGTCCCATTTAGCTCTCACGATGTTCATGAAAATCGGACTACTTTTTTATTATGACCAAGATAACTGTTTCTTTTCTTCTTTTGAGTAAATTATTTATTTTTAAAATAGAAAACATGCTCTTTCTGCTGTCACTATGGGAGAGTAGAGAAGCACCAACCAGTAAACCAAAGACATGACCTCTGGCTTTGTCTCTGCGCTTAGGAACTGGATGGCATTGGGCAAGCAGTCTAACCTCTCCAGTACACTTAATCCTCTGTAAAAATAGGAAAAAATAACTGTTTACCTACTTCCCAGGGCAGCCATAAAGGTTGTAAGAGATTCACAATAGATATACCCTCTCTGAAGTACCTACAGTTACAGGTTGCCAGGTCTTAATGTATCACTTAGGTTGGCCACTTCTGTCTGGGCATTTCTTTCTTCTCTTTCTGTGTCAATCACCTCACTCTTTATTTTCTCTCTTGCTCTGACTATCATGGGTTATGGTTCTATTTTGCAGTGGAGCATATAACAAAGTGCTTGTGACATTTGTTTTAGAGCAGAAGGCCTATTTCAAGGAACTCCTACATTTATTTCCCTAGGCTTGAGCAATGTTTGGTTGGCTTTTCTACATTCTATGGAGAGTACTGATAAGTGGTTCATGTTTCCCCAGCTGATCTACTCTGGCCCAGACAAGAAAGTGGACTCTGCTTTTGGTGCTGGGATAAAAGAGACCCCGATGGGGTTTAGAAGAGCTCCTGTATGGAGCCTAAAATCAGGTGAAAAGTGTTCTTCATCTCTATAAGTGCCAGGCCTGGACTGACGTTGCCTGCCTCTTAAGCTTGCTGTCACTACTAAAGGTAAAATTTTAGGAAGCAGTGTGTAGTGGAAAAAAGCATCCTCTTTGGCTCTCTTGAACACATATTGGAGAGGGGATAGACTAATTCCTCTCCACATGGGCTGATTACTGAGTCTCTAAAGATTATATTTCTCTTTGCCCAGGCCCAAGGGGAAACCATACAGCACCTGAGGTCTCTACAAACCTATGCAGCTTATGATGGGCTGAATCTAGAATGATATCTATTGACTCAAGGGTGTGCTTAGGTGGTAGAAAGTGGGTAATTTGCAGAGTCACACACCTATCTTGTACCCTGCCTTAATCCAACATGCTCAGTCTTTTAGTGGCCTCAGGAAAAGACCTAGCCTTAGATGGTCAGCTGGAAAAGGGCTCTGGACACCAATAATCTCCCAAGCACACTGCACTTGGTAAGAATCAGTGTGTGTCACTGGGCTGTCCTCTGCGTAGCTAAAGCCTGTGGACTTTGACTGTAAGCTCTAGAGCAGAGTAGAACTTGCTTGTGCTTTAACCACATACTGAGTTCTTTGTCTCGTCTGGAGTAGGGTGGGGCACTTCTGTAATTCCCCTTTTCATTAGTTTTTAATATCCGTAAAGGTCTCTGGGACTAGCTTTAGATGGGAAGACTCTCGGAGATGTAGGGCTGTACCATCTAGCTTTGGTTTTGAACTGCTCAGCTCCCAACTCCCAGCCTCAAGTCTCATTCACATGCATCAGAAGTCGTGTTGATGTGGTCAAGTTCTATAGAAACAGTGGATGCTTCTTTGGGAGCCAGTCAGCCAGGGCAGAGCTTGAAAGTCAGGTTTGCCTGGCAGGCACATCTGCTTGTAGATGAGGGGTGCAGAGAAACTGTTAACATTTCCACCAGGTTAATCTTCCAAAAGCAGCATTGAAATCTGTGTGTCTGGGAGGCCACAAAGAAGGTTTATTTGTTTGTTTGTTTTTTGTTTTTTTGTAGCAATAACAAATTTTATGCTGTGGTCGAAGAGCAGAAGTAAGGAAAGAGAGTTCAGGAGGATAGGGAAAAAATCAAAGATACATTATAACAACCCCCATTCCCTGCTTGTAAATGCATCCTACATTCTCTGTTCTTTTTTATTTTTAATTCTTAATGACCACATTTTTTTTCTGCTGCTTTTTGATATTGCTATCTGGGAAGAGAGTGATTGTGATAGATTTTTCAGTGAAGACAAAGCCCTTCAGTGTAGCTTGTCCTTCTGTTATGGCTCTTAGATGTTGGCTGTAGGTCTTGGTTGGCCATCAGCAGACGTCTCACTTAGGCCTGTGATTGGACTTTATTTTGCTCAAAGAAATGGATACATCAGAAATATCTTAAGTATTCCCTTAAAATTCCTGAGATTTCCTCCTTTGTCTTTCAGTGAACATTTGGTGGTAGATAGCAGAGTCAGTGTGAAGCCAGAGAGCAAAAATTAAAGCTGGGAGGAAAGTTAAGAAGAGTGTAACACAGGGAATGGCTGAAAGCTAAAGATAAGGAAATATAAAAGCAAACTACCAGGCCACCAGGCAAGAGGGTACAGGAACAGAGACAGGCAGAGGATGAGGCAACCATCCAATGAGTAGAGCTGACAATATACCAGGGAGAAGGAAGTCTGAGCCCTGGAGATATTCCTATCTCAGAGTAGAGTACCTCTCCAGTGCTGAGGTGGTATATAGAGGCTTACAGTGATTGTTACCCATTGGGGCAAAAACCTCTGTGGGCAGACCCCTGGCCAGGGCAGCAGAGGGCAAGCCATGCAACTCAGAAACACCGATAATGTTAAGGAGCAAGCACAAGACATCCTGACATGTATAACAACTGCTTGCTTTCCAACCTGCCACTGTTTACCACCCACCCATAACCACACGTCATTCCCTGGTAAGTTAACCACCCCTCCTCATGGTTAACTATTTTTGTATTTGCGCAGAACTCTGCAGGTTTATTTGTAGTTAAGTGGGTGATAGTCTATCACTCACTCGCCAAAGAAAGTAATCTTTTTTGCTTTCAAAGTTTGTCTCTCTGAAGCAGAAATGTCATAGGAGTCCACTTTGGAGTGCTAACGTATTGTTTCATGGATGCTATGGCCTTCCAATCATAGGATTTGAGGCATGAGAGGGGATTTGAGAATTCTTTAGTCGTCCTTGCCAGTTTGGTAGATGGTGCGCAGCCAGGAAGACATTCTTGGTTGTTCCCTCACCGCACACACTCATGGCACAGGTGCCTCTTTAAAAAGCTACTGTACTTGTTCATTTACTCAGTTTGGCTGGGAAAATCCTTATGTCCCTAACCTCTCCTCTTCAGAAATACATTACTCTTGCCTAGGATGCTCTCCCTGTTCAGTTCTATCTCTGGCTGTTCCATTGCTGTTTGGTCCCTTACACTTACAACTTTGCTCAGGAGTTTGCCCAGCTCTAATTTGTTTTCTTCCCCCAACGATGATGCCTCTCAGATCACTTCCTACATCTCTGTATCCAGTTGCCTATAGTTTTCCATTTGCGTTGTCCAGATTCCTACAGGTTAAGTAGGTGGGAGCCTATTCCCCACTCTCTGACCACAACTGCCCTTTATCAGCTAGAGTAGTTCCATCTTCACCTGTGTTATACCATCATTTTCACTATTAAAAAGAATCAAGACCCACTGCACTACCAGTGGTCAATCTTTTTTGTTTTAAAGCATGTACACACAATGTATTTCTTTATGTAGAAATGATATATCACTACACATATATGATGATAAAAAAGACAAAATATAAATAAATAAAAATAAGAATTCTAATATTTCTTTTATTCACATCATTATACTCAGAGTAGCCCTGGGGACAAGCACCACTTTGGAGATTAATGCACTAAGTTATGCCATGTCCTTGGAACTAGAGTCAAGACAGAAAAGTCAAATCATCCTTGGCAAAATGCTTCTAATGGCTCAGCTCTGGCTGCTGCTCTCTGGGAATTAGCATGGGGATGTGTCCTTGGCCACAAATCACTCTGGATATTGGTACAATATAGTTACTATGGCAGAACCTATCTTGGAGCAGCTGTAATGTCCTTCAACAATATTATCTTTGTGGCAAAACTGAGTAGCAGGCCAGTGGATACAGACTAGCATCAAGAATATTCTCTTGCTTATTAAAAAAATTAAAAGGAAATAAATGAAAAATAGTTTTTTGCAAAGAAAAAGCTAAGGTCAGGGACCATTTACTCCAACTACTCCTGATTCTTCATACCCTGAGTTCTCACCCTATGTTGTAGTTCTTCTCCAGAGACAACCTCTTACTTTAGAGACACTGAGGTCCTAGATTTCATGATTTAGCTTGGGGAAGCATCCTTTCTCCTGAGTAATAATCCAGGTGAGGTAAGGTTCAAATTTTTTAATCAGATATTATTAGACCATATCAATGGAGATACACAGCAAAGAGTAAATATAGGAAAAATTGGAAATGAATACATTTTCCTGAGCATAGTTTTTATTCTGAAGTGACTAAAGTCTTGTCTCAGCATTGGTGGCAACCATGAGAATGTGTCTCTCAGATCTTTGGCTACAAGAAATGCAACTTACCAAGAGCCTTAGCCTCTGCTTTCGGAAGTCTATTGCTGGACTGACTTTGAGGGCTGCTCTTATCCAGTGACTGAGTGGGGCAGAGGCAGATGTACTAGGTCATGTCCGATCTTTGGCGACATGATCTCCTCTGATGGACAACTTTGACTTGAGGTTCCCCAAAGATGTCGCCAGACCTTCCATAGAACGATGCTGCATTTCCTGCCTCCAGCCAACTTTCCTGCCTACTTCCCTCTCACTCTCACTAGGGATCATACTGGCACTGTAGTCTTCTGGGCTTCCCGGACTTTTCCAGTTCCTTCCCTGTTTTCTCTCATAAATGTTTCCTCTAATAAATGTCTTGCATACTTAGTCCTGTCTAGATATCTGGTTCTCAGAGGACCCAGGATAACCCAGAGTTGCTGGGCTGATGGTAGGTATGGAAGGCAATGTTTTACTGAACATTTAAACCCTTTCTAGTTTGATTATACTACCCACTCTGCAAAGTTGGGCTAGGATTTTGGACAGCCACTGTGACATCAGTTCCATTTTTAAAACCAGAAGAAACTTTATTATTTGGACTCCTTAGGCAGAATCCAAGAGCCTTGGCTCTTGGTGGCCCTAGTCTGACCTTTGAATAAATGAGTCATTTTTAAAACATGTCTTTCAAAATTTCTCACTTGGGCTTCTGGCTTTTTTGGACTGATCATCAAGGCGTTTCTTTTCTTCCTTGATATAACCTTAGTCCATTTAGAGATCTTACCCACACCTTACATTTATTTCTCACTTTCCTGGTTTGTTATCTGGAATATATTCACTATGTAGCTCATAAAGTTGGTTCTACCCTTTAGAGATGCTTCAGTTTTTAATTGTTATGGTTTTGTACTATCTTCTCCAACTTGATTTTCCTAATGTCTTATGGCTGGGTTTCCTTAATGTCAATATTATTGACAATTTAGACAGGATATTTCTTTGTAGTGGGGCTGTCCAGTACATTCTAAGATATTCGGCAGCATCCCTGGCCTCTACCTATCAGATGCCAGTAACTCTCCTTGAGTTATGACAACCAAAAATGACTCTGGACATAGACAAAAGTTCTCTGGGGAAACAAAATTGTTCTGGGTTGCAAATCACTGTTCTATGATTTTAAATGGTCAGTATGGTATCCTAGCAACCCCTCCAACTTGTGTCAGTTGTCTTTCTCCCAGCTAATGAAAGATGGCCTCTTCATATTTCATAGGCCTGTACTTCTGATCTGTCTGGTTTCAAACCTGTGAGAAGCTTCAAGTTCTCAGTTTATTTGTTTCACTGAAAATTTGGTTTATCCAGAACTTGTAAATCAGCTCATCATCTTCATCTTTGCCAGGTGCTCCCTGATGAATATTTTATAGGAATGGCTAACAAGAGGAACATATTTGATAATAATAGTGTTAGCTATAATAGTAGGATTGTTCCCTAGAATGGTATATCTGAAATAAAACAGATATTAAAAGTCTTAAGCCATATCTACATTATTAATTTAGCTGGACTGACTCTTTTATTGAGCATGTAATTGTTATTAATCAAACTGTTCTAGCAACTTTTCTTTAGGGAAGACTTGGCTTTTAGTCTATTAGCTTGAGGGTAGTCAGGAGTGAGTGTGACAGCCCAGAGCATATTCATATAGACAAATGCCTAACACTAAACTAAAATGCAATCTCTAAAAATTAATGGATTGTAAATAATAATTTAGACCTACCTATAATTATGGCAGCAAAGTGTAAAAACAATTAAAAGTACTCAACCAATTTGAAAAGAAAAGTCTCCTGCAATTAAGAAGTGACAATGGTCCTAAATATTAAAAAAGACTCTTGATTATGGTTTTGGGTTCCCTCTTAATAAAAAAGAGGGATCTTTGCAGGACATTTAGAGTATCTTGTATCTACCCACGATAATTTTGGTAACAGGCAATGCCAAGTGCTCAAAGTGAAGAAGAAGGAAGCAGACACAAGTAAGTTGGAGTTGAGTTGGCAAAAATAACATAGAAATATTAATTTGATCTCCTCTCTTCAGCTCTGTCTGGGAATGATATGAAGGCCAAAACATCAAGCCCATCCTCAAGAGGTTAATGTTACAGGGCCCCAAACCTAGGGAGCAGCAGAAAAGCCTCTCTTGTAAGTAACTATTGCAGAGGCCTGCATATGTGACAATTATTTGACCTCCCCTGTATCAGCTTCTCATTTGCATACAAGCCTCTATGACTCCTATTACAAACTTTTAGAATACTGGAGCCCTAAGGCCTTGCAGATGCCAGAGGGTGTGGTCTATTACCTCAGTTCTGGGGTATCTTTCTTATGGTCTTGACCAGTCTTGAGGCATCTCTTCACTTTGCAGAATGTGTTCTCTAATTCCTTGATTACTGCAGAATCCTTCACAGCCCTAACAGGGCTTGGTGTGTAAGGACTGACCCTTTGGGTTCCTGAATCATATTTTTTCTTCTTGCTTGTTGGTCTAATTTCTGTACTGCTGTGTTGTCAACACTAATTTTAGAAGCTAAACTGTTAATTTCTGTGATCTAGTTCACTGATTAGGATCTTATCATAAACCATTAAAATTGCCAAATTCGGTTTAGATAAACGCTACTTCATTGTGAAACTCCACATACAATGATTAATTCTACAAGGTCATTTGTGCAAGAAGCATCAGTTGAGAACTTTTCCTCTGCCAGGCACTAGTGGCACAGGATAACGAGATGACTAAGCCAAGGTAACTGTCCTTGTGTGCTTCACTCAGGCAGGAGTTGGTTCTGTAATCACACAAACACATCACAGTGTGATATCTCTGCAAATTTTTGCATAGACAGTCTGCTGAAAGCATAAGGAAGGAAGAAACTGGCTCTCTGAGTTTAATCAAGGAGACTTCCCAGTGGAGAGAACATTTGAGCTGGTTTTTTTGAGGAGTAGAAAATCACCTCATGGAGAAACTGACCAAGAATTGCATTAACCATGTGCATTCATGACTAGAGACTGGCTGGAGAATAGAGATGGGGGTAAAGTGGTGAGAGAGAGATGGGGAAATAATCTAAAACAGCAGTCCTCAACCTTTTTGGCACCACAGACCAATTTCATGGAAGATAACTTTTCCACGGACCGGGATTGGGGTAGGGATGTTTCTGGGATGATTCAAGTATATTACATTTATTGTGCACTTTATTTCTACTGTTATTACATTTAATACATAATGAATAATTATACAACTCATCTCAAGCTGTGCAGCCTGGTTCCTAACAGGCTGTTACTGGTCTGTGGTCTGGGGATTGGGGACCCCTGATCTAAGACATGCTCCAAATTGGAGTATTGAGAAAATGGCAGGGCTTTGTAATCCAAGCAGCAATGCCCTTACCATGGTGTAAATTTGTTTTGTTTAATTTAAATGTTGGAAAAATGATAGTGCTGGTGAAACCTGAATTTTTAATAATCACACACGTTTCTAAAAGTCCATGTCATCAATAAAGTCAAGGTATGAGAAAGTCGTTTTTTGTGTGTGTTTTTGTTTCTTTTCAAAAATTTTTTATTTGGGGGCTTCATGCATTATCAGAGAAGTATGGTGCATTTCTCTTCGGATTCTTCCATTTTTTTTCCCCCATTCAAGATGGAATTGTAACCTCTAGGACTGTAAATTCCAGAATGCAGGACAAATAGTATTAACGTCTTCTTTATGCCTTGAAGGATTTGTTTTAATTGTGGAGTATGCTCAAATTTCAGGATAAAGGTGCATTTAATTGCTTACTGAGTTCTTGAAAATGAGTTGGCATGGCCCTCCCTCTTTAACTTTATTAATTCGACAAATATGTACTGAAGATCTAGAAGGGATCAAGCACTATTCTAGGACTTTAGGATTCATCATCAAATAAAATAAAACAAACTAAAATTCTTGTCCTTAGGAAGCTTGTTCACTAGCAGGAGAAATCAGATACTGAACAATTGAAATTGTTGGCTTATAGATGATATTTAAAGCCACATGGCTGAATGAGATTATAAGAGGAGGAAATATAGAAAAAAAAGAGAAGAGATCTAAACATTAAGCTCTGAGAAATTTCAACTTTAAAAGAGGTCAAGGACATGCTTATGTAGAAGCATAAAGAGTTTCTCTATGGTAACATGTGGGTAGGCTAGTCCATGGATCAAGGCAACAACCAATAGGTAAATGACATGCAAGCTTTGTTAGACACGAAGTTCCTGATCACATATCATTTCGAATCACTGTAGTATACAACTAAGGGAACCCAAATGGTGTTCTTAAAGTATAGGTCCCTTTCATCATGCTCTCTTAAGTGTTCAATGCTAGGGCATAGATTGAGGGAGGCTAAGTCTATGCTCAAAATTATTAGCATCATAAGGGACCTTAAGATTATTTAAGCCAAATAGCTTGATTTACAAATGAGGAGACTCGTGTCTCAAAAGCTAACTGATATAATCAGGTTCACACAGCAACTTATGAGATAATCAGGTACAGAATGAGGTCTGATTATTCCCAATTTAGTGTACTTTCTTCTCCACCATTTTTCCTCTTGTTGATGTTTACTGTAGATCACACCAAAGAAATAATATTGTGAAAATCTGAAAGCCTTTTTTTTCAGCCTGGAATGGCAAGACTTTGAATCATAAACACAAACAAGAGTCTTCCAGGGCATTGGTCCTTGGTTACTGAAACCTGCCTCTCACAGATGTGCACTTTCCTCTTAATGACCAGTTTAGAGCAGTTTGAATGACTGTACAGGTGCATACCTGCATTTTGGAGAATGTAAAATTATAAGCAAACTTTTAGTGCAATTCTCCATTTAAGAACTCCTATAGTTTGGCTGATGTTTCTGCTTCGGAGAATGAATGTGGGCAAGAGGTAGATCCCAACAGCCTTCGAGATGAGGCACCCAAGAAGTGGTGCCTCTCACAGAAAAAGCATTCAATAGATGCTTATCAAATAAGTACCTTAGTAGGTGACTCCACCTAATAGAAATACATTATGTAAACAGGTTAGCTGAGGAGGAGAGAATCCGTGGTGTTGCTGACTACCTATGGGCCCTTGGGTACCTTCTTGACCTCTCTATGGCTTAGTGTTTTCCACCAAGAAATAAGATTCAAGCTCCTGACTTAGATCAATGGGAGAAGGTTAATGGAGTGTAGTCACAGAAAGCATTAGAGGATCTCAAGACAATCTCAGTGTAAATATTGAATGGCATTCTCACCACTGCCAAATTGCAGAGAGAAGTCTTGGGTAAATCAAGAGGGGAGTATTGGGAAGCATAGCCCCTTTTGGTTTGTTCTGTCCTCTTGACTGGGCAGTGGTGGGGGTGATGGTAAGCAAGAGTTGGAAAGCCCAACAAACCTTCACACCTGCTTTTAGTAGCTCTCAGCTCTTTCTTTGCTGTTGGGTATGTGCCCAGTTGCATCTGGCATGAAGGAATGAGGCTGCTGACACAGGGAGATGAGATCTGTGGTACAAAGCCACAGGAGAGATAACATGTGACAGATCTCTCCATAATTACTTCCTTCTTCCCACTTCACCATGTGATCAGGAAACTGGAGCCAATTCCTTACTAGGCCAGAGAGATCATCAGCCTCAGGCCCTGCCCCCTCCCAGCTGATTCCTATAAGTTGAACTTGCAGTGTTAAGACAGGTCAGCCAAGGTGAGAACTGCTAAGCTTTCAGGTATGTCTCTTTTATGGACACTTTACCCAATAAGAACCTCTTTCCCTTTGACCACCCAGAGAAATTGTTCTCAACATTAGTTGTACATCAGAACCACCTGGGAGAGCTTTAAAACAAACTGAGTTTCCTATGCAGGCCCTACTCCCTGAGATTCTGATGCTTTTGGTCAGCATAGGAGGTTAGATATTAGTATTTTTTAAAAGCTTTCCTGGTGATTCTAATATGTGGTGCTGTGAAACACTGTCTTAGAGCATGTCTTATCGGCCCTGACTCATCTGGTTTTTAATGATTTACTTTCTCAATCATCACTTCTAAAAATGGCTTTACCTTTTCTCTATAGTCTGAGAGCAAAGTACTTGGGGACATGAATTCTATCCTCCTGTTCCCCGAGACTGAGCATATGTGGCCCCATAGAAGCAGCAATGTGGATCAGGACCTCTGAACTCTGTTTTTTCATGGCATTGCCTGGCGATGTGACCAGGGGTGGGTCACTGGACTTTTCTCAGCCTCAAATTCCTTCTCTACAAAAGAAGATGGTACAAGAAGATCTGGCTTAAGGTGTCTGCTAGCTCTGATGTTTTGTAATTCTAATGAACACTCAGAAATGGGGATTGTTTGCAGCCAGCCCACTTCCTTGAAGCCTGGTGTTTGACCCATTTAAGAATTTTGCCACCATCCTCCTGCTCCATGGGAGTAAGATGCTGACATTTTTCACCTCTAAAGATGTGTCTTCTCAGCTGGAAGTCAGGCTTTTTGTGAGGTCATTTTACCACGCTTTATCCTAGTCCATGGTGTTGCTCAGTCTGCATTGCAGCAAAAAATGATTGGGTCCACAGAGTGAGCTAGTATGGCAGTAGACAAAGGTCTTCTTTATCTTGATTCCCATCCTATGGAGTGAAGGGGAAAGTAGGCATATTTTTTAAATCAACAGTTTAAAAAAGGGAAATCTGTTTAAAAAATTCATAGTGCCGGGACAAAAAAAATAACAGAGAAGTCAGATGTCTGTTGGGTTTGGAGGGAAGGAGGTGGGCTAATGGGGACACAGTGGAAACTGAAGATTTGATTGGAGAAATGTGATTTGGTCCAGCAGAAGGCAGCCACTCCTGCATAGATGTCATCTTTGGAAACATGTGAAAAGCACATTCTCTTGCCTTCTACCCCAGCACAAAGCACAGTAGCATTTGCACATGCTGATTAAACAGTAACTGTTCTGTTTGGAGATTCCAGAATGAAGTTTTTCTGCCTTGTGGTTCGGACAATGCCTGCCATTAGTTATCTTTTGCAGCAACCTCTGTCTCTGATTTCATAAGAGATGGCTAGACCTACCTCATGTGTCTTCTGCTGGCCAGTGTTCCCTTCCCATTCCTGTCTTAGCACATGGTTTTACCAGGAGTTTTCATTTTAGACTTATCTAAAATTTAAAATATATATATATTTTGCTAAACCTCTGTGCATTTACTGAGGGGTCATAATGACAGAGAAAGTAGAGGAACAGAGAGGCAAAGATAGAAAGACCATCTCCTGCCACAGATTGCGCTAAAAGCTTTGGGGATTAGTGAGCTCATGTCAGCAAAGCCCTCTGAGCCCCCTTGCTCATTACTACTGAGCATTTTGGAGGCTCTTCTTATGTGCCAAGCTATTTGCAGGCATTTGGGAATTAACCCTCTCAAAGCTTTAACAGAATTCTTTATTTTACTCTTTAAAACTCAGACAAAGCAATCCAAGAATTTGAAAGGAACTTAAGAGTTAAGAATGTGGCTTTTAGTTGCTCTTTGCTGTAGACTGTGGGAAATTGAACAAGACTTTTTTTCTGTGGTGGGGGAGTCTCAATTTTTTCAGATATTAAAAGGGAAAGATAATAGCTGCCTTCATCACAGAACAGAATTTGTGTGTGGGTCCAGGGTGCTATTGATGGAGAAATCATTTAGAAAATAGGAAGAAATATCATGCTAACATAAGATATTATTATCCTATCATTAAGCTTTCAGTTGAGTTGGTTCATACTTATTAAAAAGGCTTAAATCAGACTGAGTCATAATCCAAATCTTTGTCTCTGTATCCCAAACCTGGGTTCTCTCCCAGTGGAAGATCTGCTTTGTGTCTATGGCTCACCCCCTGGAGAAAATCAGGAAACCCGGAGTCGACCATGTGAGAATACCTCTGTCCCTGGTCAGGTGCAGCTCCTCTCTTCTCAAAGAGGCTTGCTGCACCGTTTGTCTCCAGAGATCATCTCAAAACATCATTAAATAAATATATATCAAAAAATAGGTAGATATTATCCTCATCCCCCCTCTCCTTTGGCAACCAGCAGTTTGTTTTCTATATTTATGGGTCTGTTTCTGTTTTGTTTTATTTATTCATTTATTTTGTTTTTTCAGATTCCATACATTTTTCTTTCTCTGTCTGACTTATTTCACTTAGCGTAATAGCCTCTAGATCCATCCATGTTGTCGCAAATGGTAAGATTTCATCCTTTTTTTATTGCTGAATAGTATTCCATTATATGTATACCACATCTTTAT
>NW_011889069.1:3376054-3405833 GCF_000151845.1 Pteropus vampyrus | reverse complement strand
AGGTTCTTTTCTTTCAGCACTTTAAAGATGTCCTGCCACTCTCTTTCGGCCTGTAAAGTTGCTGATGAGAAAACAACTGGTAGCCTCAAAGGATTTCCTTTGTATGTAACTTATTTTTATCTTGTCTCTTTCAAGACTGTCTCTTTATCTTTTATTTTTGCCACTTTCATTACAATATGTCTTGGCGGGGTCCCTGGGTTCATCCCCTTTGGAATACTCTGTGCTTCCTATCCCTGGATGTCTGTTTCTTTCTCAGGTTAGGAAAATTTTCAGCCATTATTTCTTTAAATAAATTTCTGTTTCTTTTTCTCTTACATCTCCTTCTGGGATCCCTATGATGTAAATGCTTGAAAACTTTATGCTATCCCAGAGGTCTTTTAAACTATCCTCGTTCTTTTAAATTCTTTTTCTTTTGTGCTGTTCTGATTGGTTGATTTCCACTAGTCTGACTACCGGGTCTCTGATCTAGCCTTCCGTATTAACTAATTTGCTGTTAATTCCTTCTAATGTGTTTTTCATGTCAGCTATTATATTTGTCAGGTCTTCTTGTTTCTTTCTTATACTTTCTTTTTCTTGAAGTTCTCCCTAAGTTCCTCTATTCCACTCTCAAGTTTGGTGAGCATCCTTATGATCATTTCTTTGAATTCTTTATCAGGCAAATTACTTATTTTTGTTTCCTTGGGATTTTTTTTTCCTAGGAATTTGTATTGTTTCTTCATTTGAGGGAGATTTTTCTATTTTCATTTTGTTTGACTTTCTATGTTTGTTTATTTGATTAGATAAAAATAGCTGTTTCTTCCATTCTTGGAAAAGTAGCTTAAGTAGAAGTGAGTTCTGCGTAGACTGTGTAGTTTTGGGTAGTCAGAGTTCTGTGTAGATTGGGTAGTTTTAGTGGGCCAGTAGATGCTGAGTGGGTGCCTAAGTCATCCAGGGCACTGACCTACTGAGTCACAGTGGATCCAGATGGGGAAACCATGTGTATATGTAGTAGATCAACAAGGCATTGCTCCCTTTGTTACGCCAAAATGGGCTCAGGAGACTCTGCAGGCAGGCCAGAACACCTGGATAGAGCCCCCTCCCACCCTATGGAGGTGGAGGATAATGCAAACTATTGCACTCACCAAACCCTCAGATCCCTAGATAATTCCTGCAGTCCCAGAGAACTCCTGTGGCTCTCCAGTCTTCTCAATACAGTCTCTCTCCTGTTTGCTGTACAGAAAGAGGTCCCATGTAGAGCAAATTTCTGTGTAGGCTCTACGTGCCCGGGAGGTTTTGGGAAGCTGCTTAGAACCTAGCAGGTACTTATGGGGCCTAGGGCGCTAGCCTATTGGTGCCGCAGATCTTGTCTGGGAGGTCAGGTAGGTGCAATAATGCCCTGAGCAGGCACTTCTGGTTACTCAGGCATTAGCCTTCTGGGCTTACTGAACAGCTCTCTGTAGTGAGACCAGATGAGAGTGGTGATGACCATGTAGTTCCTACCTGCTTCCTTTGTTCAGAGGCAAAAGGCTCCAGTCAATGTAGCTGAGAATAGGCTGCCACGATCTTGCAAGTAGGCCAAAACCCCCAAATAGAGCTCTTGGCCACCCTATCAAAGAGGAGAAGAACTTAAATAATGGCGCTTACCGGCTCCTCTGGCCCAGAGGGCTCCTTGGGCTTCCCAGCCTTCTCTATTTGGCCTTTTCCTATAGTTTGTTATCGGAAGCTGTTCATTCAATACTGGATTGTTGCTCAGGAGTAATTGCTACTTACATGCATGTGTATTTGATTTTGCCCACAGAATGGGGCGAATTCAGCTCCTCCTGCACTGCCACTATCTTGAACCTCTAAAAGACCATTTCTTTATTTCTTCCTAGCTAGAAGTGCAATTCTTAACAGACACATGAGAAAGTTGACATTACTTTCCTATTCTCTAGAAAAGGAATTCAAGAATTTGATGAGGTCAAATGCCATATCTGAAGTCATGGGCCAGTGTAAGAGCCTGCAGTAACCTTAGTGCCAAAGCTCTGTCACAGACACCAGAAGCCTATCGCTCAGTCACTGTGCCTGTTACATTACATTCATCTTTTCCTTAGGGGATGTCTCAACCTTTCTTAGTCTGTCACATATAAGGTCCCTGTTGACCATTTTTGCTTCTGTATTTTAATGGTTTGGACTAATTTCCACTTTATTTTTGTATTTATTTTAACACAATCACTTATAATGAGGCTAATGGCATTTTGTCTCCATGGTGGCGAATTTTAATTTGGTCTCGGAAATGTCAAAGTGATCAGGCAATTTGGTATCTCGGAAATACAAAATGTGGCAGGGACAATAGATTCCTCTCTCCATCATTTCATCTCCCTTGTTATCTACTAGCTCCTGGGGCCACCCTGTCCCATTTGGCTGCTTCTCATTGCTGGCATGGATGGAGATCAGCATTCAAACATTGCCAAGACAAAAGGCAAGGGCACTAGCAAGCGGACTCTTTCCAACAAGTGCAGTTAACACAATAAATCAAATCTCAGCACTCGAGCTAAGTTTGTTATGATAGAAGCAGGGCATTATTTTCCTGGTGGCATTTTTGTATCAATCCTTGTCCTTCTGTCTCTCCCAGTGTTTTCTTTTGAGCCTGCCTGCAGTCGTCATTCTCAGCTTTCCAATTCTTTCTTTTAAGATATGGTTGGCAAATGTTTTTTTGTGATGTAAATATTTTAGGCTTTGTGGGCCTTACAAGGTCTCTACCTCATAGTTGTCTTCTTTTTACAACACTTTAAAAATGTAAATATCTTTCTTAGTTTGCAATCCGTACAAATTATCAGGCAATCTTGGATTTGAGGGAGTTTAGTAAAAGTGCTTAGAAGTATATGAACTGAAGAGTTTAATCTAGTTTCTTTTCGGCATGGAAGTCATTAAAGTGTTTATCTTGTATAACAGAGACCCAAATAGTTGGCTTTGCTGGGGTTAGGTGGTAGGTAAATTCTCTGATGGTGTGAGTATATAGTGAGTCTCCACAGAGATTGCTGATTTTAGCTTTGTTTTAAATGTAGGATTTAGGGCTTGATGAGTTTTCTGCAGGAATCCTGTGTTGTCCCACATTTGTTTGAAAAAACAAGACGGTATTAGGTCTGAATTTGGAGCTCTCTCCCTCCTGTCTTGCCTCTTTCTCCTCTGCCCCATTCCCCCTACTGCCTCAGCACTTCCTTAGAGGCAGTTTTCCCTCCACCCTGCTTTGTCCTTAGAAGGAAGGAGATGAATTGTCTCTACAGACAGGGCCAGTGTTGCTTTCTCAGCTCTGAGAGAAACCACATTTGTTTCTCTTCAACACCAAGACTCGTTTCTTGGAAGCTAATCTTTGAGATAGAAATCAGAACAGTGAAAGGGAGAGAGTGTTGGCATGTGGAAATCTTCAGGTCAGATCAGGGAAACCCCCAGCATGACCCAGACAGAGCTTGTGTCCCAGGGATGGCCTCATGCAGGCTTCTATCTGGAAGATACTTTGTCAATTTCTTTGCCAGCTTTTTCATGTAGTAAGGATACTTTATCTCTATAAAGTAGCGATAAGTGGACAGTATAATGTATTTCCCTTTTAATAAGGTGTTGCCAGTTGCACACACTCTGTAGAGCAATTAGTGTCAAAAGCTGCTAAGCAATGGAGGGAACTGTATCTGAGTGTTTACAGACTGAAGGATTTACAGTTGGGTTTGGAGGCAGGGCGGTCACAAGGCAGAGGGCAGAGAAGGAGATGTTGACCTGCTAAGTTTAAATCCACTGACCCTACATGTTTCTGAAACTTCTCAAAGGGAGGCCTTTGTATTGAATTATAATGCCCATTTCCTGGGTCTGGGAGATAGTGATGGTCCTCAGAGTTCTAAACACGGATTTAAGGACCACATAGATCTGAGAAGCCAACTCAACCCTGCCACTTAAGGATGACTCCTAGGCAAACAGATTTCTCTGAAACTCATTTTCCAGCTATAAAAATGAGATGAGAAAATTAACAGATAGATTAGAATATGGAGCCCTCAGATCAGGTTGTGCCCTTTCAAATCCTGTCATTCCTGACCCATCCCTTCTGCTAAGGATGGAAGCCTTTTTAGAAATCAAGTCTAAGCTAGATTATCCAACTCATTCTAATTTGTCCAGAATTGTTCTGATTTTAAAACTGCAAGCCCTGCACTTGGAGAAGCCCCAGTCCTAGGCAGACTGGGATAGCTGGTCACTCTAAGGCTAGTTGAGAAGTATTTCTCCTCTCACAGGTGATAGGCTCAAGTGTTGCTGCAGCAAAAAAATCAGGACTGCTGGCCATGCATTTCACTGGACATAAAACATAAGCAGGCATACACATCTGTGAAGGAGCATGATGGAGGTCTTTGACAGACTGGGGGATAATTTGTCCAATAATAAAGTGCCTGAGAATCTGGACTAAAAGTCAAATTATCTGGCTAAAAGGTTTTTAGTTTCGTTTCTTCCCTGAAGATGATGCTGCTTTGATTGACCCTTGGAAGGAAGAAGAGACATTGTGTTTTTTTTTATTTTTTTTTGCTGATATGTTTTAAAGGTGAGTCCATGGACTCACGCTACACCAATGAGCCACTTCTCTGAATCATGCACAGAGCACTCCTCAATCCAATGCAAGGTGGGTGAGCTAGAGTCATTCCCTCTGCACCATTCCAGGTGGGGACAGGGGAGTAGCCTCTTCTCCCACCCAGGGAGCTGGTCTTCTAGTTTGGAAGAGAAACAGCAAGAAGTACTTCTCTGGCCTAAGCAGCTGGCTCGACACCCTATATTTGAAGGGCAGAAACTAGAGAGGAAGGTGGACTCTAAATCTTCACTCTATGGCCTAATTTCTTTTGTGTTTTAGATTAGGAAACAGACTGAGGGAAAAGTTAAAAAAAAAATCTCATTATCTGTTGAGTCAGATTTCATACCTAGGTCTTGAGTCCTGTGGGGGCAACGTTTCTTCCCACTTTTTCCTTTATGCTACACTTCTGCCAAAAGTAGAGTTATTCTACTTGATTAAATTATAGGCTTTGAGCATGGGAGGAATGTAGAAGGAGTGAATCATCTAAGGAGGAGTTGGTTGGGAAGGAATTGCAGGGTTGGTGAGGAGAAAGAATGACAGCTGGTTCTTAGGCTGGTGGCTGTGAAAATGGCTGAGAGTAGTGTGGCAGGCACACTACACGAAGAAAAGGCAGGAATGAGCACAGTGAGTTGGTGGGCAGATTGAACATCAAATTAGAATAGAGGGTATGAGTGTCAAATATGAGGAACCTAGGCTAGTGAGGGTGAGGAGCTTGCTTCACAGAGGCATGGGATGCTTGGCAGAGGAAATTAGGTGACCATAGTGAAGATTACTCATACGCTTCTGGAAGGATTTTCGTCTTCACCTGGCTTGGGTGGTTTGAAGCTCTGCTTCTGCTCCCTGTGAAGTACATTTCCCTTGTAGTAACTAGGAGGAAGATATAGAATAATTTTCCCAAGTGGTTCCTTACCTAGCTCACTTATTGTCATTTGATTTATATTCAGAGTTCATCCCCTCAGAAAATGTCTTCTTTTTCTTATATAACAAGACTGGCTTTAAGGAAGTCAGATCACCTTATTAAATACATTATTTCAAATACTTGCTGAGTACCTACTTCATTTAAGTTTTACAGGGGGATAGTATACTAATATAAAAATGTCATGTAATTAATTAATTTTGACCACAGAAGCATAAACCAGCACTATCCATAATTGTATAAGTGTTACTAGGTCCCTACGTGTATTTGGACTTCACATGCCACAGTGCACAGCAGCAGGCAGCTCTTCTAGGAAATCTACAAGAAAGGTCAAAGTCCTTTCCTAAGTGAGCACAGAGTTCACATTGACCGCAGACAGCCTATCTGAGCCAGATTGATGAACCTGGTGCTCTTCTCCATGTTCTTCTCAGCGGCGAGAATTAAATTCCTAGTGTTTCTGTCCAACTTAATGTCTAGTGGGCCTTGGTACTGGAGTTCTCACAGCCTTCTGTTTGTCTTTTTCTGCTGAGACTGTCCTAGCCCCTGGGGCTTCTACCCACGCACTCTTGTGCACCAGGGCCTCTACTTGGGTCCTGTGTGTTCGTTCTGGGAAATACTCTCTGTGTGCTCATCCTTTGCAGGACACCTGATTGCTTGGGAGTTGTCTCTCTCCCTGTCCATACTCCTCCTCTCTTCTTCCTAGCCTTTTTTCTCAGTTCGCTTAAGTCTGCATCTCTGGGTTTGTTCTCAAAATTCGAAGGTTTCTATTTTCACACCTCAGTAATTGGTGCTATTCGTTGAAAGTAACTCTGAAACTCCAGTCTGCTGGGGTCAGGAATAGCTGAATTGAATTAAAGGCAGTAGAACTTGGCTAGAAGCAGGAGGAGGACTTGAGCAGTATAATTTCTCTTCTCCAGGTGGCCATCAGTCTCTGAGTGGGAGTCTGCCTTGGGAGCTGACTGGTGGGCATCTGGCTTTGTTCCCATCCCTTGATGGGCACCCTGCAGGGCAAGTGGTGGAGGGTATGAGACTCCCTGCCTGACCCTCCCCTCAACCCGGGGAGTGACACTGGGGACCCAGAAAATACATGCCAGGAAAAAGCATTATGTCAGTGAAATGACATTGGAGTGATTAAATATGCAAAACACCCCCTGTTTTAATAACATAATGGCTGGGAGAGAAGCTGAAAGAAGCCAGAAGTCTCTTGGTGACAGCAGCTAATCCATCCACAATTTACACCAGGGTAGCAGATACAGTCTCACTGGCCTGGGTCACGGTGAGGTAGGTTTGCCTCCCAATCTATGCTCACAGATGCTGTCTGCTGGTGCAGAGACTAGAGGAAATAGTTTTCGCTGTATAACCTTTGATGTTAAAAGTTGAATTTATTCTTAGATTAAAAAAAATTATTTTTTGCTGGTATTGTTAATCATTTATTTTTGATCTGGAAGATTTTTCAATTAGTAGGAAAAAAGTCTTCTACTTCCAGACAGCAGGTATGTGGCCCTTCTTCAAGGCTGTGAGATATTTATTCTCACCCAAATCCATCACTGTGTCTGCCTCGAGGATAGGGATGAACTTTGCAGTGTGATTCACAATTTAAAAAAATAAATAAATAAAGAGCTTCCTTTGGGGCTGAGGAAAGTTCAAAACAATGAACTTGCATTGTGGCCAAAGGAGTTACCTTTCCAATTCTCCACATACAAAGGGGAGGAAGAGGATCAGTAAAATATATACACCTATATATGTTTTTTTTTTCTGATTAGAAATGTATCACATGTTAATGGGAGAACATTTGGATAGCAGAAGAGAATATGAAAAAAAGAAATTATTTTTTATAACTTTCAGAATCTGATAGAGATTTTATGGAAGAAAACTTCTTTCAATACTGCCCCTTTTCTTGCTGTCTGCCCGCTTCCTGCTCGTGCACAAGGTGGTGGTGGTTCCAGAGACTTTGCCCTCACTCATCACCTTCCATAAAAGCTGGTTTGGTTCCAGTTCAGCAAAAAAGGTTTGTCTGGAGGGAGCTGGATTGCTCTTCAATGTATCATCAGTGGAGAGAGCATTTGTGACTGTCCTTATGTTAGTGACTGTGGTGGTAAACAGTGGTCAGATGTCTGAGATAAAGTGCTAGTCCTCTCACTTTTTGGATTGAGATTCACAGACATGGACAAGTCACAGGGTCTCCATGTGCCTCAGTTTTCTCATGTAAAAATGGCAATAACACTACTACTTACCTCATGGAGTTCTTGTGAAAGGAATACATCATTCCATCTTAGAGAAAGTTGGGCTCCATAATTTCATTGATGCTCCCCATTCTTACATTTAAAATTACCATGAGATCATTACTCCATTCTGCATTTTCTTACAGGTATAATTTTTAACACTTACCTCCTTTTAGCCTTCTTCCTCTGGATCCTCGCTAGTTACTTTTTGTATCCTTCATATCAAGTGGAACATAGAACTAGATGCATTATTCTATTGGATTTTGATTCTAATAGAGCTCGAACCCATAATCCTATTTCCGATTGGCATCTGAGGTTTGCTTAACATGGTCTTTGATCAACCATTAAGCTTTAGTCAGGTTCGTGTAATTGGGTGAGAAGAAGGACTCACTATGTTTCAAAGTGAAGTTGTCTTGGAGAAGACAGGATCATGCAAGGAAGGCTGCCAGAGAGGGGACCTGCGCATTTTTGAGTTTTTGCTCTTGGTGGTGTTCTCGTTCTGATTTTGACTCTCTGGTTCTGCTTGGTCTCTCTATGCTTTTCACTGCCTCAGTCTGTCTTCTTTCTTGTCTCTCGCCTTTCCTCACTTGGCTCTAGCATTGTCTTTACTTTAGCACAGGGAGAATTTTGGTTCTTCCTTGTAGGTTTTGGGATGGAGTCAAATGGAGAATGTAGGGTAGCTGGGGAAGTTGCTCTAAGGAGAGATCCAAGTTCTTCGACTCGTAACTGGCCCCCTCCAGAGCTCCTGTGCCCATTCAGAGATGTTTGGAATGTAGGAGAGCAGCTGAGCTGCCATGGCTTGCCTGCCACCTCTCCTGCATTTTCCCCTCACATCTCCCACAGTGCAGAGATGCTGTGCTGCCCTGGCCCCTGCACAGCCTGGCCCGAAATTTATACAAGTGCAGCTGATGTTCTCTTTTAAATTGACAAAAGAAGAAGATGGAGCCTGAGAAGCCCTCTGACCCTGTAGCTCTGGTCCATGAAAATTACAGGCAGTGTGCAGTATGCTGTCTCTTGATGTACTTGCAGTGGGAAGATGCTGGTTAATTTCTCAAGACTCAGAGGTGACCCAGGTTTAATAAAGAGGATTAATGGATTTGAGCTAAAGGTCCTGGCTGTTTCAAGCAGATAGCCTCTTCCTTTTAAGACACTTTGCAGGCTCTTGTTCAGTTCCTTCTCTTTGAGGAAATAGCTCAAGATACCTATTTAAAGGGGCCTTCCTCTCTCTTTCCTTCTTGATGTTAACTGGACTAAAGTGGCCATGTGTCCTTCTTGCATACTCAAATCCAAATGCATGAGGATGCTTTATGTTGATGAAAACAGCAACAACAACAAAGAGACACTTTCATTCTGCTGGTGGGAGCTACTATCTTTCTGAAAAGCATTTTGGCAACAAGAATCAAAACCCTTAAAAATATTATGTATACCCTTTTCACACCGCAATTCTTTTTTTATGATTTCATCTTATGGAATCATTAAGGATGCCTACAAAAATGTCTACCAAAGAAATATTTATAAGAAAGAAAGAGAAACAAACAAACAAACAAACAAAGAAATGTGTAACAATAAGGACTTAGTGAAATTAAATATTATACTATATTGATGCACTGTAGTAATGCCTGCTAAGAAAAGATGTTATGGAAGTATTTTTATTAATTTGAGATATGTCCATGGATTCCAAAATACTATGTGTAAATTCATTTTTATAAAAAATGTATATATGTGCATACAGGTGAGGGATGTACACCAAAATGACTGACTGGTAAAATTCAGAGCATTTTCATTTTGATGTTTGGTTTTATTTACCCTCACTTTCTAATTATTTCCACAACTGCATGTCACTGTATAATGGCAGTGGGAGACCTGAGTGGGATCTACCTCTAGCAGGGCTGCTTCCTGTCTTTTTAACTTCTCACAGAAAAGTATAGATCATAGGCTCCTGATAGGTAGGAGTGGCCTTCTGGATAGCAAAGCCACGAGCCGCTCAAAGTCACACATGTATAGTAAGTCCCAGGTGGTGCTTCTGAGAATTTCTATAAGAGAAGAGTCTTTGGCCTAAGATACAGATGCTAGGACTCATGGGACAGGGTGGCCCTTACAGAGAGCAGAGTCTCAATTGAGCCACTTTTCTTATCCTTGTGGCGGTGATTGGTCACTTCCTTTGGTGCATTTCAAGTGTGTTTTCCTACCTTGTTTTAAATGACTCCGATGGGTGATGCCTCCAGTCTCCAAGGTGTCTGTTCTGAGTCCAAGAGACCATTCTTCCATCTGATAGGCCTCACCATTAGGACATTTTCCCTCAAGTTTCTATTAGCCTCTAAATACTTATTCATTTTCCCCTTAATATTTATTCCAAAATTTTAGTGGTCACTGAATTTAGACTTTTTCAACAGTAATTGACTGCTTAGCTCTGCTCTCTCTCCAATATAACATCGGGACTGCTTTTTATTTTCCCCTTTGATAGTTTGGCTTCATTGTCTCCAACTTACTTTTTCTGCAGCCCTGGAGTATGTTTTAGTCTCTAATGACTTGTCTATTCATATGGCCACGTCTTAGTTTGCCATTAAAAAAAAAAAAGTCTGAGCAGCTTTTTTACCAATGATTTTAGCCTCAAATCTTCATGATGTTCCGGTTGTTTCTCCCTTTGCTTTTATATGCTGGCTGGTATTAAGGGTAAGGAAAGGGTGAAAGCTGATTTGGAATGAGAGTTTGTATCCTAGGGGACTAAGTACTAAAAGGAATATTTAAAAAGGCAGAATGCACCCATACAAAGCAGACCTTTAGTACTCAACTCACATTTGTGAAATGGGATGCCTCCCAGAGAACCACAGACCAGCCCAGTGGGGAGGCAGCCACCAGCTGTGCCTTCTGCTGAAGCTCTCTGTGTCCCCACCACTTCCCACTTCCCTTCGTGTCCAGGGATTCCACAAAATTGGCTAGGCTCATTTTTTGCTTAGAGTAAAACAGAACGCTCATGGGATCCACCTGATATAGAAACAAGTACATCCAGAAATGACATGGGTTCCCAAGTATTCTTTCTATGGATTAAATCTTGCATACGATTCTAGTGCATTATTTCAAATGCACTTAACTCATCTCCTTTCCTGCCTATCCCAGGCTGTTATGAATTTTAATCCACATATAAAGCTCACTGTGAGATCCCAGGTAGAAAGTCACCATGAGTGATAAGTACAATAGATGAGCTATTTCAAGGTTGTTCCTGATTTGGGTTCCTGATCCTCTTACTTTTTGGGTCCCATTTTCTCTCTGGTATGTCTGTTCTGCACTTGAATTGAAAAATGCTCAAAGCTTCCCCCTTTTCAAAAATACACCACCTTTTTCTTGATGTACCAGAGTGACTCCCTCTCCATGACACTATGGCCAGACGGCAGTTCTGGTTTGTAGAAGGAGATCCATGAGACTATTTCCAAGCTCACTGAGCTGTCACAACCTGCCTCGGTTACATTCTGTCTTTCAGTGGTTTTCTGGGATTCCTCTCACAGCTTGTGCATATTTCTTGTCTACGTTCCCTTTCTTCCAGTCTTCTTTAAAGTCCTTAAAGAAAACAGAGAGTAACGATTTCTGGAACCAAGATATATAGATTTGAAAGGAGAACTTTTGTTTATGAGCAAGAACTAAGCTTTGGCCAGATAGTAGATATTTTCTCAGCCTATTCTCTTCCCAAGAGGCCACTGAAGTGAAATCAATCAAATAAGGTGTTTTTCTCTCTTCCCTGAGCGTATAGCGATGCCTTCCAAAGATGAATGGGAAGAGGCACTTTTCAAGGCTGAGTGATGCCGAGGTTAAGGTGGTAAAGTCACTAGGATGGAGCAGACATCAGCAAACTCCACACAGGTGGTAAGTTAACCATGGACCAGCCTAGCATCTAGACTGCCTTCTGTCCTACACTTCTCCCATCCATCTCTACCCTAGTAGTCACCATCCTGAACATCACCATCACTACTCACTTTTTCACCACATTCAATTGCCTTTGCTCAACTTTTTAATGGAATTTCACACTGCGGACTCTCAATTTACCCATTCATTCAGTGGGTCAGTAAATATTTACTGAATAACTACTTGCTCTGTGTCAGGCTCTGAACACTTAGGATTCAGCAATTCATAAAAGAGATAGAAATTCTTGTTTTCATGAAGCTTACATTCTAGTGAGAAGAGTTGGAGAATAAAAAAAAAATCATAAGGTATACTATAAGGTGGTAAGAACTATGGAAAAAAATAAAGTTGACAGCGTAGGGTAACTAACAACAATATTTTAACAAAGAATTGAAGGAGATGAGAGAGTAAGCCATAAAGATATCTGGGAAGCAGCCTTTTGCTGTGTGGAGGAGCATGTTTGAAATATTTGAAGGAGGCCTGGTTGACTGAAAATAAACAAATGAGGGAGAAAGACTTCAGAGCTGGTGTTTATTCTGATTAAGATGGGAAACAATTAAGGTGGGAGGTCATTGGGATTTTTTCTGAGAGAAGTAATACAGGCTAATCCACGATTCTATGTTGAGAAGAGACAGCAAATCAGAAGTACCTTCATCTTTTCTTGGAATTTTCTCTTCTAATGGTTTCAGCAACTGCTCTCTTGAGTCTCATTTTACTTTACTTACCCTTCCCCCAATCCAAATTCCTAACCCTATTTCACTGATTTCTTTCTAAATGTATTTCTTACATAATATGAAATGTAGAAGATGAAAAATTAAGAATACAAAATATTCAAATTTATCAGCATATAAACACAAAGGACTAACAACGTGAGTAAAATACTGAATTATATAAAAAGCAGGTCCTTTGTTATTTTCTCACCATTTGTATGTAGGTCAAGTTGGAAATCCCAGGATGATGGGTGCCTGCTGAGAGTTGCAACCTTATGTCACATCATTTCTACTCTCACTCGTAGAGCTTTTGTCTTACATGGGTACTTGGCACACTGAAAGCTGATAACAACCAGCTTTCTGAAGGAGAAAAAACAAGCCCTCTTTCATAATTGCCAAAACCTGGAAGCAACCAAGATGTCCTTCAGTAGGTAAATGGACTATTATTCAGTGCTAAAAAGAATGAGCTACGAGGTCATGAAAAGACATGGAGGAACCTTAAATGTGTATTATTACTAAGTGAAAGAAGCCAATCTGAGAAGGTTACATTGTGTGATTCCAACTGTACATTTTGTAAAAGGCAAAACTATGGAGATAGTAGAGATCAGGGGTTGCCAGAAGTTGGGAGGAGGGAGAAATAGCTGGGAACAGAGGATTTTTAGTACAGTGAAAATACTCTGTATGACTCTATCATGATGAATATATGTCATTTTGCATTTGTCCAAAGTCATAGAGTATGAAACACCAAGAATGAACCCTAATGTAACTATGGACTTTGTGTGATTATGATATATGATTGTAGATTTAATTGTAAAAAAAATGTACTACTTTGATGAGGAATATTGATAATGGAGGAGGCTGTGCATATATGGGAAAGAGATATATGGTAAATCTCTGTATCTTTCTCCCAATTTTACTGTGAAGCTAAAACTACTCTAAAAACAAAGTATTTTTAAAAAGCCCTGATTTGTAGAATTTGCTGATTCCAGGGAATGGATACTACAACCATGTTGACTTCAAGCTACCAGAGTCTTTGGTATGGGATATTTAAATCCCCACTAATATGAAATACTGTCTTTGCCTCCTGTGAAGTTTCCATATATATATGTTTGTTTCTAGAGCGTCACTATGATACCATCAGTCTGTTTGTCTGTCTCTGTTACTGAGCCATACTACTTACAATAACCATACCTTAGTTTAATAAATGTATCTCTGGACTAATATTTTAACTAATTAGTCCAACACCAACCTCACTGGGAATTTGATTGAGATTACTGGAAATTTGCGTACACACACACACACACACACACATACACACACACATACACACACATTTGGCATCTCTACAATATTGAGACTTCTCAATAATACCATACATTTCTTCAGTAAGTATTTATTTAGAATCTATTACGTGCCAGGAACTATTCTTAGCTATGAGTTAGACAAGATTTCAAAAGTATTTCAGGAGGTGTAAATATGAGGGGAAAGTCATCAGGTTGATGAAATGGAATATAATTAAGTGGGACTTTATTATTTTGGATTGTATATTCAGGGAGTCCTCTGTGAGGGAGTGACATTTTAGCTGAGACCTGATCATAAAGAATCGACTAAGAAAAAAATCCAAGAGGAGAATATTCTCGAGGGAACAGCCAGTTCAAAGATTCTAAGTTCAAAACCTCCTTATCAGTTTCAAGAGATCAAAAAAAGACTGGCATGGTGTGAGATGAGGTATTTTCTCATTGGGCAGAGACTTAAACAAGAAGAAATTATATAGAGTCTTATAGATCATGGCAAAAAATTTGGGATATTATTCCTAAAATAATAAAAAGTCTTTGGAGGGTTTTGAGTAAAGGCACGCATGATTTGATTTATAATTTGCCAACCCATTCCAGTTTCTGTGATGAGAATAGATTATATGCATGTTGAAAGTAGAAAGAGAGAAGGTAGGAGACTGTTCAGAAAATAGTTGCTATAGTCAGGATGGAAGATGGAGCTCTGGATTATGGCAGTAACAACGGAGTTGAGAGATGCTACTAGATTTAGCATACAGTTTTGAAGAAAAGCCAGAGAGTTTTCAAATGCATTGGTTGTGTGCAATGAGAGAGAGTAAAGAATAAAGATAGGCTCAGGTTTGAGAAAGTATGAATGGGAAGATTGGAGAGAGGCAGAACATGTGGGTCCATCTAGTTTTTCATGGACTCTGTGTTTACTCTAAAATACTCTCCAACTAGAAATCTCAGGAAAGAAGTTGAAGTTCTGAGTCCTGAGTTCTGGGAAGAGTCCTGCTAGCTATAAATATATGAGAAACATTAGCGTATTGTTGTCTGCCAAAGCCATTGTTTAAGAGATTGGTAAGGGGAACTAATTAAGAGAACTTGAGGAATTCTCACATAGAAGTTGAGGGAAGGAAGACTCAGTAAAGGGGCAAGATTGATATAGGAAGCTAAACCTGCTAGTGCAGTTCTGAGAAGACAAAAGAAAAAGTGTTTCAAGAAGATGTGGTTATTAATATAGATTGTCGTTGATAGTCAAGTTTGATAAGAGCAGAAAATAAATGATTCAGACCTTTGGAATTCATAATTGGTGATCTTAACCAGAGTAATTACACCGAAGTGATGAGTTCAGAAGCTTGACAGAAATTGAAGAAAGAATAAGATATGAACAAATTTTGTTGTTTACAGTAGTTATATTTTGCAAAATCAACACAAACAATATATTAATGATTATAGAACTGTTTCTCTGAGGGGAAATACAGGATTACATTCCTGTGAGCCTCTGTTTACAACATTTTTATAAACTAATCAACACATAAACTTATGTGTGTTTCTATTTGAAGACACCTTATTTAATATATATTGTTAAATCATTAACATTGAACTTATAACAAACAGCACTATAACTCATACCTGAACAAAGCTTATCTAATACATATATTTTCTTCACAAGGCACATCACAACTTTCTTCCTCATCGAAGCACTATAAAACACCTCAGCACTGTTTTTGGGAACTATTTGAACAGGAAAATCACCAACCAAAAGCACAGAAGTAGAAAAAATGTTCCACTAAATAGATTTAAAAAAAAAAAGACACGTTAAGAATATGGGAGCTGAAGCGAGACATCAAGAGTATCATCTTGTTCAATCTCAGCTAGAAACATACAAGTCAGATGACTTGATTTTTTTGCTACTGTGCATATGTCCATACATAACTGCAAAAGTGCCATGAGTATTGATTTGGGAGTTACAAAAACAGCAAATAAGCAGATTTGTATATATAGAATCTGTGAATAATGCAGGTGGACTGTACTAACTATAGGCAACTCTGGAAGTGTTTTGCTGCAAGGTTTGCTATAGTAATGGAGGTCTTATTTTACTTTGCTGTTAATAATAAGAGTGACACTACAGTGTGTTTTTAGGATGAGAGAACTGGTCTAGTACAGAGAGAAACTTGATGATGCAGAAGGGAGAACTGCTGCCCAAGTAAAGTCTCCAAGAAGATGAGAAGAGAGAGAATCTAAGTCTTCAATGAAAGAGGAGGCTCTATCAGTGCAGTCACAATTCATCATGGGTGACTTCCTCATCATTCAGGGCTATTTTTTAAATGTCCTCATAATTTTTATAGTTTTATTCATATAGTTCTTATGCATATGTTATTAAATTAATTCCTAGATGTTAGCATTTTTGATGTTGTTTTGAATGGGCATTCCTTATAACTGTACTTTATAACTACTTATTGCTGATATAAAGGAACGTATTGATTTTTATATATTTCTTTTATATCCAGTTGCTTTATTGAACTCTTAGCAAGTTTTAATAATTTTAAATGAGTTTTTTGCATTTCTAGGAAGACAATTATATTGTTGTTAGATAATAATAAATTTATCTTTTTCCCCTCCCACCCCTAGTGTTATAAAATTTAAAATCTCTAGATGGATACTCCTTTCTTGTTCAAAATTTTATAGAATTGCCTTCTGTGTTTCAAAATTTAATAGGAGGTTTGCTGCTGATTTTTGCAATAAAATTTTATGAGCTTTAGGAAATTTCCTTTTAAAAAAAATTTGCCTAAAGTTGTTATTTTCCCCCATTACGAATGGTTGTTAATTTTAACAAAAACTCACTTGGCATCTAACAATATTATTACATGATTTCTCCCCTCTATATTTTAATGTGATGACTTATTGTTGATGTATCTTCTATAGTTGAAATCTGGTATGCCTGGCACAAACCCTAATTGGATTTAAAGTGCTGCTGGATTTCATTTTATTGTTTTACAGCATATTACTTAGTAAAATCTTTCTAAAATTATTTTGTTTATTTTCTAAGCTATGTTTCGTATCAAGTTGGGTGTAGCCTTATTAAATGAATTGAGAAAGTTTCTAGTTGTTTTTACCTGTGGTTTTCACTACCTATTCTGTATTCTCAGTCCCTCTTGCTCTCTTGGCTCCAATTTTTTTTTGGCAATGTATCTACTGCCTCCCCACGGATCTGGCTATCACTTCTAAGTATGCATTTGCCAATCCCTTTTCTCTATAACAGTTCTCTGAACTGCCAACTCATATTTTCAAATGATGGTTTGATTTTTTTTTTTTTCATTTAATTTAGAATCTTAGGTGTAGAAGATTGGTCTCTCATTTATGGGACATTATCATAATTGCGCCATGCATTAAGGCCCCTTTTCTTGTTTTATTTATGTTATCCCATTTCTCACAGCCTTATTAAGAACCATTCAAATGCATATAATGTTTATTCTTTAGGCTCTTAGGTTTGTATGTATGTATATATACACATATATACATATATATATACATATATATGTATATATGTGTATATATATTACTTAGCATAAATGGTATTATATTACATACTTTATACTGTTTCTTACCTCCCCTCTCCCTCTCATTTCTGTACTGTTTTAAAGCCCAATAATATTTCTTTGTGTTTATCTAACTTCTAACTATTCTTAACACTCAGTGGGGGAATCTATGAAAGTTTACTTTTCTACTAGTCCATGATTGATGTTACATTGCCTCCAATATATGTGCTAAGATGAGCATCTTTAAACATGTTCCCATAGAGACCTGTGTGAGAATTCTCTTGGTTTATATGCTCACGAGTGAAATGAATGGTTGTGATGAGTACTTCCCTTAATCTGCCTGCCCTCCACAGTGGCAGCTCCAGTCTACACTTCCACCTACAGTGCTATGTGTATCCTTCTCTCCACTTCCTTCAACACTTGGCTTTATTCAACTTTGTAAATCTTGCCAGTCAAACAGGTATAAACTGGTATTTTATTTTTGTTTTATTTTGAAAATGTTTTGATTACCAATTAATTTAAGTATTTCTTTATATCCTCATAAGCCTTTTGTGTTTCTCCTTTTTAAAATTCCTCATGTAAATTCCTTGCCCATATAAAGGGTTTATTGTCTTTTCCTCGTATGCATCACTTATGTATTCTAAATACTAGTGTTTTGTCAGTTTCAGATACAGACAAGTATCATTGTCTGTTAATTCTATTTATAATGTCCTCTGTTGAAGTAAATTTTTAATTTTGATGTGATCAAATTCATAAACTTCTGTGTAACATTTTAGACTTTTATTTAAGCAATTTTTCTCTACCCCTAGCTTACAAAGAAATTCTTCCTTATTTTCTTCTATTAAATTTTCAGTTTTACCTTCTCATTTCAGTCTTTAATCTATCCTGCATCTATCTTTGAATGTAGAGTTAAATAGGTAAAGTTTATTTTTCTCCATATACTAAGTTGGTTTTCATAATATCATTTTTCCTTTCTCCAATTAATTATATTGCCACCTTTAATGTATCGTAAAGCTCCCATAGCTGGTTTCAGTGGTGCTGGGACAGGCGAATTTTGCCTGCAGTCAGTATGGGACAGGAGAATTTGAAAGCCTTTCTCCAACTCTCACTTCATCTCCCTGTCATCCTTGATCCCAGGTTGGGGACACTGCCTCCCCTCCCTACCTTTGCAACAGAGCCACTCAAGTTCAAGACAGTGGCCAGACTCTCCTGGGTCTCACATAGATTTTGTTGATATTTTTGTTATTGTAACTTTATAAAACCCATCTATCCTCTGTATTCTAGTTTCTCCATGATTGATTTTAGGAGAGGGATTCAGAAGCCTAAGAGAGTTTAATCTTTTGACAAGAAACATCTTACTGGATATCCTTAACTACATGTCATCTGCCACCTCAGAATTGAGAAATCTGGATTTAAACTCACATTTCCTCTCAGATGTTCTTCTTTCATGTCACTAACACAATTGTTGGCATTGTCATCATCCCAAACATCTGTGACTCCTTTCTTCTTACCACCATTCATATATATACATTTAGCTTCAAGAAACTAACAATACAGCTTCACAGTGTTCTGCATATTTTCCCAGTCATTGCACTTATGCTTACTTCACTGCCTTCACTGCCTAGCCTGTGCACTTTAAGCACAGAGTTATCTGCTTTACTGTAATCATGGTACATCTGAGCTCCAAAACTTTAATTTCAAGACTACTGCACAGAGAATATACGTATAGAGTTCCCTTTTGGACAAACTGCTTCACATGATACTCTAAACCTGTTGTGTTCTGACCTCAGCCTCCTCTCTCAGCTCCTTCTAGAAATCCTAATTCTAGTCTGTCTATTTTACTTACAAAGCTCCGAGTAGAAGGCCCTTAATGTTTCAGACTCATTTCTTTGTGCTTTTCCCTCCTCTTGGAATTCTTAATACTTTACATTTGCTTTATTTTGTTGAAAGGTTACGAATACCATCCTGTATATTATTTCATTTAGCCTTCCCTCCCCTGCCTTTTTTCCCTTGTCTACTATTTCAGTCTGTTGAAATTTCAATTTTTTCTTAAGACTTAACTCAGATATACCTCTAATGTAGCTTTCCTGTAGTCCTTGCTTATTTTTTATACTGGGATGGAACTTATAAATAAACAATGGATTTTGTCAATGGAGTAAAGAGACATGATCTTTTGTGGACTAATGCTAGAAAATAACTCCCCTAGATGGCCTGAATGCTTTTACTTTTCACTAACGGAAATTGTAGCTACTGTTACATTAGTTTTTGTAATTCTGGGAAGAAAGTTTGTGGTACAATGAAAGACAGGTTCAAATACTGGATCTTCCCATAGAGATACAATGAAACAGACTTGGCTTCTAACACTGGATCTGCTTCTGTATTGAGAGCTGTGTGGCCATCCATCAGTAATTCCCCTTCTCTGGATTTTACCATTCTCTACTGCATAATGAGGTGATTAGATTCTTATTCTCCAAGGACTTGTCAAGCTCTAATATTATGTTTGAGTAGTGAAGCCCTTTTGAGACAGAGGCAGCCTTGTACATTTTTGCATATAGAAGCTGTCCAATGAATGTATCTTGAATTTAATCAGCTTCATAATGAAATCCTGGCCTCAAATTTGTGCTATACTTCCACATTCATATACACTTAATTTCAACAAAATTGTTTAACATTGGTTGGCTATATTATCTTACTAATAACTTCAATTCTCCTTGTCACATATATGCATAAGTATTGCCAGAGCCCCATGTGTGCCTGCTTACCCCCACCCCCACCCCAGTGTGAGCATAAACCTTTGCATTCTTGATAATCACAGTAAGACAAGATGGTAACACTTTTTGTTCATACTCTCAGACAATGCAGTTCATTAATATCAAAATTATTCAATCATCTCATTCATACTGTACCAAGCTATAGGTAGAGCTCTATATCATTGAGCTTGAAAAGACAAATATAGCATGATCCTCTATAAGTAGTTTGTAATCCATTTAGGAAAGGCAGATGTAGATGACACTGAAATAGATGTGTAATAATAACACAGAATAGTAAGTTAGTACAACGTGATTTCAGAGGAAGGAGACAGTGTTTTGAGGAAAAGTGGTCAGCAAGAGCTTCATGGGTAATATGGGGTTTAATTTAGACCTCGGGGGAATGGTTAGGATTTTATAGTCAGAAAAAGAGACAGAGCAATGTTACCTGATGGTATAAATGCAAGTCTCAGTTTACAAGCTGGGGACGCATTAAGGGCAGGAAGCAGCAGGTCGCTGAAGGCACATTAGCCACACCAGTCAGGTAAAGATGGGACCAAGTACATGGTGATCTGGAGCTCAGAAAAAGCAGAAGGCCAACGGCAATGGTTCTGGAGGCTGCTGCCAGAGTTCTGAGCCTGGGTCTACCACTTCTAGGTGTGTGAACAAGGACAAGATAGGTAATAACATGGGCCTTGTTCTTCTCATCTTAAAATAAATATAGTGATAATAGTACCATCTTCATAGGATGTGAGAAGCAAAAGAAAGCTAACTGAAATCAAGAAATTATGAAGAGAGTACTGCCTGGCTCAAATTACCAAGAGAGTACTGCCTGGCTCATATTAATCACTAAACAAGCTTTGGCTAACTATTGATATAAGTGATCAAGACTGAGATTAAGTGATCAGACTGAGGGAAAGGAAGGATAAGATGTACTTGGATACCTGCCTTAAAAAGGAAACCAATTTGGGAGCTAAAAGTTGAATGGGTAGCCTGGAACACTGTGTGTCTTGGTTCAGGGTTGAAGAGCAAACATACAGAGATCATTTAAGTCAGGAAGAGTCCCTCCTATTTTGAAACTTTCTCTTGTTTCTTGATTATGAAATGACAGGAATCTGGTGCTGGCTCCTTGGGTGGTGCCAGAAGGCAAGATTAGAGTTCAAGGCTCTTCCAAGGCCAGACCGGGCCAGTCCAATCCAGTTTGGACAAGAGAGCTAGCAGTGAGGACTTCAAGCAGGGATATGGCATGATGGTGGTGAAGTGTAAAGAATATAAATCAGCCATGAGGTGACATTCAGTGATGGCCATGTGCAAGCCACTGTGGTGTGGATCTGGTTCCCAGTACATATCTCGCTGGGAATGTGCAAATAGTTGGGGCCCAAATGGACAAATACCACACTCAGCAGCTGGAGCTGTGGCGGGGTTGATCCTGCTACACTTCATTTGAGTAACTGTAGGATATGTTTAGAGTGCTGCTTCATTACCGCTGAACTCCCTGTGATGTTCTTCAGGGCCCACTGTGCAGAGACATCTCTGTACACACCAAGGTCCCTGCAGTGGAGCTCTAGGCTGCAGCTACATTTCTGATAATAATGATAACACATAGACAGTGGGGATTTCCAGATCGTTAATTTATCTGACTTAGCTCTCTCTTTAACCTGCTTTCGTCATGTCCAGGCTGAGGTAAAAAGTGAGCCCAGCTAAGAATACTCATTAGTTTGGTATAGTGAGCTGACCAGTCCTGGTGCTCTAAAGGTAATTGACATTTTGTGCAGTGGCCCTGAATAGTCACTGTGCATGAGAATCACCTGGCAGTGTGATTCTTGTTGACAATGGGGCACCTAAATGTGGTCCAAGTTTCTGATTCAGTGAGTCTGGGTTAGAGCACAGGTATGTGTACCTGTTATATTTTCCCCCAAGTGGTTGTGATGCAGGTAGTCATGGGCCACCTAAGGAAGACACATTTGTTGATCACTTGCTGGGCCAAGCACTGCGCTAAACTCTAAGTAAGTTATTTAATTTGTATGCATCCTTTAAGTTGAGCACTGTTGTTAAATCACTATTTTATAGATTGAAGGGTGGGGGAAGCAACAAAATTGCCTTGAGTTTAGGTATTTTAAACAATTTGGCCAAGATAACAATGCTACAAGGTATTAGTGCTACCTGGGATTAGTTTAGGAGGGTAGAAGTTTCAGGGGTTTTTTTTCCACACTTAATTCGATCCCCTCAGGTGCCACAGTCACAGGGAGAGTTTATTATATAACAGGTAACAGAGAAAAAAATTAAAAATAGATACAGTATAAGTTCTCAAGGAATTCAAAGTCTCATGTTGGAGACCAGGAAGAATAAATGTTAAATAAAGGAAAATGTAATTGAAATGTCAAAATGGTGTATTAAATAAAAACAGGCAGAATTTTTTTTTTTTTTTAGTTCGTCTATGGTTTAGGTTAGTCTCAATGCCTTTGAAAGAGGCAAATCCCATACTCCAATTATAAGCACATCTTTTATCTTACTTAACTTCTAGAAGAAAGGTGGCTTGAAAGAAATCAATCAATTTACAATATACAATGATCCCATAAAGATCCTGTATTAGAGGCAGCTCGCTTGGAGGTGGGATATTGAGGCTGCTATAGACTGTTCTTTTCCCATGTGACATCACAGAACAATGGCAGGGTCTGCACCCTGAGAACACGGATGTATTATATTTCTCCAATTCAGGCTGGAAGACCTTTGGTCAGATCACTGTGGTCTCTCACTCAGTCAAACTTCTTCCTCACTAACATAAACCCTGAAACTTCTCTATGAAGGAAGAATGAATTGGACTCTGGAGGGAAAAGCAAGGGAGAAGAATCAGTCAAACAAGATGGTGAATGTGGGGAGGAGTGGGGAGGAGGCCACATTAGTTGGTTGTTTCCCCCATTCTCTTGCTTTTCCCGACTTCTCAAAGCCCAGTGTGCTCTCTGGGTGGATTGTGGATTCTGCCCTTTTACCCTGAGCCACCCTATCCTAAGCAGATTTGCCCCCTTTCCAATAAAGGCAAACCAAATTAAATCTATAATTATCATTACTAATTCCACTTAATTAGTCAAAAGCCAGCAGCCAAATTGGCTTTCTCATAATTATCTGATAAGCAGTAAGCACATCTCATAGATTATAATTAACACTACTTAATTAAAATCTAATATACATACACCCTTTCCTCGAAATACATGTAATTGGGTTTATAACAGCAGGTAAAAATTCTTCTTCAGTTGGGGATTTCAAATACCCACTTTTACTTTCAGAGCCTCAGATAACTAAGGGTGAGTTGCAGATAATTTTGCTGATTTATTCTTTCAGAAAGTTATACATTTTCTCCTCAGGGGACTAAAGGAAGTCTTTCCTCTCTCAAACTAAGACATGCCTGGCCCACACTGCTGATTCTTGCTTTATGCCAGGAAAATTTCAGCTTCCAACTTAGATTTCTCGACATTTATCTAACCACGGACAGTGTCAGAAAGGTCTTGTTCACCTCTAGACTGGAAAAAAAAATCCCTATCAAACTTCCACCAAAAATCCTAGCAAAATCTTTGAAAATGAATGGGATTCAAAGCTTTTTTGAAGTTCTAAATGGCTGTGATATGTATTTTTCATCCACTTCCATCTCTGGCTAAGCTGAGGATCATAGGTGTCTGATGTTACATTCCTGTGAGGGTGCTCGCTGGGATTAGAAGGCAGAATATTCAACATCTTGAAAGTGAAAAGACTCTATTCGGAGATTGCTAGCCACCCATTCCTCAGAGATGAGGTCAGAGAACAGATTAAAGAGGGCCAAAGACAGTCGCTATTTTGTGTCCTTTAGGAGCTAGTGCTTATCCAACTGGAAAGCAAAGAGCCTTGGCTATCTTTCACATGCTGAAGACAGAGGGAAAATAGAAAAGCGAGGAAGAACAACTGTGCCAGAAAAGAGGCAAAACTCTGTCTAGTGTAAGCAACATTTCATTGGTGAAGTGTCAATGATGTGCTTATAATTGATTTGTCATTTGCAAACCATAGAGAGATGTATGCATGATAATTTCATGTATTTCCTGAAGGCCCTGTTTATAGAATTCAGAGCTTTCTGTCATTTGATCTTATTTGCCTCACTTTCCTTGTGCCTAGTCTAGTGCCAGAAAGTGGAAGACAATGGTTTCTATACTGATGCCTACATGGTAGGTGGTTTAATGCTCCAATATCAGAATATCAAACAATGCCTAGGAGAGTCAGCTGAGGTGTGGTTAATTGTAGGAGAACCAGAACCAGCTATCTCTCCTGGTACTTCTCATTACTCACTCTTCTCTACGCCTTCCCTGCTGGATAATATGTTTCATGAAGGCAGGACCTGGGATAACTTTGCTCCCTGCTTTATTTCCTACTATCTCCTTAAAATCACACATTTAATAAATGTCTAACATATTACTGTTAATGCATAAATGAATGAATATCCTATGTTTCTTTCCTACTGAATAAAAGCAAATTCACAACCAATTATTACTACATGGGGAAAATAATTGAAACCTGAATTGTGAGATTGATCACATTTTTATTGGTACTAGATTTCTCCTGTAAAGTCCATTTTGTATCAGGAAAACAGATCAAAACCTAACCACCTAACAACAATCAGAGAGAAAATTCTACTTATAATTTGTCTTGGTATTTCTTCTATCTATCTGCTTACTTCTTTCTTTGTACCCTAATCAAACCATTTGACCAATGGGTCAATCATTAGCAATTTAAACCAGCTTTGGCAAAATAATTAGTTGTTGAATAGTCCATCTCTTCATAGCCCACCTAGGGAGTAGCTATAAACGCTTGGGGGATGATCCTGTATGTTGAAAATTACCTTAAAGGTTTTTGGCCTGAATGCCACTTTCCTCCTTCTATCTTGGATTCCTGTTTACTTTGCAGGTCAGTTGGGTAGTGACAGCTGTGTTAATACAGGGAGACCTCTGTCGAGGAGATAGTTTTGCTGGTGGCCCTTAGAAGCTTTTGAAGCCTTTTTGTCTTTCATCCTCTTTCTACTTCCAGGGATCCTCTGAATGAACACAGCTTGCTACTAACCACTCATTGCCCCTGGGAAGGCTATGCTACCTTCTTGCCTCTCTCATCCTTTCTCCCACCCAGCAAGGGCTTTTTAAAAATTTCAGTATCTTGACTGAAAGCATTTTTATTCCGCAGGAATTATCTCAAGGGAGATACTTCATTTATCCTGTTCCTTTGACTGAAGCTGCCTTGGCCACCTAATCCTCCATCCACACTGGGCTTTCTGTAATACTCTGGGTTTGAATAAATTATATTTTCAAAGGTTAAGACTGGATTTCAGCAGTCAACACTCCCACTGATGTCTATGTTATTTCCTGAACCTGAGAAAAAGGCAGAGCTGGTGGGTTTATAAAGAGAAGAAATCTCTCTGCAATGCCATCACTGGGAAGGTGCTATTAATTCTTTTGCAAAAACTTTAGTCCTTTCTTCTCCTCCATGTTACTGCAAAGGGACAGAGTGGACTATTTCTGTCTGGCGCTTCTTATTTTGAAAGGTCTTGAGCTTGGGCTGGCTGCTGTAAGTTTATCTCTGTGTCTGTATCATTTAATGCAAGAGGGAAGAAATTAATGGAAAAATAAGATGGGGAATGGTATGTGGAGGAGAAAATTGAAGAAAGAGAAATGAGCAACTGTTTTTCCTGTAATCTGCAGTATCCACTGAGCAGCTGTTTGTTGCGTTTGCACTTGCATTATATTTGGCTTGAAATATTTGCATTCTCTTGGATGTGGTACTAAGTAGCAAAAAAGACAAAAAAAAAAAAAAAGAGCATACACATATATACCAAAAAACAAAAACACTTTTGAAACATCCAGTTGTATAGTAATAATATTATTTAATAATTACAATGTTTGTCATCATAGTCCTGGAGCAGCACCAGGGTAGAGAAAAACCAGAGAACAGCTAGTTTCACAGCTAGAAGTGAAGGTGGCCTGTCTCAGGCATCGTCAGAAACTTTGTTGGTAGCCTCAGTGGATACCTGTGCAACTTGGCAGACTGTGGTTCCTTAGCAGGAACATTCCCTCCCCTATACTTTTGAGTCTTTCCACAATCTCTCAGTTTCCTTTCTGTCCGACATTGTCTCTGAAGGAAACATGTGCTTGCTGTGCATGCTCAAAGGCCGGTTTCCAAAGGCCAGTGCCCCAGCACCTCTGAGATCGCCTACCTTCCTCTCCTATATTCTCTTTCACCCCACTCTCCTGCCATCTGTTCTTTCATGTAGAGAATGAGTCTGAAATACATAAATTCGAGCCAAGTCTCAGAGGGGAACCTAAGTGAACTGGGTCCCAGGGTGTTTACAATCTATTGGCTTTTTGACTTTGACACCCTGAAAGGGATTCATGGTTGTACATATCCATGGCTGTTTATGGGGTAGTTAGACTGTACAGATAGAAAAACATCTCAGCTCTCGAGTTCTTAATAGTGATGATGTAAAATTAAGGTTAAAAACTAAACATTAGGACCGCTTCCTCTCACTACCCATCTCCACTGCTTCTGTCATCAAATACTATTAATTCAGTCTCTCAAATATTTCTGGCAATTCTCTACTTCTGTTCTCACCCACTGCCAGTATCCTAATTCAGCTCCACATTATCCTTGCATTGTTTAGGTAAATATATTCCTAACCTGTGTGCACATCAGGAGTGGTTTGCCTATAATGCAGAGCCTGTTGTGTCTCTCTCCTGCTTGTCATGCTTCAAGGGCTCCTGGCTGCCTCCAGGGGAAAAATCTAAACTTCAGAGCATGGCATTTGAGATCTGGCTCCCTACTCACCTTCACAGGCTCATATATCACCAGTCTCCCCACCCACTTACCATCACTATAAGTAGATGGGATTCTTTGTAGTTTCTCCATAAGTTAATATGCTTCTGCCTCCCTTTGGGTTGTCCTGCTGTGCTTCCAACAACCCTACTCTTCTTTAGGACTCTGCCTCTCCAGGAATACCATCAGCGTGCTCCATGCTCCTAGCCCTAGTCTGCTTTTAAGATGCCTTTTCTGTGCTTCTCTAGCACCCTACAATTTTACCTATATTAAACTTACTATAATGCAGTATACTTGTCTATTTCTTATTTTCTTATGTATTAAACTATAATCTCTTTGAAGATAGCCATGCTTGCCTAGAACAGTTACAGATAAATAATTGTTGATTAATAAAGATATTTGGATTTGTAAATAGATAGCATATTTAGTTGCTCACTTTGGAAATAAGTGATCTGATAAAATTAGAGAAATGAATGACAGCCTGTAATTATACAATCTGTGCTAAGAGTCTGAGTATGTTCTTATCTGGGTGCTGCTCTTTTCTAGGAGACTATGATATTCTTGACTTGAAACATGTATACCATTCACTCTAGTTCAGGCAGGGACTGGCCACCTAAGCTCTCCCAAGGTATATTAAATTAATATTTACATAAAGAATTTAATGTTTATTTATAATGACAAGAAATAAAGGAATTTACTTATCAAACAAAATAGATAAAATAATAAGAACAAGTAAAACAGAGAAAACAATATTAAAAAAGGGAGGAAGAAAGGGGGTCCTTTTATGTATAAAAGACCTATCTCTTTCTTTTCTTAGCTAGTCAGTAACAGCTTTGACTTAATTATTTCTAGCTTTGCCCATTCTCAACTATTTTAATCCATTCTGATTTCAAAGATCATATTCTTATGAAAGTGTTAATTTCTAAAAATATCGTGCTAAGTATGTTTACTTTGTAATTTTGCATAGTGTCTCTCTTCTCTTCTTCAGGTTATCAGTGTCCAGATAGCTTGGGAAGCCAGTCTTCCCACCAGCTCAGTCTGTGTAGTTTCAATGCACTGGCTACAGGTCGAGCTCCACAGATGTGCCAGGGACCCGATGTGGCCATTACAGATCCCTTCTCTGTAATGATATGTTCAGAAATAATCTGGGACCCCTTCCTCCACACCCCTTCAGATACACTTCATTGAGCAAGAAATGTGACCCAAAAAACACTGAAAGGCTCTCCAGTGAAGTCCAACTCCTCGAAACATGATGGCCTCAAAAATAGCTTCTTCTAATTAGATTAAAAGTGGCATTAGATTAACTAATGGCATATATATGTATACATTTTTGTGACTAGCTAGTAGCCACTAAAAGGAGCCAGGACACCATGGATTAATGGTTGGTCGATTTTAGGACTGAGACATAAGAAATTCAAAGTGATATACCTGAAATACCTTATACCTAATAGCAAGGAAGTGCTCAAAAACTAATGGGAAGGTGTTCAAAGTACAGAGGAGACAACTTAAAGAGGGTCACAATGTCCAAACTTTGGTAAAATTTGAGCATTAAAAAGAATAATAATATCATTGGATTATAACAATAAGCTAAATAAAAAGTAATTTCTGAGTCTATAATATTACTATATAAAATAGAGATGGGCTTTTCTTATAGAAGAATGCTAGCTAATAGATATAAAATGGAATGATAGAATTATGTTGTAAACATTTTATAATCACCAAAAAATTTTAGACAAATATCATCAATGGATGATAAAACTATAGGGTGAATGTAATTGGAACAGAATATTAATATAGTCTCAAAGCATCACCCCTCTCCAGATTATATATTAATTACAAATGAAAATATGTAACATTTTGCAATGGAAAAATCTAGAAAGCACCAACTGAATATATAAGCATCATCGATAATGGGACAAACTACATTCTATATTTCCTGATATCATGTATTAAGAGGTCACGACATCACCTATGTAGTCTTCTGGGTTAAAAATGTTTAACTGGAATCTATGTATAAGAAAATAATTGTGTCAATCTAAATTGTGAAACGATCTAAAAAATAACTGGCCTGAACTCTTTAAAATGTCAAAGTAGTAAAAGATTTTAAAAATGGTAGGGATCTGTTTTAGATTAATAGAGGTTATAGAAATATATCAAATAAATATAATGCATGATCTTTTATTGATTCTGGATCAAATACGGATAAAAGACTAACTACATAAGACATTATTGGGGGAATTGAAGAATTGAATATAATCTGTAGATGAGAAAATATTATTGTATCAATGTTAACTTTCTTGAGAATTATCATAGTGCTCTTAGATACTTGTTACAGTATTGGGGGATAAAATTTAATCATGATTGCAATGTACTTTCAACTGGTTTTGTGGAGGACAGAGAGAGAGGACAGGTACATGGAAAATGCAAGCATAAGTGGCAAAATGTTAACAACTGGTTGAATCTGAGTGAAAATTAAGTAAATCTTTTTTTTAAATTTAATTTTATTAGTTTCAAGTATACAGTACATTGGTTAGATGTTTATATAGTTTATAAAACAATCCCCCCAATTGCTCTTTCTCTCCTCTGGCTCTCCACTTAGCCATTACATTAATGGCAACTGCATTCCCTATGCTGTGCTCCCCATCCCCATTACCACTTATCAATTACTAATTTGTACTTCTTTAACCCTTCACTCCACTATCCAAGCTTCCCAACCCTCAACTGTCACCAGATTGTCCTCTATATTTGTGTCTGTTTTTGATTAGTTTGTTCTTTTTGTTCCTTAGATTCCACATATAAGTGAAATCATATGGTATTTCTCTTTCTCTGTCTGACCTATTTCACTCAGCATAATAGCCTGTAGGTCCATCCATGTCATCGCAAATGTTACAATATCATTTTTTTAAATGGCTGAGTAATATTCCATTGTATATAAGAACCATAGCTTCTTTATCCAATTGTCCATTGATGAGGACTTAGGTTGCTTCCATATCTTGGCTATTGTTAAGTAAATCTTCATTGTAATATTCTTTCAATTATTTTGTAGGTTTGAGATTTTTCAAAACAAAATGTTGAGGAAGAAAGAAAAAGGAAGGAA
>NW_011889069.1:3306587-3376004 GCF_000151845.1 Pteropus vampyrus | reverse complement strand
GAAAGAAAGAAAGAAAGAAAGAAAGAAAGAAAGAAAGAAAGAAAGAAAGAAAGAAAGAAAGAAAGAAAGAAAGAAAGAAAGAAAGAAAGAGAAAACAAAAATAGAAATGGCCTAAACCAGTCCTATGAGACTTAATTCTTCCATTTGTGTGGAACAGTTGGGAAGACTATACATAGAGATCTCCAAATGACTCCTTTTTCTCCTTGATTCTCCTCTAATTTTGTTTTCCTTTGTTCTCTAGATATTTTTGCAGTGACAAAATATGATGTATCCCTGTTCATCAACCAACCTCTATTTTCTTGTCTTCCTCTAAGTACAGTACTCAGCAATTCAACATTAAAAGTTTTAGGGTTCAAATAATTTAAAACCACGGACAACTCTGAAGTCAGCAAACTTAATTAGGGTCACAATTTTAAAATAAGAACAACATTTTCACAGACTTCAATACTGCTAAAGATAGCTAGCATTCTTTTATTAAATAGACATAATGGGCTTTGTTTTCCATGGAGGACATCTTCTAGTCCTCAGCCCTCCATATCTGGGTTTATTTAAAATTTGAGACTGGGTTAAGTTCCTGTGTTGTTATTCTCTGCTATCAATCCTCTGGGCCTACTCTCCTGCTTGGGGTGAGAGTTTATCTATTAAGAGAAGGCCAAAGTCAATATCCAGATGTGGTCTAGATAAGACTCATCTTACCTGCGGATGCCTCGGTCTCTGTGAGCTCCCAGAATGGGCCAGAGGGAGAGACAGTCCCAGGCACTGAGAAAGCATAACATTTATGGTTCTTTGCCCCTTGGTTAGCTGTGGGCCATTTGTATGTGGGGAGGTGGGGTGAACTGACGGTGGGCAAGAAGGGTGACTGCAAACCATGTTCTTGGCCCAGGTTAGTAGGTAGGATCATGTCAATATCTCCACAACCAGGAGAGGATATTGCCAATAGCTGCAGAGTCTGCTCACATATATTTTCAGTCAGTCTTGGACTTTCATTTGTCAGACATTGGAGGATTTGAGATGAGAAAAGTAAAAGGATTCCTTGCAGTAAAAAGACAAAATATAAATGCCACAGTCTATTTCTGGATGGATATGGGGACTATATGGGGCTCTGCTGGCAGTCTCAGCATTAATATTCAGCAAGATACCCACTGAGGAAGGGTGATGCAGCCAGAAGAGCACTCGCAGCCTTCTAAAAATAGCACAGGGCAGAGCATGGGAAGGCTGTGGCTCTAAGCCCAACACTGTGGTTTGGCTGACCTGGGTCACATAATTATGTCAGGAAGAGTAACGTGGTTCATGGTAGAGAGAGAGAGCCTGTTTTTCACCTTTGGTCAGGTAGCAGTGATTCTCTAAAATGTTGCTCTTTAAAACCCGTCAGGGCTGTCTTGTACCTGACTTGGGCCAAATAAGAACTATTGCTTTCTCCAAAAAGCATGGCCCATTGTTTCCTATTTCTTTGTAATTATGAGACGATAATGTAGAGAAATGTGTTTCTATTTAAAAGGCCACGTCTTGCTACTCAAAGTTCATCATGCAAAGGTTTGGCCTGGCTTCTGACATTTACAGAGTATTTGAGGATTAGTGCAGAAAAGAAAAGTAACTAAAAGACCCTCATATTCTGAAAGAAAGTGTGTTAAAAGGGTTCAGTTGTCTTTTTTGCCAGTAGCAAAAAAATCAAACTTAACTTTGCATTCTCACTTCTACTCTCAATCTAGACCCTGAGAACATACTCTTGGTCTGCTGCTGGAACCTTCTGCTCTCAACATCTTCTAATCCAACCTATTCTTCATACCTATATTCATATTCCTAATATAACTTATTTGATTTTTGCCCACCTTCAAGGGCACTCATGACCTCTTTCCATTTTACTACTCTGTTTCCCAGATATTTCTAGCATAAACTTTCTGTTTCAGCTTGAGTAATATATAAATATGTTGTGAGTATTCTTTTGCTCATTCCATTTTTTTCTCTTTTTATAATCACATGTTTTAAAATTCAAAAATCAGAGAGAGAGATATGAAATATCTGTGAAATGTCCTCCCATTTCTATGCTCTAGCTAACCAGTTCTTCTCTCCCAAGGTAATCAATATAATCATTTTTTTAACATCTTTCTAAAAATAATCTCCTATGCAAAAATAAGTAAATACTCTCTCCCTCTCTCTCTCTCTCTCTCTCGCACACACACACACACACACACACACACACACACATACACAAACACACATTACCATATAATATACCTTATTCTGTATCTTGGCTTTTACTTAACAATATTTCTTAGAGAACATTCCATTTCAATATTTAAAGAGCTTCTTCACTCTTTTACATATCCTTTTGATTACCTCTCCCTTCCTTTCTTCTGTTTCTCTCAAATCTTTCTTTGAAATTCTGACTTCAATGCTACTACTTTTTCCATTTTTTGTTTGTTTGTTTGTTTGTTTTTCTGACTACTCTTTCTCCATATAGTTAGCTATCTTTAATGTGGTTGGGTCATAGCTTCCCAGATAGACTGTACTGTCTTTAAGAACAGGGGCCATGTTTTAGCCTGCTTTTTAACTCCTACGACATGATAACATTCAACAGAGGGCCTTATTCATAGTAGGAATGTAGTTTGTTGATTTGATGGACAGCTGAAGGAATAGAATTTGCCAACTCTCTGCCTTGTCAGAGTCTGTGTTAGGAACCAGGTTTGTTTACATCGACCCTGAATGATCTTTCCAGCCAAGAAAGCCTTCTCAAGCATCTCTGTGAATGCAAATATGTGCTTGCCTAAAGCAAGGCATAAAGGGCAGCATTACTATGCCTGTTTTCTTTCAACAGTCAGTTGCTCTTTCCATTTTCTTTCTCCAAAAGTCAGCCAATTGGTAGGGTTTGCCAAAGCACAAACTGCAGAACAGAAAGATGAGCTCTTTTGGTCAGATGTGCTCCTTGTCAAGCCCACATCAAGATGACTGGCAGACTCATGACACTGTTCAGTCTCCAGAAATCTTATTGCTGATTGGGGCTACAGAGACAAGAGCAAGGAAGGATATAACACTTTGCCAATTTAGCTGCCCTCATTCCAAGTGATATCTGCCTGACTCTCTGGGACCAGCTGTGTGCTCCTGCATTGATCACAGGGATGAGGAAAGCTATGCTGCTTTTTCATACTCTGGTCAGCTCCTCCCTGGGGAATTTCTCCACTGTGAGATTGTCCCCAGATTAAGTAAATAATTTCATATTAGTCTAATTAGTTCTAATACACTCATTAGTTCAGTCTTAGAGCTCATTCTCAAGGGAGTGACAGTCAAAAGCTGTGATGCATGTTTCTTTTGTGAGAAAATCGTGTTGTTTTCTTTCAATTTGGGAATCCAAATGTGACTTCTGGGACTTAAAAAAATCTCAAGTTTCTTAGAGTTGAGCGAGTCTCAGTCCAGATGCATAGAGTCAACCTCTTGTTGCTGCTCTGCGATTGCAGGGCTGATAAATCAGTTCGCAACTTCAAATGGCTGATTATAGTGTAATTTAGCAAGACTAAATGTAAACAAATAAAAAGATGACAAATATAAGGCAATACTGTCTAGCTATCACAGACAGTAAGTGTTTTTAATTGTTTAGAGGTGAGAGATTATTGTGAAAGAGCAGAAAAAGTTTCACTGAGGTTTTAGATCTGAAAGATCCCTAAAGAATGAGTAAAATTTTAGGAAAGAAGAAAGGAAGAAGAAGCAGAAGGAACATTGGTGCAAGACAAGATTCATAAAAACCTGAGGTTTAATCATACAACAGCAAGGGGACAGTTTAGCTATAGGGGAACCTTTATGTTAGGGATAAGGGTATTGACAAGCTTCAACAGGCAATTGAGATCAGACTGAAGAGAATGAAGGTCAAATTTAGAATTGTGGATTCTCCCTGAAAACAAGAACTCCTGAAAGGTTTGTTGTGATGAGATAAAACGTTTGAAGCAATTGTTAAGGAAAAGCAAAGAGGTGAAAATAGGTAGAGTGAATTGAAGTGGGCTTAAGCTGGAGTAGGGTAAAGCAGGAGAGAAAGAAATGAGTTGAGTGGTATTTGCATTAGTTATTTCAGGGGATTGTCAACAATCCAGAGAAGGCATTGAGATACAAATATTTCCGAGAGAAATAGCACTTGTTTGATAAGCCATACCTTAGCATGAATGAGCTGATCAGAATTTTTACTAGGAGAAGAAGTATACTGCCAACTCCTATTCTTGGTCAGGGTGGACCTTCTGCTCCTGGTTGCTCACTCTGCTTCTTGCCCTATGGTCGGTGCTGATATTTAATGATGCACATTTCTAGTCATCAGTAATTATTTTTTTTTCCATCATATCTTCTGTCCTCACCCTGAAAGCAGAGTTGCTAATTATACTGATTATCTACACCCTCACTTCTAAACGGAGGGGTGACTGATAATTTCAGAAGGTATAAAAAGGGGCTAGGGGAAAATAAACAGAAATGTTCTCATAAATGCTTGTGAAGAAGACTTTTTCTCCTGTATATCTCAGTGGAACCCATTTTCTCTGGGGACCAGGGTGCCTGGAAGGGCTCTAGGCCAAACACGATTTTGTATTCTAATTCCATTTGCTCTGGACAATTTCCTAAGGGCTCACCTGTCACTGTTAAGCCTGACTGTGAGAGTCTACCAAAGGCAGTCATCCAGCTCTGAATAGACCCGAGGCCCTGCAGACAATGTTGCAACTGGCTAAGTCCTAGAAAGTTTGGGGGCTCTGCCCACTCTTCATAGCAACAGCAGGAGCCAATGTCTCCGGTTTCAGGGCTTCAGAACTCTGATGGCAGATGCCCTGGGAACTGAGTATGCTGGGAACTGTGGGAGAATTGCCACTGCTGTTACGGATCCTGGGGAGTCCTGGAACTCCTAGACCTCGGTTCTTGGCGGCTGGTTGACAAAGAATTGAAGGCAGACACCCAGTAGTTTATAAGCAGGGTAGTTTTATTGAAAGCAAAAGTATACTTCTCAGATGGAAGAGTAGGCTGCCAAGAGCAGTCAGCCTTGAAGACAAAGTACACTAACTCTCAGAAGGGAGATCATGCTGTCAAAAGCTGTCAGCCCCAAAGTACAAGCGAAAGTATGCTCTTAGACAGGATAGCGGGCAGGCTTGAGAGAGAGCTGCTGCGTTGTCCTGTTGTGGGTTTGGGAGTTTTATCCATTAATCTAGCTGAGAGGTGGAATATTCATGGTTTGTGGTGGTCTCTTCATGGAAAGAAGGTGTTTTTTTTGTTTTGTTTTGTTTTTTGTTTTGCCATGTTTGTGCTTTTTGGAACTGTCATGGCATCAGTTGCATGATGGGTACAGCCTTAACTGCAATGCTAATTTATTATAATGATCATATAATGAAGCAAAGGTAAATTCTAGATCACACTAGCTGTCCTTCTGTGCATGCCTATGTTGGGGACTTTCTCCATCTCCTTTATTTTTTGCTTTAGCAGAAAGTTTTAAATCACAAAACTACTTCAGCATGTCAAAGCTACTATTCAAGGCTGTTTTTCATTTTAGTGGCTCTGGAGAGGGGTCCTGATGTAGCTCCTACCTCACTGCTGCCATACACAGTTTTCCTCACAGCACTCAGCTTCCGTTGTCTGCAAGCTGGATTCTTTTTTCTTTTCTAGGAAAGGAGTCATATTGGCAGAGGTCTGGGAACCATGTAGATTTAACTTATGGAAGATGCTCAACAAACACAATACTGTGCTTTGACTGTGGAGAGGGTGGCTGCAAGAATTCCATGAAGTCTTAATTAGATTTTGCCATCAGTGAAAGGCAAGGGAATTTTCTCACTTGTTTTAAAACTTTTACTTTATTTCAAATAATACCAAAATTTTCAGCCAGCCATTGTCACCCTAAGGTGTCATTTACTGAGAGCCTTGACTATGTGCTAGGTACCAGGCACCTTACATGAGATACTGTTTGCCATCCCTACTGTAGAGATGAGAGAATTGCAAAACTGCTAGGTCAAATTGAGAATTTCAGAGGTAGGTAGTGGTCTACGGCGAGGTGATTGTAAATCTGTTATACGAATAATCTATTATTGTATAAACAAAGCTTCCACTCTTTTCCCTTTTCCACACTGCTTACCAAGGTTAGGACACCAGATTGATTTACAACATTGCATTTGCTATTGTCTCTTTTCAGCTTAGAGAATGAGGGGAAACCCTAAACAACTAGTCAGTGCCGCAAGACACTAAAGATTGATAATGTAGCAGGTAAAGGCCGGAAAGTCAGAGATCTTGGCTCACCTACCAGCCCTGCTATTTGGGGCACAAGGTACTAGGCAGACTATTTACCTTTTGCTCAGTTTGGTGAAATGAGAACTACTATTTGACACAGAGGTGTTATAAGTATTGACTAAATAAGTTGTCAGAAGTGCCTTCCATGGGGGCAAGAGGCAGTACTCAAGAATTCTTAGTTCCCTTTCTGGTCTTTTTCTTTGATTTTTGGAGGATTCTCCTACCCTCTTTAAAAGTATTATTAATCTAGTGCTTGGGCCATTGTAAGTGCTCAGAGATCTGAGAATGTAGACAGGAGTAGTGCAAGTGATTGTTAAAATCAGGTGTGAACATGAAGGGTGCCTAGTAAATCCATGAAAACTCCCATTCATATTATACATTCTATCACATTTTGCACTTGAAAAGAAAGAACAAGAACAAAATCTGTAAGTTATCTAAGGGCAGGGATCCTGTGTGCATTTTGCACAACATTTAAAATAATTATTGGAAAGAACTTACTTTTGCCATTAAGTTTTTTTTTCTGCGTGCTTTAGAACGTTTTTGTCCCTCATGTTCTTCACTTCTGTTTCCCATTGTGTTCAACTTAAATTAAATCACATACAGAAAATCTATTCTTCCCCTCCCACTTTATGTTATTAATAAGTGATATCTTTATATGTTGTATACACATTAACGTAGATTTATAGCTTTTTAAATCTTATATGTTAATTAAAATTGGAATTACAAGCCAAAATTACAATGGTACCATTTTAAAATTTTTTCCTTGTATTTACTTTCACTGGAGATTATAATATTTTCATATGGGTCTGAGTTACTGTGTTGTGTCCTTTTATTTCAACTTGAAGGACTCTCTCTAGTATTTCTTCTGGGGAAAGTGTAGAGGTGATGAACTCCTTATGCTACTATTTACTTGATAATGTCTTGATTTCTTTCTCATGTTTGAAACATTTTTTTTCTGAATATAGCATTCTTGAGTGATAGTTTTGTTTATTTTTCTTTCAGTTTATTAAACATATTATCCCACTTCATCTGGCCTGTGAAGTTTTTATTGAAAATCCACTGATCACCTATTGTGGATCATTTGTACATCATGAGTCACTTTCTCTTGCTCTTTTCAAGATTCTCTCTGTGTCATTGTTTTTTGACAGTTTAATTCTAATCTGTCTTGATGTGAGTCTCTTTGGGACTATCCTGCTTAGATTTCTTCTTTTATTTGTATATCCATGTAATTCTTCACATTTGGGAAATTTTTCAGCTCTTATTTTTTCAAATAATCTTTTGATTTTTTTTTTCAGAACTTTCACAATATGTGTATTGATATGTCTAATGGTGTCTCATAAGTCTCTTAGATTCTGCTCACTTTTCTTCGTTTTCTCCCTTTTTGCTCTTCAAAATCAATAATTTCAAATTACTTTTCAAGTTTATTGATTCTTTCTTCTACCTGTTCAAGTCTGATGTTGAACTTTACTAATGAATTTTCAATTTAGTTATTGTGTTTTTAATCTCCAGAATTTCAGTATTTTTTTGCAATGATTCTATTTGTTGATATTCTCATTTTACTCATATATTATTTTCCTGGTTTCCTTTATTTATTTTTATTTATTTTTATTTTTTGGTTGTTGTTCATACTTTCCTTTAGAGATTTGAGCATATGCAAGACCATTGTTTTAAAGTATTTGCCTAGTAAGTTTGATAACTGAATCTTTAGGGACAGTTTTTTGCAGATTCTATTTTCCTTCTACAAGGTCATGTTTTCCTGTGTCTTTGTATGACTTGTAATATTTTCTTGAAATTTGAGCATTTGAAAGCACAGCTACCTCCTTAATCTTTGCAGACTGACATGGAAGATCATCACTAATTAGTGGGCTTCTGAGTGTTGGGACTAGCCTGGGGTGAAAATTTAAGGTCCTCTGAAGTCTTTTCTGAGACTGTTTGAGGTGTTTGTAAGATTGTTTTCAGATTTTTCCTAAATAAATAGCTACTTTTAAGTGTCTTAATTTTTCAAATAGTACCACTCCATTTTCTTCTGGGGCCTTAGATTTCTATATTCTTTTGCATTTAATCTCTTGCTACCAGGTATCTGCAGGTCTGTAGTCTTTTGTCATTTTTACCTACTGCAGTGCCTGCCACTGCCTTCCATGGCTTCCACCAACCCGAAATCCAAACTATGTCACCATTTCCCACCTGATCTCCAAAACAGATGGGGGTAGGAACTAGTCCCTTTATATAGCCCACAGAAAGAGTAAAACATTGTAAAAATGTTCTACTCTGCCCCTCCAGACCCAGGGAGGAAACTAGGAATGACACTTCTTCCCAACTGCACCTCACCAGGGAGGGGGAGAGACAAAGGTAAATAAAAGTACCATAAAAATTCTCACCATTCGAATGTGGCTTTTTCTTGATTGAGTATTCACTTGTTTGCTATAGATCTTTGACTAGTTTCCAGAGCTTGTATAAAATTATTTTAGTCCATCTATAATATTTTGTTACTTTTCAGTGGGGGAATGAAGATACAAAGTTTCCTAGTTTACCATTTGGCATTATTCCTGTAAGGCACTTTTGCTTGGTACTTGACATATAGAAGGCATTGTTATAAATTGTTATTATTATTATTTTCCAATTATGTGCACACTCTCAACTGTTTTCTGGGGGCAATTAAAAGGGGAAGCAACACTAAGAGCAAACTGGAGAATTATTTTAAGCAATTGTAGACAGAAAATTGGTTCGTGACACCCTTAAATTGTATCATGCATATGCTTGTCAAAAATCTTGTTGGAGTTTGATTTTCCTAAGAGAGAATATTCATTACATGTGAAGGAAACCCCTAAATTGAACCTAGTATATAACCCAGAAATAAAATATGTAGGAATCATAAGACTGTTGTTGGAACTTCTGGAAACTAGATAGCCTCTCAAAAAAAAAAAAAAAAAAGCTGGGTTTAAATAAAGAATAAAAGAATTCACATTACCTTTCTTTGGTATTTCCTGTTCTAAGGAAACTGACCCTATATTCAGGGTGATCTGGTAGCAGTGTGAGATATTGTATTTTAAGATCTGCATTGACAAGAATATTTTATTACAGACTTTCGAGAATCAGTGGTTAACTTGCATTTTCTCTTTGTGAGAAAAGAGTGTTTTTTAGTTTAGTAGAGGAGGCAAAACAAACTTTGGGTTTTAACTAATAAACTTTGGATTTAGAATGTCTTTTATGTCATACGAGAACATATTGTTAGTAATGCAAACTTCCAAGGGTAAAAATAAATAATCCTTTTTGGGGAAAAAAAGTAGATCTCATAGTTCCTTACTTTCTCTCTCTAAACGAGATGAAACAAATTGAAACTCTTAAGGATCATTCATTTCTTTTATACAACTCTGGACCACTCTGTCTCTTTTTATAATATTAAAGGAGGTGACACTGATAAGTGACAAGTGACATATTTGCCATCAAAAGTGGTTTTTTTTCAGTCTGGTCAAGATAAACACATGTTTGACTTATTCTTAAAATTCTCCAAAGAGATCATGATATAGCTTTTTTTAAATAAATAATTTCTTCTATCATACTTATATGCGAATATGAATGTTTTTATTTCTTTTTCTTTATACTTTACTTTTTTATTCTATCTTCTGGAATAACATTAATAGTAATTAATAAGCATTTTAAGATAAGTTTAATATATTAGAAAATAGTTGAATTCTACCCCTGGCTTCTATTTCCCCAACTTAATAATTCTAAAATTCTTTACTCTTTTACAGCATACATTCAATGCTCAATATATACTGATCACACTTTCTAATATTATCAGCACTTTTGACTGTGAGAAAATTTAACAAAGTGCTTGTGTTGGAATATGTATATATTTGTTGCTAAGCTGAAATTATGAATCCCTTTAGCTCAGAAATTATTTATGATTTTAAAAATATCTCGCAACAGCACAAGGTAGGAACGCACTGGCTTATAATAGACTGCCATTGATGAATTAACACTATATTTTTAGTAATACATATCTGAGACATGATATCAGTGAATATGTTCAAAATGACTTTTTAAAACCCAGAATTCAGAACCCTGAGGCAATTAGGATAAAAACAAAATGAAACTTGATTTCTAAAGCTCTGCAACTTTAATTACCCTGGTAACTAGTAAGCCTTAATTCGCCTCTTCAAATATCAATTCCTAAAATCCTAAAGAGAACTGCAAACTTGCAGGATTTCTGTTTGGGGAATGTACTTGGATTAGATGTCCTCTAAAGTTCTTTCCAAACCCAAGATTATGTGATTCTGTTAAACCACAGTGGACATGAATTTTCTTTTCCTCCCACTAGATTCCTGTGTGAATGAATTTCCTTTTATCTACAGCCAAAATCTCATTAATATCATCACTAGACAAAACGTGTGTTTGAATTCACATGTAGGCTCTGTCCCCAAACATTCATATTTTGGCTTTCTTTCATCTCCATCTGTACGAGATATTTCTGTGTTACTTGTGGACATATAGGTCTCTTATCTATGGCAAAGCTTATGCCATGTAAGGATATAGTCATCACAAGAACATTTGAGGATTCAGGGCTAGCGAGTGGTGCCCTGGACTAAAATGGGAAGTTGTGGCTGAGCTGTGTTTGGAAAGCTGGTATACCAACACCAGCCCACAGATTCCTTGAAGATAACCAGAGCTGTCAGCTTAGCACACAGTGAAATGAAAAACAGTGAAGTTTTAAAATACACATCCACTTTTTAGCAATTTATGTATTTGGTTTGTCCTCATTTTTGGCACTTGTTTGTCAGAGGAGAAAAAACAAACTTTGAGGAAAATTAAATAAATAATTATTCTCTATAAAAAGGAAAGGCAAAGCAATAAATTATAAATAACTTTTTTTCCATCAGAGTTTAACATTTCAGTATCTAATCAAAAGTTTAAAAATTCCCTTTTTTAGGCTTACAGTATATTAAAAAAAATAGATTTTAAAGTGCACAGACTCACAAACAGAACCTCTCTCTGATTAAATTTTCAATTCGGTCACCACCCACTTTATTTTTGATGGGTTTCATAGGAATGACTTTAAAAGTGTTTTTGATACTCAAGTATTCCTGGAACTTGGTGTAATATGAATTGTTTTGCTTTCCAAATGCAATTCTGCTAAATCTAGATTGAGAGAGAAGTAATGCTTTTGTATACTCTCAATTACAGCATCTGGTTCAATGGTCCTCTAAACTCTTTTTATGAGGCCATTATGAGGTTTTTATGGAGTAAACTGGAATCTGAGGCTGGAACTATATTATAGTAATCCATGGAGAAATAACTAAAGATTATATGCTGATACATGTTTAGTTAAGATTTCCCGGGTTCTTTTGGTTCAGATGTTAGTGATAAGTAGAAGACCTGTATCTTGGTCTTAGCTTTATACTAACTGGTTTGGGGACTGTAAACAAATCATGATCTGTAGCAAAGGGTTTGGAGATGATTTAGATCTAACCTTATGATTAATAGAGGAACACAATAACATCCATTGAAGTTAAACGTCTCACTTAATGACATATAGAGATTCTTGTAGTTAAGATTTGGTTTTCTTCACTCAGTGTGCTACCATACTATTTAAGCAATTTAAGCACCAAGATAATGGCACTAAGGTGAACAATTTTACATGCTTTTTTTATTACGAAGAAAACAGATATGGAATTATTTCATAGATATAAAGTAAATTAATAAAATACTATCATTTGTGTATTTTTATAGTTCCATTTTTTTCTGTCGAGATTTCCTATTTTTTGATGCATTTTTTTTTTTTTATTCTTGAGCACAGTTATAATAGCTTCTTCTAAAATCTTTGTCTACTAATTACATTATCTGAATTGTCTTGGGTTTGGTCTTCATTGATTATTTTTTCTCTTGATTATGGACCACATTTTCCTGTTTCTTTGCAGTGTTGTCATTTTGATCATGTTCTGGACATTGTGACTGATACAAAACTCTGGAGTCTGTTGTGTTCCTCAGAATATATTGGTTTTTGTTTTAGTTAGTAGCCCACATGGTAAGATTCGAACTCCAAACTCTATCTCCCCTGTGATGGGCAACAATAGAAATTATTGCTTCGTCCTTTTAGCCTTACCTGGATGCCTTGCCAAAGTCTCTGCACATGAGAAGCTCAGGGACCAGCCAGATATTTTAAAAGATTGTTTAAATTCAGAATTTAGGACTCTTCCTCTGTGGATGTCTTTATTCTGGGATTTGTCCTCTCAACTTGTAGCTGCTGAGACTGACTATCTTCAGACAAAAGTCCGTAAAATCGTAAATTTACCCTGAATTCAATGGTTTAATCAATAAGAATTTTATTGTCTGTCATAACAAGAATATCAGAGTTAGGAAACTGTGAAGTGAGTTAATTTGTCATCTTAATGATGTTGAAGACTTTGTTTCCTGCACTTATCCTGGCTTTCTCCTTGGGATCATAGGTGACTGCCTCAACTCTTAGCATCATGTTTCCATGTGTCAACATCCAGAAACAGAAAAGTATGAGTTGTGCCTGTACTTTAGAAAATTAAATAAGAACACTTTTCCCCAGATCACCCAATAGTTAGCCTTTTTATTCTCACTGGCTAGAAGTAAGTCATGTGCTCTCTGCTAGACAGTTAATGACAATGGAGAATAAGATTATCATCACTGGCCTAGACTAGATATAGTGGGTTGAATAATGCCACTCCCCCCCCCCAAAAAAAAACCAAAATATATTTATGCCCACTTGGAATCTCAGAATGTGACTTTATTTAAAAATAAGATCTTTATAGATATAATTAGTTAAAGACATCAATATGAAATAATCCTAGATTTAAGGTGAATCTTAAATACATCGGTAAGAGTCCCTATACCAAGAGGAGGAGAGTACTCAGAGAGACACAGAGAGGAAAGTCATGTGAAAATGGAGGTAAAGATTGGAGGGATGCACCCACGAGCCAGAAATGCTAGGGGATCAGAAAATGGAGGAGGCAAGAAACCATTTTCTAGAGCCTTTGGAGAGAAGATGGCCATGTCAACACCTTGATTCCAAACTTCTGGCCTCCATAGCTGTGAGGAAACACATTTCTGTTTTCAGACACCCAGTTGATGGTATTTTGTCATGATAGCCCAAATATACCAGAGGCGGGGAAACTAAGGCCCATAGGCTAAATCCTGCCTGTTAGCTATTGATATAAATAAAATTTTATTAAAATTTAGCCTCACCCATTCATTTACATATTATCTATGGATATATTTCTACAATCATGATAGAGTTGAATATTTATTACTAGACCTTATGGCCAACAAATATTTAAATATTTACTATCTGGCTTCAAGCAGAAAATGTTTGCTGACCTTTGGCCTAGACTAATAGAAGTTTATCTTTTAGGTCTATAGAGAGGCCTATTTTCTATAAGAACATTGTTAACACCTGAACAAAATGAGGTTCTGTTAGCAAAGAGGGCAGGGACAATGATTTATGGGTAGACAATCAAAAATATCTTTCATACTTTAATTAGTTCATGTGCATGTAGCCATTAAACATGGATTATATATAAGAATAAGTTAATACTTGTTAACAGTTCACACATGTAGCTTTTCTCTAAGAAATGTACCAAATCCGTAGGCTCCCAGGTGGTTTTTGTTATTAATACAATTGTCAGTAGTACTACATTTTATGTGATAATATATTACAAATTTGGCTGTATAAATAAATCATAATATTCATAGTGATCATCTTGATTTTATAAATTGTGTATACAAAATACAGTTTACAAACTTTATTTTTATATTTTTGGATTTCTAAATGATGATATCCAAGATGTGGGATTAAAAATACTGGACAATTCTACAATAATCCGGAAAAGATAGCACTTCTGCAACAATATATATAGAACTCATGAACCAGAATGTGGAGTCTAGAAAATAAATCTTTATATTGTGATCTATCATTTTTTGACAAAGATGCCAAAGTGACTTAATGAGAAAATAATATTTTTTTTAACAAATGGTGTTGAAATGATTGGATAGCCACATGCAAAATAATTAATTTTGACTTTTGCCTCACACCGTACATAAATATTAGTGAATAATGGGTTGTAAACCCAAATGGATTGTAGAGTTAAAACTATAAAACTAGACTAAAAAATTATAGAAAATCTTTAGAATCTTGCGTTAAGCAGAGTTTTTAGATATGACACCAAAAACATAATTCATAAATAAAAAAATTGGACATTTTTAAAATTTAAAACTTTTAAGTTCCTAAAGACATCATTTAAAAAATGAAGACAAGCCACAGTTGAGGAGACACTATTTATAAATCACTTATCCAATGAGACTTGTGCACAGAGTATAAAAACAAAAGATATGATTTAATAAGATGAACAACCTGCTTTAAAAATAGACAGATGATCTAAATAAAAAAAAAAAAAGAGGGGGGAGGATGGCTAAGAAACGCATGCAAAGATGCTTAACATTATTCCTCATTATAAAAATGCAAATTAAATCCACAATGAGATATCATTTCAATAATAAAAAAAAAGATTATAACAAGAGTCGTTAAAGATGTGGAGAGACTAGAACTATCATACATTGCTGGGAAGGATGTGAAATGGCGTGGCTACTTTGAAAAAGAATTTGTCAGTTTAATAAAATCTTCAACATAAACTGACCATATGGCCCACCAATGGTACTCCTAGGTATCAACCAAACAGAAATAAAAATATATGTTCATAAAAAGATTTGTACACAAAATCTCATAGAAGCATTATTTATATCAGACAAATGATAACAATGCAAATGTCTATTGATGGTGAATAGATAAAGAAAATATGATATTCCATTCAATGTACTATTCGACAACAAAAAGAAGGTACTAGATCTTGCTTAAACGTGAATGAATCTTGAAAAAAATATTCAACAAAAAAGACATCAGAAACAGGTGACAAAATGTTGTATGATCCTGTTTTCACAAAATGTCCAGAAAAGGCAAATCTATAGACAAAAAGTAGATTAGGAGAGCCTGTGGCTGGGGGTGGAAAATAAGCGGCAATAACAATTGAGATCGTGAGATCTTTTTGGGTGTTGGAAAGGCCTTAAAACTGAGTGGTCATGGTTGCACGACTCTATAAATTTATTAAAAATCATTAAATTCAACTTAAAGTGGGTGAATTTATAATATATGAGTTATACCTCAATGAGGTTATTTAAAAATACATATAGCTAGGGTATTTTTAAAAAAATCTGCAAATGTCTAATTTTTGTCCAACAGAAAACATAGGTGAAAACTAAAAAGTATATAAACTGTATCCATTGCATCTCAAATACAAAACAGTACAAAAAGGCTAAAGGGAGGTTGGGGATTCTTGTTCTTATTCAAGAGATGCTTAATATCATAACCATTGTGTAGCTCAGAGTGGAATGCCTGAGTTTCCTGGCCTCCTACTGACCCAGTAAGCAGAGTAAAAAGGTAAGAATCCCATTAGCTGAATGAGCAGAACATACTTTTAGAGATTTTCTTTCTTTTTTTTCTTTTATCTTTATACCATCCTGTGAGGTAGGTTGAACAGATATTTTTGGCCCCCTTTCAGATCATAGAATGACAGACACGTTATGAAGATAAAGTGATATCTGACTTTTTAAACAGTCTTGGGAGATCTACCTTACATTACTTACCCTATCTTTATATCCTCCTAATCAACTTTATATCTAACACCAACATTACATTTAACTTCTGCTTAATTTCTCACATTTCTTTTATTCCTCACAGAAAGAACTGTAAGGCTTTAATCTTTGAGCCAATTTTGCTTAAAATCTTCTCTGGAATGCTTAGAAAGTCAGTTTTAGGACAACATTTTTAGCCAGGAGAGAAATTTCACTTTGCAAAATTATTATTTTGGAAGTTTCCCTCCTTTTACCAAGTTGAATCTATTTAAATTAAATTTGACCACATTTTGCAGATAATGAATGATGATAAAACTTAGTTGCAAGGGGTAACAACAACTACATTTTTTTTAAACTAGTAAGTGCTAGGCAATCTTGTAAACACTTATCTTGGATTATCTCATTTACTCATCACTCCGTGAAGCAGGTACTATTTGGGTCTCAGATTAATTTTATCCGAAAAATGGCAGAGTAAAGAATTAACTCAGTTCTGCTGAGTTCTAAGTACTTACCCTAACCCTTGCACAATACTAACTTCTTGTCATTCCTTGTCATTTGTAGAGAGATGTAGAGAGATGATCTCTTGGTGTCCCTTACTCTGTGTTTTAGTCCTTTCGGGCTGTCATAATAAATATCACAGACTGGGTGCCTTAAACAACAAACATTTATTCTTACATGGCAGAAAGAGGGAGGAAAGGAAGGAGGGGACGGGGGAGAGAGAAAGAGAGACAGAGGAGAATCTTTTTCATGTCTCTTTTTATAAGAACCCTAATCTCATCATGGGGGTGTCATCTTCACAATCTCATCTAAACCTAATTACTTCTCAAAGGCCTTACCTCCAAATACCAGCACATTGTGAATTAGGGCTTCAACATATGAATTTTGGGTAAATATAAACATAGTACTTTGTAATTCTGTAGATGAGTATGGTCATTTCTCTCCACCATCTAATAGTTATGTAAGAAACAAACAACATAGTTTCAAAATAGTTGAAAGGATGACTGCATGTTCTTTCAATGTCACGATTGAACTTGTCTATTAGGCTGGCTGTTCAAGGTTTAACTAGTTCTCTAGGGATGGTTTTTTTTTACTTACTACTAATTATTGATTAGACTATTTTATTCTAATATGTTAGATTTTATATTAATATTTATAAAACTGATATCAATGCAAATTATTCTTGTCCAAAGCAAGAAGAGGTAATTGTATTATTGCCCTGCAAGATTTTAACCAGTTTTGTATCTAATTTACCAATCCTATTCTAGCATTTTTTCAGAACCTGTATATAACTGACTTAGTCTCGCAAATCCTCTTTGAACTAGATTTATCATTCTTTTGGTTCAATCATTAATGAGTTAAATACATCTTTGACAAGTGCTCACCTAATATTCGTATATAAAGAATGTTTAACTTTTTGGAAAATTATACTGATAGTTTTAAACTTGTTGACAGCAGGGAGACTACTTTTTTCTTTGTCCTTAAAGTGTCTAGTATATTGCTTTGCTTCTCTAAAAACATATTAAATACGGCACTCTTTAGACCCCACTCTTCTGCTTGTATGTGCTTGGAGACAGCAGCAGGCAGGCTGCAGCCTGCTTCCTCTGCTTCTCTCTGCTGCCTCTGCATGAAGTATATGGAAGCATTTATAAGAGGTTTGGTGTCTCTCTTGGTCCCAGAGTTCCCCACTACAAACAGAAAAGAAAGCTGATATCTAGGTGCTACTATCCTTCTGTCATCTGAGTCTCAGGCTTGTTCCATGGTAAGAACATGTTAACAAGACACCCAAAACTCCCTTTCTAAATACAGGGTTCTTGCTGTGGCTATCCCCACTGACTCCTTTGTAGGCAGCTCAACAACTGGGATAGAAAGGTTAAGCAATCTTGAACTGTTCTTCTGACAAAAGAAGTGCTGTACATACAATGCTCAGCCCACTTCAGAGCTGAATGATCCTGATTCGGAATATTGGCGCCTGGAGGAAATAATGGGTGTTAACTGCAACAATGAAAGAACAATGTAACCTGGTTACTAATGGACAATGGGACCTATTATTTTCACCCAGGATGAAGTCTTGTGAGTCTGATCGACTGTAATGAGCAATGCTGTGCATGTTTTAACGAGAAAAAGAGAACAGGAACCTAAAGTCATTTCTGCCACAACTACCTATGCATCTGTCTGTGGAATTAATTTAGGATCAATTTCGTGTTAAGAATGTAGCTTCATGTTGGTAAAATGAGAGGGAATCTGAAACTCCAGGCTGAATTGCCAACAAATCTTACTGAAAGTATTTGGCATGATATAGAAAACATCCAGCATTGAATTTCACTCTTTCCTTAAATAGAAGATGTGAAGTTTATATAAAAGATTAATTTGTGCTCTTAACAAAAATGTTAACCCTGGACCTGTAGAGTGAGTGATCATATTTATAGTTCAGATGTTCTATTTCCCTGCCTTGACTTAATTGTGGTGATGTATGCAACTACTGCAATAATATGCTGCACATAGTTTTTAATTTATTTTCTGTGATTTATGTGGATTTAGTTTCAATTTCATCACTTTCATTATTTACTTTTCTTTGTATAATTGTTGTTTTCTTTATACGAACATCTCATTGTAAAAGACAAGAAATAGCTACTGATATTAAGTATAATGCTAAAAGTTTATCTCTGTCCTCTCTAAATCTTCCAATCCAAAACATTTCTGTTCTCCTCTCCAGCAGAAACCACTAGTGAAAACAACTTGGCATGTATCTTTCTAATCCCTTTTCTAAGCAATTACACACACATTCACACATGTAAATCATCTTTCCTTCCCTTCCTTCCTTCCTTCCTTCCTCCCTCCCTTCCTCCCTCCCTCCCTCCCTCCTTCCTTCCCCTCCTCCCTTCTTTTCTTCCTTCTTTCCGTTTCTTTCTTTTAAAAATACAAAAAGTTTTGTTTCTGCAATTTGCTTTTTTTCAGGGAACAGCAGGTAAATAAGTTTTACAATCATTTCATATCAGTTCCTATAAACCTACTTAATTTTTATTAAAGGCTGAATGCTTTCGTATTGTATAGAGATATTCTCCAATCATTACACGAGAAGCGTATTAGCTGACATATATGTCAATTCTGAGTTTCCACTTTTACCAGTAATGCTGCCATAACATTCATTTTCAAACATCTTCTATATATGTCAACTGTTACTTTCTTTTTTAAAAAGATTTTTATTAAAATATAGCTAACGTTCAATATTGTGTGAGTTTCAGGTATACATTATAGTTACTCAACATTTATATACCTAAAGAAGTGATAACCATTACAGTCCAGCAACCATCTGACATCATACAATGCTATTTCAATCTTATTGACTATATTCTTTATGCTATATACCACATCTTCATGACTTATTTGTTTTATACCTGGAAATTCCAGCCTCTTACTCCTCTTTACCTTTTCCTTCTTTTAAATTTTTCAGTTAGAGTTGCTATTCAATATTATTTTATGTTAGTTTCAGATCTATAGTATAATGGTTAGATATTTATATAATTTACAAAGTAATCCTTCGGACTAGTCTAGTACCCATTTGGTACTATACATAGTTATTATAGTATTATTGACTATATTCTCTATGCTTTAGTTTATATCCCCATGGCTATTTTGTGACTATTAATTTGTACTCCTTAATCCCTTCATCTTTTTCACCCTACTCCCCAACCCCACTCCCATTTGGCAACTATGAAAACGCTTCTATATCTATGCATTTGTTTATTTTTATTTATTTATTTATTTTAGTTTCCACATGTGAGATAATATGGTGTTTGTCTCTCTCAGTCTGACTTATTTCACTTCCAGATCCATTCATGTTGTTGCAAATAGTAAGATTTCATTCTTTTTTGTGGCTGAGTAATATTCCATTATAAATATGTATCACTTCTTCTATATCCAATCATCTATCAGTGACACTTATGTTGCTTTTATATCTTTGCTATTGTAAATAAAACTGCAATGAACATAGGGGTCCATAGATCTTTCTAATTAGTGTTTTGGATTTCTTTAGATAAATACTTAGAAGTGAAATTTTTGGGTCATATGATAGGTCCATTTTTAATTCTTTGAGGAACTTCCATACTGTTTTCCATAGTGGCTTCCCAATTTGCAATCACACCAACAGAGCACAAGAGTACTCTTTTCTCCGCATCCTCACCAACACTGTTAGTTGATTTATAGTTGATGATGGCCATTCTGACAAGTGGGATGTGATATCTCATTGTAGTTTTAATTTGCATTTCTCTGATGAATAGGTACATTGAGCATTTTCTCATATGTTTATTGTCCATTTGTTTGTCTCTTTGGAGAAGTGTCTGTTCGGGTCCACTGCCCATTTTTTAATTGGATTGTTAATATTTATCAGGTTAAGTTGTATGAATTCTTTATAAATTTTGGATATTAACTCCTTATTGGATGTATCATTGGCAAATATCTTCTCTCATTCAGTAGGTTGTAGTCGTTTTATTGATGATTTTCTTTGCTGTGCACAACCTTTCAAATTTGATATAATCCCCCTTTTATTTATTTTTTCTTTTGTTTCTCTTTCCTGAGGTATCATATAAGAAAAAATATTACATTGACAATATCAATGTCAGAGAGTTTACTGCCTATGTTTTCTTCTGGTTTTACAGTTTCTGCTCTTACATTTAATTGTTTACTTCATTTTTAGTTTATTTTTGTATGTGGTTTAAGAAGGTAGTTCAGTTTTATTTATTTATTTATTTTACTTTTTAAAAAATTTATTTATTTTAATTAGTTTCAAGTATACAGTACATTGGTTAGACATCTATATAGTTCGTAAAACAATCCCCCCAATTGCTCCCTCCCACCACTGATCCTCCTTCTAGCCAACATATTAATGCCAATTGTATTCCCATCCCCGTGACCACCTATCAGGTACTAATTTGTATTTCTTTAACCCTTCACCCCATTCTTTCAGTCTCACGACCGCCCCCTCACCTCTGTCCATCACCAAATTGTCCACTATATTTGTAAGTCTGTTTTTGATTAGTTTGTTCTTTTTATTTCTTAGATTCTGCATATAAATGATATTATATAGTGTTTATCTTTCTCTGTCTGACTTAAATACATTCTATGTCCATCAAAGCAATATCTTTTTTACATCCCCTTCCTTTATTCTGTGTGTATCTTTTAATCTGAAGTGAGCCTCTTGTTGGCAGCATATGTAGGGATCTTGTTTTTTTCCCCCAATCATCCACTCTATCTTTTGGTTGGAACACTTAATTCTTTTCCATTTGAGGTACTTATTGATAGGAATGTAGTTGTTACCATTCTTTATTCCTGTTTTTGATATATATTTTTTTTCTTAAAGAAGTCCCTCCAATATTTCCTGTAATACTGGCTTGGTGATGATAAATTCCTTTAGTTTATTTTTGTCTGGGAAGCTCTTTATCTGTCCTTCAACTCTAAACGATAGCTTTGATGGATAAATTATTCTTGGTTGTAGATCCTGGTTCTTCATCCTGTCAAATATTTTTTGCCAAGTCCTTCTGTCCTGTATAGTTTCTTTTGAGAAATCAGCTGCCAGTCTTATGGGTTTTCCCTTATAAGTAACTATCTGTTTTTCTCTTGCTACTTTTAATATTCTTTCTTTGTATTTAATCTTTGGCATTTTAATTATGATGTGTCTTGGTGTGGGCCTCTTTGGATCCTTGATTTTTGGAATTCTCTGAGCTTCCTGGGGTTTTATGTCCATTTCCTTCATCAGGTTAGGGAAATTTTCCATCATTATTTCTTCAAACAGCTGTTCGACATCTTGATTTTCTTCAGTTATGCTGATCAGATGGATATTTTGACCCTTAATAGTATCCCATATGCTCCTTAAATTATTTTTATAGTCTTGGGATCTTATCTCTTGCCATTCTGATTGCGTGTCCTTGGCTTTCCTATCCTCTAGATTGTGCATTTGATCTTTTTCTTTATTCACTTCGTTTATTCCATTTAATATACTTCTTATCTCTGATAATGTGTTCTTCATTTCAGACTTTTATAATTTCCATTTTCATTTTTACGTTTTTTATTTCTTTGTTGAAGTTCTCACTGAATTTATGTACACTTCCCAAAAGTTTGTTGGGCATCTTTATAACCAATGTTTTGAACTCTGCACCTGTTAGATTACTTGACTCCATTATATCTGGATCTCTGTTCTGTTCTCTCATATGGTTTTTGCTTCTTTGTCTTCCCATTTTAGCTGCCTTCTATGTACTATGTACTATGTCTGTTTCTATGTACTAAGCAAAGCTCCTAAGTCTCCTGGTCTTATTAGTATGGATTTGTGAAGTAGGTGTCCAGTGGCACAGTCCTAGGAGGAGTTCAGCTGCAGGACAAACCTAGCCCAAACCTCTACCCCTTCAGGGCCACCTGTTAAGATTCAGCAAGCTATCCACAGATGCTGTGCTTATAGTTGAGTCAAAAGGCCACACCAGAAATTGAGGCCAGCTGCCTCCAGTGTGAGTCTAGGTGCTGCTCAGCAAGGATCACCTGACTTGCTGAGGATATACCTGCATGTGGCTTAGATGGGGCCACGAGTTGGGGGAGATGGGATTTTAGGAAATCCTCTAGGTGGAGCAACTTCTGTTATCCAGTTGATGACGTCACAGCTATGGCGGAGCTGTGTCCTGTGCACTGGTAAGGGGGAGAGCTTAACAGGGAACAATGGATACCGCTGGCACTTCTTTACGTAGTGAGTCTCGCCTCAGGCCCTCACTCGGACAATATCTCCCTGTAAGACCCTGGTGCCCCCTGTGCATGGCCGAATCAGTGCACTGATGCTCAGAGGGAGCAGGTTCATCACCGTGAAAATCCACTCTCAGACGCGGCCCCTTTAAGAGGCTTCTGCTGTTGCGGATGCCTCCGTCTCACTTAGCCGCTCAAGACCAGGCAGCCTGGCGTCCTCACCCCGTCCTACCTTCTGCTATTGCAGGATGATTTCTTGGGTTTCTCTCTAATTGTATGGCTTATTCATTTAGATCCCAGGTGATTTCTCCTTCCTGCACCAGCTCAGTGGATTCCTATCCAACGGCTGAGCCCTGATTGTAACATAACAGGCAGTTTTATACAGTCTTGTTATTCCTACACAGCTACAGAGATAAGGAAGAGCATTAGTTGATTGGCAAGTCATGAATCAACAGATGTGAGCTGGAGAGTCCTTGAAGTGGTAGCTATGGGAAAACATGTTAGCTGGAGAGTCCTGGAGGATAGAGAGAGGGCAGTCAGGAATGGACTTTAACCGGCTGAGTCGGTCATTTCTGCAGGCCCTTTCCTTTGCATTCTTCAGATGCTTCCTCTCCTCTCTTAGTAGGGCTATATACATTTTAAAATATTTATTGACCACTGCAAAATCTTATTAGAAATACTTTTTGACATAATTTTTGATTTGGTAGGTTCTTTATTTTTTCTTAAAAATTTGGAAGTGCTATTTATACACACATATACATATAGATATGATATTAAATATTAAACTTTGATCATATGTTGAAATATTTTTCAGAAATATTTATATGTCCTATAGTGTTGCATGTACTGCTTGATAAAGTTATACATTTTTTCCTTTTATCAAGTATGTCTGCCTTTTCCACTGTAACTTATTCTATTAATGTCTACTCAGGGATGTCTCCCCAACTAACATTTTTGGGGGAAAAAAATGAAGATTTTATTTATTTATTTACTTACTTATTTAATATTTAGCTTTCTAATCCTTGTGAAATTCTGAAATTTATTATTTGCATATAATGTGAGATGGAAGATACAGTTTTATTTATTTATTTATTTTTAGAAACATATATGTGAATAGCACATCTTTTCTATATCTACCTGAAATGATACCTTTATACATTATAAAATAAATGCTTTTATACCATGATACCTTTATACATTATAAAATAAATGCTTTTATACCATGGAAATGATACCTTTATACATTATAAAATAAATGCTTTTATACCATGGATCTGTTTCTCATTTCTCAAATTCTTTTTTATTTTTCATATTAATACCCCAATTGTTTTTATTACAAAGTATTTTTTTAATATGATAGATAGTAAAGTGATAGACCAAATGAAAGTTTTTTTAAAATTTTCATGCTATTCTTGGGAATTTTTTTTCTCCAAATGCATTTCATAGTGTAGGTGTGGGTGTGTATGATCAGGATTGACTACTTTTTAAATTTTTTATTTAATTTTATTTTTTGTTAAAGTATTCTTGGCATATGGTATTACATAATGTCAGGTGTACAACATAGTGATTCTACCTTTTTATACTTTATGATTTATATAGTTTATGATGTGATCACCATAATGTCTAGTAACCATCTGTCACAGTACAAAGATATATTAATGAATATATGCCCTATGCTGTACATTATATGCTTGTGACTTATTTATTTATAACAGAAAGTTTGTACCTCTTATTCCCCTTGGCCTTTTTAAATTAATGGTTTCCTTTTCTTTGGATAAATGCCCAGAAGTAGAATTGCGGGGTCATATGATATTTCTATTTTTAATTTTCGAGGAACCTCCATTCTGTTTTTAATACTGGCTGCACCATATTATTCTCTTACCGGAAGTACACAAGAGTTCCCATTTCTTCACATGCTAACCTATACTTGTTTTTTGTTGATTTATTGATAATTGCTATCCTGATGCATATGAAGTAATATCTCATTGCAGTTTTGATTTGCATTTCCCTGATGATTAATGATGTTGAGCATATTTCACATGTTTGTTGACCATTTGTCTGTCTTCCTTAGAGAAATGTCTCTTCAGGTCATTTGTCCATTTTTTTTTTTAAATCAGATTATTATTTTTTTATGTTGAGTTGTATGAGCTCTTTTATATATTTTAGATATTAAACTCTTATTGAATACATCATTTGAAAATATCTTTTCCAGTCAGTAGGTTCCTTTTCATTTTTGTCAATGGTTTCCTTCTCTGTAAAACACACATGTGCATACGCACACTTTTTAGTCTGATGTAGACTGATTGTTTATTTTTGCTTTGGTAGCTCTTTCCTAGAGAAACATATTAAAGAAATATTGCTAAGACCAATGCCAAAGAGTTTAGTGCCTATGTTTTCTTCTAGAAGTTTTATTGTTTCAGATCTTACATTTAAGTCTTTAATCTATTTTGAATTTGTTTTTGTACACGGTGGTCTAGCTTTATTTATTTATTTTTTGCACATATCTATATGTTCTTTGAACACCATTCATTGAAAGACTATTATTTCTCCAATTCATATTCTTGTCTCTTTTTCATTGAGTAATTGACCACATAAGCGTGGGTTAATTTTGGGAATCTCCAGTCTGTTTCATTGATCTGTGTCTGTTTTTATGCCACTATCATACACTGTTTTGATTACTATAATTTTTCATTACAATTTAAAATCAGGGAGTATGATATCTCAAATATCTGTCTAATGATTGCTTTGGTAATTTAGAGTCTCTTGTGGTTCCATATAAATTTTAGGATTTTTTATTCTGTGAAAAAGCCATTGTATTTTCATAGAGATTGTATTAAATGTATATATTGCTGTGGATATTATGGACATTTTAACAATATAAATATTTTCAATTCATGAGCCTAGTATATACTTGCATCTGTTTTTGTCATAGTTAGTTTCTTTCATTAATGTCTTATAGTTTTCCAAGTACAGGTCTTTCATATCCTTGGTTAAATTTATTCCTAAGTATCCTTTTTTTTTTATGCAATTGTAAATGGGATTGTTTTTTTTTTTAATTTCTCTTTCCGATAGATCATTATGAGTGTATACAAATGCAACAGATTTCTGAATATTATTTTTTTATCCTGCAACTTTGCTGAATTTATTTATTAGTTCTAACAGATTTTTTTGTGTGTGTGGAGTCTTTACGGTTTTCTATATTTAGTGACATACCATCCACAAATAGTGACAGTTTTGTGTCTTCTTTTTCAATTTGGATCCATTTTATTGTTTTTTCTGGTCTGATTACTGTGTCTAGGACTCCTTATACTATATTGAATAAAAGTGTTAAGACTGGGCATTCTTGCTTTGTTCCTGATCTTAGAGGGAATGCTTTCAGCTTTTTACCATCGAGTATGACATTAGCTATGGATTTGCCATATAGGTCTTTAGTACGTTAAGGCATGTTCCCTCTATACTCACTTTTTTGTTTTGCTTTGTTTTTGTTTTAGCCTTTTATTTTTCCATTAATAACATGCTTTTCTTTGAGTACATTCAGGAGAAAAAGATACATCATTGACTTTTAAGTTTACTGGTTATTTAGCATTTATGTCCCAAGACTTTTTAAAAAATTTATTTATTTAAATTAGTTTCAAGTATACAGTATATTATTTAGACATCTATATAGTTTATAAATTGATCCCCCCAATTGCTCCCTCCTTCCCCTGGCCCTCCATCTAGCCAACATATTAGTGTAAACTGCATTCCCTCTGCTGTGCTCCTTATCCCAATGACCAACTATCAACTACTAATTTGTACTTTTTTAACTCTTCACACCATTCTCCCAGCCTCCAACCTCCCTCCCCTCTGTCCGACACCAAATTGTCCACTATATTTGTGAGTCTGTTTTTGATTAGTTTGTTCTTTTTGTTCCCTAGATTCCACATATAAGTGAAATCATATGGTATTTATCTTTCTCTGTCTGACTTATTTCATTCAGCATAATAACCTCTGGATCCATCCATGTCATTGCAAATGGTAGGATTTCATTTTTTTTTAATGGCTGAGTAATATTCCATTGTGTATATGAACCATAATTTCTTTATCCAGTCATTTGTTGATGGGCATTTAGGTTGCTTCCATATCTTGGCTATTGTAAATTGTACCCTCTATACCCACTTTGTTGAGAATTATTTTTCAGGAGGAATTGCTCTATATGTAGATTTATATTCAGTATATCCATGGAAGGAGGCAAGTTTGCAGTCTTCCTGAATTTATTTTTTTCCTCTCCAGGATTATTTTTTTCGTTATATTTTCTAGTTTATAATATATGCTAACACATAAGATAATTATTGATTTTTGTATGTGATGATGTTTCTCTCACTTTATGAGACTCTTATTCTAGTAATTTGACTTATTTTAATACTTATTGTAGAGTCTATGGATTCTGTTAGAGGTAGAAAATTATACTGTGGAAAATTGTGAAGATTTTGTAGATGCCTTTACACTATATACCATTTTCATATTAACTTTGACTATTGTTTATTGTCTAGGCTTGAGATGTAACGTTGAAAATGATTTTCTTTTGCTTTTATCTAACTCTAATAGGAATGTTATTTGAGTCATATGTAGTTGCTGTAGACTTTAAAAAAAATCTTTTTAAGATTGAAGACATTTCTATCTATTTTTAGTTTGCCAAAAAGTTTTTGGTTTATTCAGATTTAACAGTTATATTACATTAAATGATTGTCAGCCTTTATTTAAATGATCATATTTGGTATTTTTAAAAATCTATTATCATATCTAATTATATTAATAGCTTTCCTGATGTTAAACTATTTTATCATTTCTGAGTTAAACTTGGCTTTAATTATATAGTATTTTATTAATTCATAGCTGGATTTGATTTGTTCATATTTTACTTAGGAGTCTTAGAAACATGCAATTGCTCCTTTGATTTCTTCTTTGTAGTTTTTGCTTGGTTTTGGTATCAGAGTTAGACTGGCCTTATAAGAATTTCCTATTCTCTGAAACAGTTGTAAGTTTCTTATAAACTCATTTGGATGTCATATGAGTTTATATGTTTTTTTGTTGGTTTTTATTTGTTATGGAGTAATTCTTTTATTTTAGAAAAAAATTTGGAAACTTTTGAGAGTCATAATTTTTTTTTCATTTATTATTTGTTTATTCAGTTTTCCCAGTTTTTCTTGAGAGACTTGAATAAATAATCTTTTCCTAGAAAATATTTTTTTCTTGTTCTCTCATGACCTCAGTGTTGCTCTCCTTTCCTCTATCGATCCCTCTCTCTTTGTCTGCTTGATCTATAAATCATTAAAAGGGATATAGCTAAAGCTTTTTCTATGTTTGTAATCTTTTCAGTTTCTCTTTTTATTTTCATCAGATTTTGCTGCACACACACATTTATATTTATTCAGCTTCCTAGCTAGAGACATAAGTTTATGACTATTGCATATTCTGTTTGGATCATGTTATATTAATTCTAGATATCCACTTCATCCCGTTTAATGCTTTCTACCTTAATTATTCCATTTTCTGATATTAATTTTGCTATGCTATGCTACTTTAAAATAATTTTATTACCATTCGTGTAGTATATATTTTCATATTATTTTAAAAAAATTGTTCTACAGTTTAATTTCAGACTACTCGGTAGTCTACATGTAGTTAAATTTTTTTTTTTTCCCAGAGAGTTTAAGATAGACATTTTTTAGTGATTTCTGATATACTTTGATTTTAATGTTCTGTTGTTTCTTTCTAACTTGTTCTTTACTGAATGGATTTTATATATACTTTGTCCCATAAAGTTTGCTCCCTGGTAATTTAGAATTTATATATCGATTTCTATTTTTCTAGTGATTATACTTATACATTTAACAATTTTTAACAATTCTGTCAATGGCCATAGTATCTTCTTATATGAGAATAAAATTTTTAGTATTTTTACACTTCCCACTACCTCACTTACAGAAAGCGCTGTTGAGAACATCTGGGATTTTAGTTCCAGATGGCTATTTTACACATTTTTAAAACATCACATATCAATACTTATTTAAACTTAACTTTGACTTTTGGTGTTGTCTTTGCTCACTATTCGTTCCTGTATACTTTTTCTTGGTTTTGCCATTTATTTTACTGGAATATTCTTTTATAAGTTTTATAAAAGAATTATAAGTTTTATATTTTTTCCCCAAAAAATATTTGTGGGTGGCAAAATTTTTGTCTTTGCAGATCCATAAATCTATTCTCTTTCCATACATGAATGTAAGTTTGAGTCTGGGTTCAAAATAATAGCATTGGTACATTTTCTTCAATCTTTTCAGTGTTGCCGTTGAGAAATAACATATAAATTTAATCCTCATATCTTTGTAAGTAATGCATTATTTTCTTTTTGAAATATTTTTTAGGATTTTTTCTTTATGTATAATGTTCTGATATTATACCATGATGTTTAAAGTTGTGAGCCTTTTAAAACTCATTCTTTTGACAAAACATAGATCTCTTCAATTATTTTTGATCATTCTGTTTAATTCTCTTTTTCAGAACTCTTCTCCATGTGTATTAAATTTTCTTCTATGTTTCCTTTTTTTCTTTTATGTATTATATTTTCTAGGAGAAACCTTTAGCTTGATTTTGTAGCCTACTGAGTTATTTACCTATATCCATTATGATGTGGTTTTAGCATTTATTTTTCTCTTTTCCCCAAGATTTTGTTGTTTTTATTTAAAGATTTAGTATAGTTTAAAGTAACTTTAAGGACATTGATATAATTTAAAGTCTTCATCTTTGTTCTATTAAATACTCATTTCTTAATTTTTTTGAAATATGTATTGGTTTCATTCAAATGGTGTGTGAGTACTGATTTTGTGTATTTCTCTTTTTACTTGAAGTTTCTTTTTCCCTTTTGGCTGGTAGTATGTTTTCTTGACTATGTTTTGATTCATATGACTGTGGGTGTGATGCACCAGGTAGGGTTAGAATTTGGGTATAAGTGTATCTCATCTTAGAAGAACCTATCCCCTAGGTCTTAATTTCTTAGTGCCTCTTTGTCTCAGTGCCTATACAAATTGCTTTTCAGTGGTACAATTACCAGAGAGCCCAGCTAACTTGGTCAGATGGAGGTATAAGAGAGTTGTGGAGGGGCCAACAACCTTAGCGATTCCCAGTACATATCTCAAACCACTATGCACATGTTTTTTTCTACAAACTATGCACTTGGAACTCTAGATTTTTAATTCAACAAGACTTCTCTTCAGTCATGTACTTTGGACTCTTGTTTTACTTGGCTTCACTTTTTTCTTAACTCTGATTATCTCTGCTTTATATTGTTTAGAGAATCATCAAAATTTCTGGTCCTATGATACAATTCTTGCTTTCCAATACTTTTATAAGCTTTCTCTTTTTTCCCCCAGACATCTTTTTTTTTTTTGGTCACATCATAAAATTTAGGATGGGTTAAAAAAAGATAAACACAAATAGCTCAGGAATATCTTCTTGATCAAACCTTAATTTTATGTTTTAGATGGTCTTCCTCTAAGGAGTTGGACTTAAGTTTTCTAAATCTTTCAAGGTAGAGGATCTTTCATTTATTCATTTATTGACAGTCACTCAATTCCTATTACATGACTGACACCTTCTTAGGTAGGAATATGGGAATGTGAGAATGTGTGAGATTTAGATTCTTTCACTCTATAATCAGACCCACTCATTTTATACTTCAAGAAATGCTTCATAATGTAAAAAGAGTCAAAAGTAAAAAGGTGATAGAATGACTAAATCTTCCATTAGGAAATATGGGAGAAATTATTTCATAGATAGGTGAATTTCGATTTGTTTCTTCAAGGATAACTAGAAGTTTGCAGTAAGAGAATGTATGTAAGTATCAGAAGTGGGGAGCGTGAAGGCATTCCAGGCAAGAGTGAATAGATGAGCAATGTTGCAGAGGTATTGAAATGCTAAGTGATTAGTTTTGGGTACCTTGGATATTTGAAAAAAGAGGAAAGGAGAAGCTACTTGGTTGAGGTGTGATAGACCTCTGAAGAAAATATATACCAGACACTAATTGTCTCTTATGCAATTCTGTGGATGGATCCACAATTTTCCAAGTGTTCATTGAGTCATTTACACTGTGATTCAAATACATTTTGATTCTCCAGGAAGGACCTAAGGAGGTGTTCAAAGAGTGGATGTAGAAAGTAGCATCTCCTCTCCATCTTCTTACAGCCCTATACAGACATATTGATCATGTCTCTGTCTATGGCAAATAGTACAGACACCATCATTCTGCATACATATCTAACAACAATATAAGGCTTGGCTGATGCATAACGTACTATGATTTGGGTCCTGGTCATTAAGCAATGTTGTCAGTTAGTAAATATTGAATTAATGTCAGAGAAATATAATATGTAAATTAGATAGGTGTGCTAAAAACTTGAACAATCATTAGACTTAGATGAAAATAAATGAAGCCATGAGTCTGTATAAATAAACCAAAATAGAAAAGCACTTCAACACACTGCTGGGTGATAATAATAGAAAAGGTTTAGAACTATTTAGTTACTCAAGGTTGTTCATACAAAATATTATACTTGCTCCTCAGAAGAACTGTATGAGTTAGGTTCTATTATTATCCTCACTTTATACCTGAAGAAACTCTGACAATTTTAGTAACCCATTCAAGGTCACACAGCTAGTGGTGGACCTAGGCTATAAGCCCATATTTCTCAAATTATATGCTCTTTTATTTTCACAAATATTTCTTGCTACCAGACATGTTATATCATGGCACTCACACACATGAATGTGGAAACTCTTAATGAAAAATGATAAATTATCATCTATCAGGTGATAGATAAATGTGATAGATTACATTTGTAAGCTTAATAGTGCTAAAGCCTCCAGATCTGAAGAAAACTTATCTTAGGATAAGGGAAAGGTGAATAGAGTGAAACTGCTAACTTGCTCAATATGGGAATTTTGACTTTAACTGTAATGCATGTCTAGACTTTCAGTTAGGGGAAGCTATAAAAAAAAAGTTCTTCGAGATAAAGAGACAAAAGACCAAAGATGGCCACATGAGTGCCTGCACACTACCTCACTATATTTTATCTTCTTTTGTGCTCAGTCAGAAATAAACTACAAGGTGGTTCCAAAAATTATCAGCTTTTATCATTAATTTAATTAACTGCTGCTAGATGTCTCTTACTTGCTTTTTTCCCCTTTCGAATAGGACAATATAAGCAATGGACTATTTTGTTCTTGTTGTAAAAACAATTTAATTTAATTTTTTTTTTCCTTTTAAGAAATGAACATGTTACTTCTAGTTCTAACATTCTACCACTCAATTCTTGATTAGGTATTTTGTGACAGCACTTTGTGTATGAGTATATGTTTTTATGTGCTTGAACAAGTGAGTGTGAGAGAGTATGCATGTGTATTTTGGAAAATGTTATTTATAGCTCTTAATTAGAATTTTAAAAAAGAACTATACAGGCTCAGTACTTTGTTTTCAAAAGTGAAGAGCCAAAATTTGCTGCTTCTTATACCTTGTGGGAACAAAACTGTGCAGTATGCGTAACGGCTCTGCTTTCCTCACCCCATGGAGAGGTGGGCACTAGAGTGGAAGTGGTTAATCCTCTTAACAGGGGATGAATTGGAAATAGAGCTTTGCAAACAAAGTCAGAGATAAAAAAAATCTTCATTATTTATGGAAATCAGTTACTTTATTTTAATTTTCCACTGTTTGAATCGTCCACATAAAATGCCTTTTCTTTTATTTAAACTGCAAATAATTGCCAGTAACATTATTCATTGGAAATTGGAATTCACTTTTTGATCTCTAGAAAGCCCATTAATAATGAATGAGGCTGTTATTTATTTGCTACAATTCCACAAATGGAAACTGAAAAAAGACTCTGCATTCCTCACTTATTTCTTCTGACATTATTTAAACTCACCTCAGGAGAAATACAAGAATGTGGAGAAGCAACATAATGATGGGAACAACCTTTTTTCTTCCTTTTATCCTTCTTTTTTTTCAACCAATACTGATGAGTAGTTAGTTTAGAAATGTGAGGTCAGAGGAGATCGGAGGAGTTCCTTCTAGGACAAAACATTCATAAAATCCTTGACACTGGCAAGGGATACACCCTGAGACCTTCAAGAATTTGCACATTTGCAAATCTTACTATAGCATATAATTTTCCACATAAAATTCAATAAAATATAACTGAAAAAAATTAAGCGACCCCTTTGGACCCTTATAATTCTATAAGTAAAAGACTCAAATAATTTATAAAGCCATTAAAATAAATGTTCCTATTAATATAAACTCTATACTATGTTCTCTCACTTGAGCAATTTTTACATCACCCAGAGCACTTGCTAAAGTCGTTCCAAGAATTGCTTTTCCCAGTTTCCATATAGAACCTGTGGTGGAATCATTTATGTCTAAGTGACTGCAGAATCTTAAATTTTTGCTCTTAAATTTATTTTTAAAAAATCCATTTCCTGATCAAAGCTATCATTTGATTGGATATCCTCATTTTCTCATATTTATATCAACAGGAGAAGCCAATTTTCTTATTAGGAACTCCCCCAACCCCTTTGAGAGAACCAAAGTAGAACCTAACCACTGTTTCAGCATGTATGTGGAAACAAACATAGATTAACTTGGAATTGGATGCCCAGGGCCATCCCAGCTACTCTCAGAAGCTATTGGAGTAATTTCCAAAACCAGCCTTAGAGTACTGGATTTAAATTTGAGCCTCGGCAAAATTGCCTCAGCAAAATTAAAGTACAATCAAAACCTTTGTAAATAGTCAAAACCCTACTTCTATAATCACAAATAAGCAATGCCTGGCATCTTTAGATAATCGATAGAGGACAAAAGGATCAATTCCCATAGGAAAGATATAGGTAAAAGTCTAAATTCAGAAGCTATAGGAGAGATTAAGGAAGGCTCCATGGAGGAGGCAGCATTCTCCCTGATCTTTGAGTTCAAATAAAACAGAAAAAAATAAAAAAAAAAAAACAAAAAACCAAAAAAACAACTTTGTCAAGGACAAAGAAGGAATAGAATGAGCAAAGACATGTAGGTGAGAATATAGGGAGCCGAACATGGGGGAAATGAACAATATATTCCTATCTAATTACAAAGATATTCTATCCTTGGTAGATTATACAGAAAATATAGGCACTGCTTTCCATTTTTAACAATATGGAAAACTAGGCATACACAGAAATACTCCTAGTATAGAATGTTTTAAAACACTAGAAATATATAAAGATATATTAAAACAAACATTTTTAAATGTATAATGATTTAGAAGGAAAAGAAGGGAAAGTTTAAAGAGCATGAAGTAATGGAAAAATACTACTTCAAAAAGATAAGCTTAAAAAAAAGATAAACTATATACCAAAGCCAGTTTTGCTCTAGGACATTTTTTAATCACTCATTTCCTAAAGCTTGAATTTGAAGGACTATATGTGAACAGTTGTTAAAACCTGGGATTTGGGCAAAGTGAGAGGTGGGATTCAGATTTCGTCCTAGAACCATAGATTCTGAAGGCAAAACCCACCAAGGGGAAAATCTGTCTTGCAAGTAAAGAGGATGGGAATACTTGCCTGTATTGAAGATGGATTTAGATGGGAAGGGGCAGAAAATCTCTGATAATCCTTAACCACAATTACCCTCACATGAGTTTAAGTGTAATTCACAATTACGGCGTGACTCTCATAAGATAAAATTCTAAATTGAACCCAGGTTGGTAAGACTTTAAATAAGCAAACACAAATCTTCATTGAAGAAATGTCCAGTCATCACTAGCATTTCCACATATATTTATGAAGTTTAGCTCATCATATACATCAGGAAACAAACCCTATGAACAAAAGTTAGTATTCATAATAAAGTGTAGAACATAACTGCAAAAACTGCAGATGGTGCAATTTTTCCAACGCAGAATATAAAATATATATGTATAATTTTGCTTTAAAATACAAAGTAACAAAAGAACATAAAAATTTGCCAATGTTATTTTTCAAATAACTAAGTAAATTTCTAAAAATGAAAAACGTAATAATTGAAAGTAGAATTTCAATAGATAGATAAAAAGTAGATTAGTTTCAACTACAGAAAGAATTAGTGACCTGGAAGGTGTATCTTAAGAAAATACCAAATAAATAAATAAATAAATAAATAAAAGAAAATTTTCCCAACCTCCCTCAATTTATTGCATACTTAATGTCTCAATATATGTATGTATATGTGTATTTCTTTTTAATATAGCACATCTAGATCAAAAGAAATACCTAAAACTTATTTTATTAATCTGTTAGGCCCAAACAACTGACCAGTAGTATTTTGCATGGTATTCAATAGACATTACTAACTCAAAAATTTTAGCAATGTATTCTCTTTCCCAGAGAGAACCACGAATATTTTTTCAACTTCTTCTTCTCCCTCTCTCTGTGTATAATTATATACATATATAATTTTCAAATTGAAATTCATTCAATACCTAGTTTTGCATTTTCCTTTTTAAATTAATACAACATGAATATTTTATTTACTTATTTAATATAGTTCAATTTAAAAATATGATCAACATATACTAGGCACTGTAGTACGTACTTTATAAATGTTAATTTACTCAATCTTAATAACAACTCCATGAGGTAATCATTTTTCCCATTTTGCAGTTGAAGAAACAGCCATCCAAAGAAGTTAAATAACTTCCTTAAGGACACTTAAGTTCAGAGCCAGGATTTGAAACTAGGTAATCTGGCTCCAGATTCTGTGTTCTTGACCCCTACACCATATTGTATTAAATTTTTGACTACCATGTTAAATAAGTTTGGAAAACATGAGTTTTAATATCTGTAAATATGTCATTGTTTGAATAAATAAATAAATTAAGCAGTTTTTTTAGATATAGACACAGTTTTTGTTAATATTAAGTATTGTAAATAATATTTGCTAATTGTTCTTTTGCCCACATATTTGCCTGACTTATTAGTTTTTTGAGATTAATATTTAGAAGTAAAACTCTTGACCTTCATAAAGGCATTTATAGAGCCAATCTGCTTTCTGCTAAGACATTATCTTTAGCACTGTAACTATGCCCTCAGTAGAACCTTGCTAATTTTGAGTACAGGAACTATTTTAGAATTTAATAACTTCTGAAAATATTTTAAGGTTAAAAAATATATCTAATATTACCATGATTATAATTTCTTGATTTACAAATGACTTTGAATGTTTTTTACATGTAATATAAGCTAGTTGTATTTCTTCTTGTCTGTGATCTTTGCTGAGTTTTCTCTTGGTGTTTTAGTGTTTTTCTCAAAAAATTGATCCACATGTGTTCCTAACATATAGTAAGTCCAGTAGTTTGGTCTGATATATTTGTGTCATTTTTTCCTTAAGTAATTTGGCTTTTTATTTATTTTATGGTTTTCTGATATTTTTGCAATCAATCAGTGTGTGTGTTTGTGTGTATGTGTTTGTGTGCATCTTCTTTTGTTGTTGTGCTTAGATTATCCATTCATTCTCACCCCAAAGTTAGATAATTATTCACACATACTCTTATAATATTTGATTAGTTTTAAGTTCACTTTATAAATAAAATATTATTTTAATTTTATATTTAATTTGGTAAGCCATCTTCAATATTCTTTGCAGTATGTACTAATATGAAGAACTATTTCAATTTTATTTTCCAAATGGTTTACTTTGTTGGTGGCTTCAGATTTCTCCTTATTTTTCTGTTTTACTTTAAAGCAAAACTCTTAAAAAGAGTTGTCCCTATTAAGATACTTCATTTTGTTTTCTCTCTTTTTTTCTTAAACCCATCACAATCAGCCTTTAGATTTTACCTTTCCACCCAAACACCTCTTATCAGAGTCACCAGTAAGACCCACATTATTAAATGTATTGGTCAGCTTTAAACTTTCATACAATTTGATCTATCAGCAACATTCACACAGCTGATCACTGATTTCTGGCAAAACGTTTGTCACGACAACCTCCTACCTCACTGGCAATTCTTTCACTGTCTCTTTTGCTTGTTTCTTCTACTGGTCTTGATTTTCAATGTTGATAGGCCCTAGGTCTCAGTTCATGGACTTGTCTCTGTACTCAGGCCCATCATGATTTCATATAGATGTTTGGTTTTAAGTAAAATCTGTATATTCTGACTCCCAAATATATACCTGTAGCCTGGATCTTTCCTGTGAACTCTAGTATATGTACAACAGCTTTCTCAACATTTCTACCTAAATGTAAATTCGTGATCTTCTCTCTCAAAACTGCTGTGAGGTCACCCCAACCTAGCTAATGGAAACATCTTTTCAGCACTTAGGCCAAACACTTTGGAGTCATCTTTGAACTCTCTTTCTCATACCTCACTTTCATTCTTTGAGTAAATCCTGTTGAATCTACCTATTTCAAGAGATTTCTTACCATCTTCACTGCTATTTTGTTCATAATGTATTGGCTGGATTATTAAAGTAGCCTTCAACTAACCACCCATTTTCACCTTTGCTTTCTGCAGTCTATTTTTAACAAAGCAACCAGAGTGACCATTTAAAAATAAAAATCAAATCATGCCATGCCACTGCCCTGTACCTTCCAATGGCTTGCAACCTCATTTGGAGTAAAAGTTAAAATATGTATAATGAACTAAAGACTGTATATGAACCCCAGTATCTCTCTGGCCTCATTTCCTACTACTTTCCTGCCTTGCTAATTCCAGGAGGGATGTCATGGTCTCTTGGCTCTTCAGATTTGGACATATCAGATTTGCTCCTACTTCAGAGGCTTTGCAGTTGCTGTTCCCTCATGGAAGGCTTTTCTCCATAATATATTGGTGGGTCATTCCTCATACCCATCTTCATATCTTTGTTCAGTTTACCTTCTTAGTGAAAACTTTATCACTATCCTGTTTAAAATTTCAATTTTTGTTTATACTGCCATTCCCCTTCCATATACACTGTTACCCTTATCATCTAATACATTGTTATATATATTAGTCTAATTTTAAGGAAATTTCATTTTTTCAATGATTTTTCTGTTAATTATTGAACCATCAGCAACTGATTTATCATTATAAATTTGTCAAACATTTCATATCTGGTGAGGCAAATTTTCTTTATTATTATTATTTTTAAAAATTCTCTTGGTTATTCTTAGCCTTTTTTTTCAGTTTTACTTAAAAAGTATTTTGTCATGTTCTAAAGGAAAAAAAAACAAATATGAGTTTTTGGAATTTCTTAATACATGCACATTAATTTGAATTTTGGAATTTCATACACATGCACATTTATTTGGAGAGAATTAATATCTATATTATTCACTCTTCCTTTCCAGGAATGCTGTATGCTCCTTCATTTATTCATGTCTACTTAAGTTTTGCTATCAAAGTTTTGTAATTCTATATTTTTTTGGTAATTTTTACATATTTATTGTTTAAGTTATTTGTTTTAGTCTATATTTTTCCCCTGATGTGTTCTGTTGTTGCTACATTTTTCTAATATGTATTTTTAAAAGGTTATTTCCAGACAGATGGTTTTTCAAATTTATATCAAACAACTTTGTTCAACTATCTTATTAGTTGCAATAAATTTCCCATTTATTCTCTTGGGTTTTCTAAGTAGTCATAATGATAATTCTGTCCCTTCTCTTCCCTATATTTTGTCTCATGCTGTAATGCCTTGGCTAGACTTCCACAAGGCTTGAATAATCACAGTAATTACTGGCCTGTTGTTCTTTTCTTCTGCTTATTCACTCTTAAGTCTGGTGGTAATTTTTTTTTTTGAGATGTATGTGTTTCATCATGTTAAGGAAGTATCTTTATATTTCTATTTTACTATAAGCTCTTTTGAGAAAAAATAAGGAAGAGTTGAGAAATTTGACTCGTGCTTTTTGTTTACATCAATTAAGCTAATATTACCAATTGATTTTATTAACAAATTTCTCATTATTAAACTATAGAAATGATTGTTGGGAATGACATTTTAAAACATACCGTTGAATTTAATTAATTAATTTTTAAATGAGAATTTTTCATCTATATTTATAAGTGTGTCTGGTCTACAGTTTTCATTTTAATGCTATCTTTTGTCAGTTGTTGGAATCCATATTATGGTATTTCTTAAAATTTATTTATTTATTTTAATTAGTTTCAAATATAAAGTACATTGGTTAGGCATTTATAGAGTTTATAAAACAATTTCCCTAATTGCTCCTTCTCTTCTCTGGTCTTCTACTTCACCAGTATATTAACACCAACTGCACACATTATGATATTTTTATGAAATAAATTAGGAAGCAATTTATCTTGTTCCATTATGAGGAGAGAAAGCAGGATGTATGTATGCACGCACCCATGTGTGTGTGTGTCCATATGTACATATACAAATGTGTTTATGGAGAGTATCTGCTTCTAAGATATATGACAGAATTTACTATTAAAAACTACTTGGTCTTAAAGCCCTAAAACCCTTTTGATAACTTACTGATTATTACAATGGTTATTGATGTATTTCAATATTCTACTCCCTTTTAAGGAAATCTTGATAGTGTTTTGCTTTTCTAGTAAATAACCTATTTTAACTCAATTTTTAAATTATAACTGTTGAATTATACCTAGCATTTTCTTATAGTTAAAAATTTTTTTCTAAATCTGTTGTTATTGTGGCCCATTCTCATTTCTTGTTCTGCTTATTTTTATTTTCTATGTTTATCTTTGTTTTTCGAAAGGCTTCCTTAATTAATGTTAAATTTTACTAATAGTAAAGCATTTAAGATTTGTACTCCCCATTTTGATAAATTTTAACTTCAGTCCTTTTTTGTCTCAAAAAAAAAGGCTTCCATTTTAGTTTGTCTTTGGTTCTATACTTGTTTGAGAGTGATTTTTAATATCCCATGATTAAGCTTTTATTCATTTGGTAAATTATTGTTCGTATTTTCTCTTCTTATTGTAGTGTGGTCAGAGAATGAGACTCTTGTAATTTCCACTACTGAGAATTTATTGGTGCTCTTTTTGTGATGTAATAGATTAAATTTGTAATGGTCCATGGTCATTTGAAAATAAGGTGCATCTTTAGTGAAAAAAAAATCTTCTGTAGTAAAAAAAATATTAATCTTTTAAATTATATAATATTCTTTATATCTTTTAATTGTGCGGAATCAATTTTGTGACTTTGGTATGTGTGTTACAATCTCCTGCAATAGTACTTCTGCTAATTTTGCCTCATACTGCTAACAATTTATCTGTTTCTCTTCATATATTGGTTCTTGTATTTTTTGTATAAACATTTATGAATCACCTATTTGTTTGCATATGTATTTATTTTCACTTATATGAAGTTTTCTTACATGTAAAATCCTCCGTTGACTGATATTAATATTTTGAATCCTGCTTTCTGCCTGTTTTTTGGGTGGGAAATGTGAAAATTAGCCTCCAGCATATACTGATTCTGGTACCCTTCCCTTTTCTACAACACATAAAGTGATAAACCAGGGAGAATTCACATCAAAGAGTGAAAGTCACTTTTGGCAGTCCTGCTCCCCTCACCATTTGGTTCTTTCCTGATAATAGCATTTTCTGAACATATTTGTGGTAGGAACACTTCAGCTGCCTTGCACAATTTTCAGGTTGTTGTGGACCTTGAGTCTTTGGAGCAGTCAGGAAGAGCTTAGCTTCCAGTTTCCTCTCACATCTATCAGATTACACCTTTATTATTTTATCATGTATGCTTCTACAACCTTCCAGTGTTTGGGAGTTGCTCCCAGATTCTAGCAATAAATGGGATATCTGTCTGTTTGCTTTTATGAATTTGTTATGTTTTCTTTTTCTTCCTTTCCCCTCTAGTACCTTAAAAGGCATTTTTGTGGACAGTTGATAGAGACAACATCAGGAACTACTAGTCTATTAAAAAAAAATCTGCTACTCAAATGTTTCTATGAGATATAGAGATGTGGTCTATTCGGTCAGCACTGTATTTTAAGAGATTTCATCTGGTCGGAGTGTAACAGAACGCTCAACTAGGAGACAGTGGCGGCAGTCTAAAAAAGTTTTAACTCTTGTGGTGGGAATGGAGAGAGAAGTAAGTGTACAGAGATATATTAGGGAGGCAGAATCTATAATATGGAAAATAAATAAATTTGTATGTATGTATAAGATTGTGAACTAAAAGTTAGGTGGGGAAAACACAAGTGTGGGAGGATTTCAAATCAATGCTAAACTTTCTAGCACAAATTAATGAAAATATTTGGCATGCTGCTGATGTAGAGCTTTTGAAAGAAATAATTATAGTTATGTAGAAAAAGTTTTTATTTTTATTTTATAAAGAAATGCATAGAGAAGAAACAAAATGTAATGTTGTAAAAAATAGATAATTATAAATAAAAATATGTTGGAAATGGTTAAATCAAGAAAGTGGATATATTAATGTTTATTTTCACTTTACTTCTCTATATTTTGAGAAATTGTTTCATAATAAAAGGATAAAGAAAAAGGGAAGAAATTACTCAGCTTTGGACATACTGTCTCGAGGTGCTAGCAGAGCTCCCACTCCAGATGATAATGTGCAGGAGGCCACTGAAAATGGAGGCATATACCTCCAGTGATCAAATAAGTATGTATCATAAGTATAGAACTTGTAGTTGAAGTTATTATATGCTAAAGTAGAGTTTATAAAACCACTTTCTAAGTATGTAACATTTGGAAATTTGAGCAATATTACTTAATTCACATCACTTTTGTGAAGATAACATGATATAATAAAGTTAAAGCTCTGGAAACTTTATTGCTTACTGTAGTAGGAGGGACTGCTACCATTTTAGTAGTGTCTGTGAAAAGGAAGGACAAAGGTAGGATATTTATGTGATTTGGGGGGCATGTCTGGTTTAAGGTAGGTGTTTTTGTGAGGGGGCCAGATTGAGAATGGGCCAAGGTTGCAATATAGTTTATATTAGGATTATATTATATTATAATAGAATTGGTGGACTCAGAGGTGAGGATTTTGAAGCAAGCCTCAAAGAGTAAACAGATGGGTGATGCCAGCTAAACAATTTATTTTCCTAAGAAGGCTGTTTATTCTGATAAATGCAAGTAGAGTGGTCTATTGTTGAGATCAATGAATTTTCAAGATGTTTCTGAAACAAAGTTATTTGCAACTTCATCTTCTAGGTCAAAAATTTTCAGGAATACTAAAGATATTATGTTAATGGAGAACAACAAATAGTAAAGTCATGTTCTGTCAACAGTAAGCTGTCTGGATGTAGACAGTTTCAGTTCATAGTGAATATTATGGTATGGATTGCTTCTATTTGATTTTAGTATTTGTGGCATATTGCTACTTTCACAGCAGGCACATAAATTGTTTGGTAAAGTTTAATAACGCCTATCATTTACTTGGCAATATGTATCAAAGGCCTTAAAATAAACTTTGAGCTAGTAGTTTTTCTCTTAGGAATCAGTCATTCAGAATCATCAAAGACAAAAGATGTGAACAAAGTTGTTTACTACAGTACTTTTAGAATAGAAAATATAAAGTAAACAAAGTGATCTTAAAAGGGCAAACCGAAAATAAATTATGATTTAGCCGTAGGATCGGACACTCTGTATAACTAATATAAATTATGTTTTACAGTAATAGTTGACGATGTGAAGAAATTATCTCCAAACTAAATAAAATCAGGATATAAAACTATATAGAATTATAGTGTTTATAACTGAGTGAAAATTTACCAATATTTTACAAGTAGTTATCTCAGGGTTATGAGAAGACAAATTAATTTAATTTTCTTCTTTGTACTTTTCTGTATTTTTATAAATATTTAAAATAAAATTTTTTCCTGGGAAGCACACTTATAATTGCTAGATGGGATGCTGCCATATTCATGAATTGCTTAATAAAGCCAATTAGATCTTCAAAAATAAAAATAAAAATTTTTATGAGAAAATAAGTATTATTTAAATAATAATAATAATAAAATTATTAAAGGGATGGTCTAGGTGCCTTTCAAGGAGAAAAGGAGCTTGTCTCTCTCTGTTCATACAGCAAATAAGACAATAGAGGCAGGAAAATCAACATGAAGAATGCTTTAGAAAAGAAGAGTTAGTTGAGGGTTCAAACTGATTCTGAATAATGGATTGAAATCTGTGTTAATATGGATTAGCATATTATAATATAGGAAATAACTCTTGCTGTCAGAAGTACTGAATATTCTGAGTGCCCTTCAGATACAAATAACACTGAAATTTTACAAACCACTCAGTAAATGTGCTTATTCCCCCTTGGTTCCTCATCCTTTGTCATCCTTACCAGATTTTTTTTTTTCAAGGAATTGGAATTCCTTAATGAGTTCTCTTTAGTAATTCTTTTCTCCACATTGGAAACTTCTATAACTCCTTGTTGCCAGGAATGTAATAGAGTTCAGAAAATTTTAAATAATTTGCCTAAAGATACAATGTAAGTTCAATTCTTTGGGTCAGCTGCCACATATGGAAAAAAACGTTGGAGTTTCTATCTACTATAATTTATATGCAGCTGCAGCCCAAATGGCCAACAGATGCTGAATGTAGCTGGAAGTTCATCAGAACTGCACTTTTTTTTTTTTTACCTAAAATTCTAATTGCTGAAATGAAAGAGAGAAATAATAAGGTAGAAAAACTCTAGAATGAGGCAATTAAAATGATCAAGGGAGTGATGGAGTACTGAAGAAGAGATAAAATTTTTCAGAATGGAAAGATAAATGCTAAGAGAAGATGTTTATAACATTATGAAAGGCAAATATAAACCCATTTTTCAATTCTGTATATACAGTTGAGGGTATAATTTAAAATCTAAAGGAGGTCAGAGGAAGAGTAGAGTGTCTTTGGATGATATAATGGAGAAAGGAGCAAAAAGGAAGACACTGCATGCACATTATCTCATTATATAACAAGCAGTCAGAGCATTTTGTTCTACTCCCAGCTCTGCCACCAGCTATTCACATGATCTTCACTTTTTAGGACTCATATTTCTTTTTTGTAGCATTGGGCTTGAGAACACTTTCTGACTTAAAAAGAGTTTGTTTTATTTTGTAATACAAAAACTGTAAATATTACACAGACTGAAAATATAAGAAGATTTGAGAAGTGTTTGTATATGTTCGAGGTTGCCAGTTGCATAATGATTATTAAAAGAAAATCAGTGATTCCTAACAAGACACTGAAATAACATGGCTCAGGCTTGCTCTCCCAAGATTGGTACCCAAGCAATGATAACAAGATGGGGCACTGGTTTGAATTTGTGCTTATATACGCAATATCTTTGGTCTGAGAGAAAGTACAAACTAGTGTGGCTTTGGAAGGATACAATGGCAAAACAATTATGAAATTTTGCTCTTTCTCCTCTTACCCTGTTTCTTTGTGCAAAACAGTGATTTCCACAACACACTTAAAACAAATCAGGTCCCTGGCACAGGGGTCCTAAGGTGTAAAATAGTTCAAGAACCATAGCCTTTTACTTTTAGGGATCTACATTAACCCCCATCTTACCCTCAAGGTTATGAATTGTAATCTAAGCAGTATTTACCTTAATGATGCTTCTTTCTGGGGCCAAAGAGTAAGGTCCTGACTGAAGAATTGGCTTGTGCTATGCTGAGTAACTATTTTTCTGGTTCACAGTTTCCACCTCCTCTTGAACCCAAAGCCATTGAGGCTGAGAGCTAGAGTATGGCCTTCCAGAGTGAGATTTACCTGGCAATGCAGTTAATACTCCAGAGGAAAAAGAGCTTGCAAGATACTTGAGAGGCATGACTATTTCAAAAGAAATATAAAATACTGGATTATAAATTCCATCAGAGACAAAGAAAAGTACTAGAACAACTGAACTAAAAAATTAAAATAAGTCTGATAAGCAAAAAAGATAAGAAGCTATAAATTTGAATCAATAACAAGAAAACATAAAAAGAACCAAGAAAAATATTAAATATAAAAATATATAATTGTTAACTTAAAAAAACAAATGGATAAAGAGTGTAATGAATAGGGGTAAGGAATTAATTAAGTCTTTGAAGGACCATATTGAGCAAATCTTCAATATGGAAAAAGGAAAGACAAATAATGAAATACATAAAAGTAAAAAATAAGATATATGAGGATTAAAGATATCCATAGTACTATCTGGAAAACAGAGGTATATGAAAGAGAGAATGTTCTTTTTACTGGAGATGAGAACATATTGAAATAAATTTTTTAAAATTAAAAAAAAAATAGATTATAGATGGAAAGGGTTCAAGGAATGCCAAATGGGAGAGAGAAGGAAAAAACTATTCCTAGAAACATTATTAAATTTAAGAACATTAAAATCAGAGAAAAATTTAAATGCTTATAGAGAGAAAAGGATAAGAATCAAATTAACAACTGATTATTTAACAGCAACACTGGATGCCAGAAGACAAACATTTACAATCTAGTAGCTTATATACAGCTAAATTTTCACTCAAATATGAGGGTAGGCTAAAAAATATTTGTACAATTATAAGAGTTCAGAAATTTTGTGAAATTCTCACAAATGGATTAAAATAAATATTAAAAACTATTTAAATAAAAGTCAAGACCAATCTAGCAGTTTTCACACAAGAGCTATATCAAATAAAAGTGATTAAATACATTTTTAAGATTTTCTATTGTATTTTGAAAATAGCAAAGGTAAATAGAAAAGGTATTAAAAGTCTGGATCTGTATGTCTAATACAATAACCACTAGCTATTTGAAATGCAGTTATTCTGAATTAAAATTGCTATCAGTATAAAGTACACAATAAATTTCAAAAATGGATTACAAAAAAACTAAATATCTCATTTTATACTAATTGCATATTGAAATAATGTTTTGAAGATATTGGGCTCCTTAAAATTTTGTAATTAAAATTAATTTAATAGTTTATTTTTACTTTCTTTTATGTGTTCACTAGAAAATTTAAATTTTTATGTGTTTTGCATTCGTAGCTTAAATTATATTTTAAGTACTACACTGACACAGATCATGTCATTATATGTTAGAGAAAAGAGGAACTAAAGTCCTAGTTTTATCAGGCTTAGTCTTACAGGTCTTAAAATAAAAAGAAGGATTAAAAAAAATAGAAAAAGTAAAATAATAATAATAATAATAAATTAGATGATAGAAAGAATATCAAGAACTACAATAGATATAAATGAACTAATTTTAAATTCGAAGGCAAACATAGCTGTATTGGATAAAAAGTATACAACTATATGCTCATTATAAGAGATACACTCAAATCATAAAGACAAAAAAGAGTTCAAAGTAAAAAAATGGAAAACAGTGATATTAGGCACATACTAACTAAATAAAGCTGGCAAGTCTATATTAATATCAGATGACACTGACTTTAAGGCAAAAAAATCAAGAGTAGAGGTGGAATGGAACATTATACAATGATAAATGATTCAGTGTACTCAGATAATACAGCAATTTTAAGCATGTGTAAGTCTAGTAGAAGAGATTCAAAACATGAAGAAAAAACTGAGAACTATAGGAAAATTTATTACTATAGTAGGAGATATCAACACATATGTCTTGATAATTGAAAAATCAAACTACTAGGTTAAAGGAAATAAATCAAGAAGTCTGACCTAGTGATCTCATAGTGTTCTACATCCAGTAAATAGAAAAGACAAATTTTTCTCAAGTACACATGAAATAAAAAATAAGTACATTTCTTTATAAAAAAAAACTCTCAATAAATATCAACAATGGGTATCATATAGATAATGATCTTTCACTACCACATCACTAATTAAGAAATTAGTAACAAAAAGATAAATTTTCAAATCCCTACACTTGCAATATTTAAAAACATACTAATAAACATCATGGATTACGAAAGAAAGAATAAAAACTTAAAAATAATATGTGGAACTGAATAATAAGTATGCTCTACATCAAAACTTGTAGCATAAGTGGTTCTTCAAAATATTTATTGTCTTAAATATTTATAATTGAAAGGAGAAAATCCTCAAAACTAATGAATGAATTTTACACCTTAAAAATAGAAAAAAGAGTAATAGTATAAATCTAAAGGCAGAAGAGATGATAAATATAAGGGTAGAAATAAATGGAATAGGAAAGGATGTTATAAATGAAACCAACAGTCAAAAGTTATTCTTTGAAATAAAAATACTGTTAAAATAGATAAAATTCTTGCTAAATTAGTCAAAAGATAAAAAGATACAAATATGAAGAGGGCATAACTATAAAAAAGTTGAGATTTTAAGATGACAAAATCTTCCCAAAAAGAAAATAGCATTCCTGTATCATTTTCTAGACAAGTTCTACAAAGAATTTGTAAGAGAAATTGTCCCAATTTACCTAAGCTTTTCCAGAAATAAAAAATAAAGAAAATACGCTCCAACTCTTTTTAAAAGAACAGCATTACTTTGTTGTTAAAACTTGACAGAAGAGGAAGGAAAGAAAATTAAGAAAGGAAACTGTAGGTTCATTTTATTCTTGGATGTAGAAGAAAAACTCCTAAAAAATATATTAGCAAAGTGTATTAAAAAATCATATTATTCCATAATCAAATAGAGTTTATTTTACATATTTAGAATTATTTATTAAAAAAAATCCATAATGTAATTGACCACATTAACAGATTAAAAGACAGACATATAAACATCTCAATAGATATATAAAAAGTATTTAATACAATTCAATATTCTTTGTTAATTAAGAAAAAATTCTATGAGGAAATTAAGAGTATTTGAAAATTTCCTAACCCCAATAAAGAGTACATTAATATGAGTTCTTCAGGAAAACAATACAATAAAGTGAATACATATATAATTATTCTAAAGAATTGGCTTGTGAGATTGTGGTAGATGAAACATCTCAAATCTGCAGAGTATTCTGGCATTCTAGAGAACCAAAAAGGGCAGATGTCACACATACGTTCTAAAAGCAGTCTGCTGGTGAAGTCTCTCTTGCTCAGGGGAGGCTGGTCTTCTATTCAGGTCTTCAACTAATTGGACAAGGCCCAGCCACTTTATGGAGGTTAATCTACTTTACCTGAAGTCCACTGATTGAAATGTTAGTTTCATCTAAAACACTATCAGTAACATCCTAAATAATGTTTGATTGAATATTGGGGGACCCTTTGGCTCAGGCAAGATGAACGATAGAAGAAAAAACATTCACAAAGTGTATACAAAATATAAAACAGACAAATAAATAAATAAACCAAAAACAAATATTATACTAAATGAAAAAAGTTGGAAGCATTTGGTTTAAAATTTAGATGATATGAAGAAGCTATTACACATATATTTCAAATTGTATTGATAGTTCTTGTCTGTACAATAAAACAAGATCAAAGAAATTAGAGGCATGACAATTAGAAATGAGGAAATAAGTGTCATTACTTACAGATCAGATAATCATTTACAAAGAAAAACACAAAATAATCAGTAAACAGACTATTATAAATGTGGGCATAAGAGATTAGAAAAGTAATTGAATATAAAAATAAAACACAAAAAGTTGTCTTTTTATATAATGGTGGCTAAAAACTAGAAAATATAATTAAAAAGAAAATATCTATTTGCAATAGAGAGAATGCCAACTATCTACAAAATTATCAAAAGATGCATAAGATCTTTATGGAAAAAAGTATAAGCTTTATTTAGAAATATTAAAAGAGACCTAAATAATTAGAAAAATACACCATGTCCCTGGATAAAAAGGCAATACTATATAAATATCAATTCTACTCGAACTCACCTAGAGAGTCAACATAATTTAATTAAGATGTCAGCAGGGTATTTAATGGTCTTGATAAGATTTTTCTAAAAATCTTTATGTTTGAATAAAGGACATAATTGAAATAGATGAACATAATAGACTTGCCCTACATAATATCAAGATTTATTAGAAATATATAATAATTAAAACAGTATGAGTATTGGCATACTGATAGACTGACAAATAGAATCAAATAGAAAGTCCAGGAACAGACTAATATGCATATGGAACTTTGGTATAAGAGATGTCGTCAAATCAGTTTAAAGATTTAAAATTAAAATATTGAATATTAATAAGGAAAAATGTAAAATTAGATCCCTATCTCACATGATAAACAAAATACAACCTCAGAAGAATTAAGCATTTAAATTAAAAAAATAAATAAAACTCTGAAACCATTCATAGAAAATATGGGTGAATATGTTTTAGACCATAAGGTAGTATTTTTTAAGACATAGAAATCATTCGTATAAAACATTTTTAAGTTGATCTAGTGATTCTACTCCTTAGGTCTGTTCTCAAGTCAAATTCATGCACATGCACAATAAAGAAAATATTCAAAAGTGTTTAGCATAGCACTGTTCACAATAGCAAAGCCTAAAGGCACCTCAGATGCCCATCATCAAAAGAATGGTTAAACAAATTATGGTTTATTCACATAACAGACTATTATACAACAGTTAAAACAAATGTAGTATATAATATGAATGAATTTGAACAAAATCATATCAAGTGACAAAAATAAATTCAGCATTATAATATACATTACGATATATCCTATAATCATAAATAAAAATAAAAGCAATGAAATAATATGAAATTCAGGGTGTGGTTTCTTTGGATAATGGGTGGTAAGGGGATGGGGACTATCACATGGTTGAATATAAATTATTATAAAGGTCCTACCTTTTGTTTTGGGTTCTGAATTTATGCGTACTTACTATACTATATTATTAAAAATAAATGCCTTGTGTTTGTAGTCAATCATGTAGCAATTTAGTTCTGCTAGTTCTACTCTAGTCAATTCTGCCATAGACATAGTATATTTTCTATTAGCAAGAATTGTATTAGTGATCTATTGCTGCATAACAAACTACCTCCAAAATTTGAAGCTTAAACCAATAATAATAATTATTTCTCAAAGTTTCTGTGGGTTGGAAGTTTAGACAGGTCATGATGAGAAAGGCTGTATCTGCTCTCTGGTACCTGGGGACTCAGTTGGAAGATTCAAAATCAATTGATATCCATTAAGGATTGTTGTTGTCATTGCTGCAGTCTATTTTCTAGGACACTTATCTTCATTACTCTTTACTACACAAAAAGAAGGCAAGTTTCAATAAATAAGAGTTCATTTAGATCTAAGAGAAACAAAATAAGAGTAAATGCTTGAATCCTAACATTCAATGGCTGCTGAGGTTAAAAGACCAGTTCTCAAATTATCTTTCCATCTAACATAAAGTAGCTGAACCAACAATCCCTACTCAATAATGTGAAAAGGCTGAGGAGAAAAAAAGCGAAGTGTGTAGATAGCTATAAAAATGGTCATTTTTAGTTTTATCTCTGAGCCCCAACAAGAACAACTGGTGGGAAACAGACACAATTAAGCCTCTGCTTTTCTTTCTTATGGTCCCTGGAGGGCATCTGGTTCTCCACCTTGATCTTTTCCCATATCACTTTAAATTCACTCCCTTGGGCCAGCCACAACTGCAGATGTTACTCCACACGTGCTCAACAATGTGGGCTATCATTGCATGTTTCCCTAACATTTCATCTTTATCAGAGTCTTGAGAAAACTCAGAGTGGAATTAAAGAACACTTGTGTAAATAACATTGCTATATTGACCCCAAAGTATGCTTACTCTCAGATAATCAGGCAAGATTTCAAGACAGAATCGAGATACCACAATTCTCTCCTACTTTAGCGGATTCTAGGCTCATGCAGCTCTTTCCTACCCACGCACTCACCTGGTTCAAAGGTCTCATTTTGAAGACCAATTATTGACTACTACGATTTTTTTTTTACAGTTTTTCTTGACGGCTCATGACACATTCATATATGTAGAACTTGTGGCTACCAAAACATACCAATATTATCTTGTTGTGAAATTTTCCTATGTTTCTTCTGGTTTTAAACTAATGCTATATTGAGGAATATTGAATTTCATCTTGAATGCTTCAATCAATTACTTTGTAAATCTATTTGCCAAACTCTTGGTGTGCCCCTGAACAATTCATGGTCTGCCTAGATTTATCCTTTTTCAAATTGCTGATTAGAACCAAAACTTTATAAGGCTCTTACACCCTTAATCCCATGACTATTACTAAAGATAATGATAAATGATAATGTTTCAGTGTTAATGAGGGAGTAAATAGCATGTTAATGACGTTTGCAGATGGATCTAAATTAGGAGAGGTTGTTAACATCGATTGAGGCTAGAAAGAAAATAATAAAAGTTCTAAAGCAGTAGAAATATACATGAGGAAAAAACAAAAATGAAAAAAGAGATTTAAATGATATAATGCATTTTATTGTAGTGGAGAAATTGCTAATTAAAAATAACCAACTACTGTTCCGGAGACCTAAAGAGAGAAAGGATGTACAGCACACTGTTTACAGATAATATAATACTCTTTATTGTAAATTCAATATGGGTAATTGTTTCTTGTAGAATACTTTCTTGAGTTTTGCCAAACTGCTACATCCATATTCCATCTGTGATGAACAAGGATAGTCCCAACATGGACATTAGTTGATATTTTAATTTACATTGAATAAGATGAAAATAAAACAGCAGTGATGTATGTCAGAACTTCTTTTGTTTGCCAGTGATTTAAACAACTTCTTTGCTGAATCAGATAGTAGTCTTTGAACATTCAAAGAATATTTTCTTAAATTTTTGTGTTACTCACATTATAATGTATGCTGCACATTATACTGTACGATTCGCAGTGTAATGGTTGCAGACATAATAGAATTTTAAGTTTGATCTCTATTGTTAACATTTTTTCCATCACTTTATTTAGTCTAGACAATCAACAAAACAATTAATCAAGCCTTTATTTGTAATATTTGCTCATTTTCATGGTATAAATACTCTCATCATGGGTAATTTCAGGCAATCAACTTGATGTCACTGAACATAGACTTGGGAAGAGATGCAGAGTAGCACATGATATAGTGTGTTCAACCATGTAGAGAAAACAGACATAAATAACTTTAAGAACATGGATAATGGACTAAAAATAATAAAATAATTAGGAAGTGGTGGTTTTTGTATTTTCATTGCCTTTAAATATAATTTATTTAGTTGAAAGTTTACATAATTTAATTTTTAATAGTGGCAAATTTTAATAACTGGCTTATAAAATTTCTGAAAATTTAAAAAATGGGTCTTACAAATTTGATATGAATCAGCTCTAGCATGTCACTCAGTGATTTTACTCCTGAGACTCCTGGCCTAATTTCTAGTCTATGCTGGCTGGACATTATAGGATTTACAAAGTTGGTATGTTCAGAACCAAACTCATCTACTCTCTGCCAATGATGACTATATTATTCTCTCATTCACAAGTGCCCAAGCTAGAAACACGGAAGGCCATTTAAGTCTCCATCTTCCTCAGCTTTAAAAACCACCAAGCAATCACCAGTTCCTACGTAATTTTTTAAATGAAATAACTCTTGAATTTTTGTATTCATTTCTAATTGAATTCAAAACCTCATCATCTATTCTAGATTATTGCTACACTAGCCCCGCCTTCATAAACCTGCCATGTCATTCTAGAACAGTGTTGGCCTTGTCCTAGGCCTGCTTTAAAAAGTAGGTACAGATCGCTATAATTAGGTGAAAATCCTATTATTATACTGTGGTAATAGGTCGTTGAGAGTATTTCCCGTCTTTCCTGTTCATTTCCTGCCATTTTTCACCTAACTCCATTTTCTAATCACTGACTCCATATCTCTGATGGCATGTTTTATAGGCAGTGCTTTTTCTTAGTTCAAGCAGTTCCTAGTATGTTCTTTCCACTCTTCAACATCAGAGAAAATTGTATTTGTCTTTCAACAAGGAACTCAGATGTAAGGCTTTGCCTAACTTTTAGAAGAGTTACTATTTCCTCCTCTGGCCCCCTGTTACCATTTATTTATATTTTCCTTAAATAATGTACACACCATATCTTACACAAAATGTAGCGTGTAGTGATTATTCATTTGGTGGTCTCTTCCTAAATTTTCTAGTGTTAAGGACATGAATTTTAGAATCCATGTCCCAGTGACTTGCTAGCTCTGTGATTGTAGGCAAATTATACAACCTCTTTAGTTTCAGTTTCTTCATCTATAAAATCAAAACGAAGAAGCTGCCTTTTAATGTTGCAGGAAAGATTAAATCGGATGTTATTGGTAAAACACTAGGTTTATTTTAAGTACCCAATACACATTAATCCTCTTTCCGTCCAACCCCATTTTTTCAGACTATGTACTAACTACTTGTGCGTCTTTCTTATAAGACTGTGAGTTTCTTATAAGACGGTGTTGAGACCATCCTTACTTTATTTTCTGTGCTTCTTGCAGACCTCGTGTAGTCCTTGGAACATGGTGCATGCTCAGCGGCTGTTTGTGAAGAGAATGAAGAGGGGTCATGTCTTAGATGTCCCTATTGTGTTGAGGTTTAATATGGCAATCTAAATAACTGAGCGGAAGATGAATACAAGAAATAAACCAATTACCTGATTAATAAGTGAGCAGAATATGAAAGAAACCTAAAACATAGTTATTATTTTAAGTGAGTTTATGGTGGAAAGTTGGGATACAAGAAAATTTAGAAAATATGATGAAAACACTTGTTAATGTCCTCCATGTGCAAAATTCTTCACTATGAACAGAATGTCTCGTAGAATATAAGAGACAGGGAATTTCTCTAGTAGGCAATCACATTCTGACATTAGTGGAGGAGGTGAGATCTGAGGGACAGTAAACAAATCTTAGATGGCTAGTGATGATTCTTGAGCAGCAACATGGCATAAAGAAAAAAAAAATTAAATTAACATGTCTAAATTCTGCACAAGAGTCTGAAGAAATTAGCCATTTGGGAAAGAGTTTTTATAAGAAACAAACAACTCTGAATGTTATGAGCTGAATTCTGTGCCCCCAAATTCATATGTTGAAATCCTAACTCCCAGTACCTTAGAATGTGACTATATTTGGAGACATAACCTTTATTAAGGCAATTAAGGTAAACTGAAGTCATGAAGGTGGGCCTTAATCCAATATGACTGGTGTCCTCATAAGAAGAGATTAGGATACAGACAATACAGTCTGAGGGAAGACTGTGTGAAGACAAAGCTATAAGGTGGCTATCTGCCAGCCAACCCTACTGACACCTTGATTTTGGACTTTTAGCCCCTAGAACTGTGAGAAAATACATTTCTATACTGTGATAAAATAAATTTCTATTGCTGTCTATAGTATTTGTTATGGCAGAGAGGTTGACAGCAGTAGGAGTGAAATGGGGAAAGTGAATCTGAGGTTCACTGCAGAGGAACCATAAGAAGGATCCATGAAGCCCTGGGACTTAGGGGCAGCATTTAGACTTAGGCCCTCACAGGTCTTTTGTCCCTTTCATTAAGTTCAGTTTATTTCCTCCAGCATTCTACTCCACCCTCTTTCACCTCTCCTTGTGTTTTGCTTTCTTTCAGAAGTCTGTCAGACTTTTCCCATTCCCCAGTCACTCAACTTGTTTCTTATCTTCTTACCCTCGGTATTGACTTCACAGTTCTTAGTCCATGGGTCTGCCTGTCTCCTACTGAGTCAGTAAGCTCTCGATGGATAGGGTTATTTTTAGGTCTATTTATACATCTAGAGCCAAACACAACATTTGACATGCAGCAAGTGCTTAATACATACTTTTTGGCTAAGAAAAAAGACTATACCTGAGACATGCCTCACTCCCCAGAAAAACTTAATTAATTTTAGCTGATACTGATTATGCCTCTTTACATATGCTCTTAATACTTTATATGCTCTTTAATGGAAAAGCATATAACATATTTGGTTGTTTCTTTGTGCTCTTCCTCTTCTCCCCACAGCCTATACCAGACAATTCAGGCTATGAAATCACTAATGGTAGAGTCTGTTGTTTCTTTATCTCTCTACTCTGTCATCTCCTGCCATTTCTCTGAATCAAGCATTGTGCCCAGGGTTGGCTGCTGTTGATGCAGTGTGACAAATGTAGAATGAATTCACAAGGGCTGGACTTTGAGAACTTTCCTTGGTGTCTCTCGTTTATGAAGTTTAGGAGACAAAACTCAGTTTGAAATTGTCACATTCAAGGGTGGGTAAACATTCAGGCAACGTTTACTGGGAAACTTTTATAGGAGCCAGATACACAGGGGATGAAAAAAAGTAGCCTGTTTTTGAGGAGTTTATGGTCAATGAGACACAGACAATAATAGAGTAACACGTGCTAAATCTACAGTTATAAGAATAGTTTGTCAGGAAGCTGACTCACATTGAATTTGTTAGAAGAGGCTGCCCGGAGGAGGTGAGGCCTAAACAGGACGGTCTTGAGCAACAGGTAAGAGTTTGTCAAATTTAGTTTGGTAGAGATAGAGTGGGTAACTAAGCAAGGGTAGATTATGAAGAATTTTAAATCCTTGACAAGAAGTTTAAGCCAATAAGAAATTTTAAAGGGGGCTGGGGGACAATTATGTTCAGAATAAAATTTTAGCGTTCTCTCTGGTGGCTGTGTCTAGTTAATCAAGTACAGAAGGAAGCCAAAAGCAGAGAGATTCATTTTTATTTTACCTTAAAGATAAAGGAAAGCTTTTTAATAGTCACATGAAGGGTGGTGTATTAGTTTTTTACTGCCACAATTTACCCCAAATTTAGTGGCTTAAAACAGCACAAATTTATTTACATTTCTGTAGGTCAGAAGTCTGGTATGTGTCTCATTGTGTTAGAATTAAGATATAGACAAGCCGTGTTCCTTTCTAGAGGTTTTAGGAGAAAATGACCTTCCTTGCTTATTCGAACATTGGCCAGATTCACATTTCAAGCTTTGGCCATGTGGTTTTAAGATTGAGGCCTCTGTTTCTTGCTGGACATTAATCAGGAATCACCTCCTAGAGGTCTCTCTCCTATCTTTGCACATGGGCCTCTATATCTCAGAGCAGCCAAGGAACATTAAATTTTTCTCACCATGTCATCTCTCTGACTCAACCAGGAAAGGTTCTCTGATTTTAAGGATTTATGTGATTACATGGAGCCCACCTGACTAATCCAAGATAATCTCTCCTATCTCAAAATCCTTAACTAAATCACATCAGCAGTCTTTTTTGCCATGTAAAGGATTAGGGTGTGGACATTTTTGAGGGGTCGTTGTTCTGCCAGCCATAGGTAGTGGCTTTTTTCTTCTCCTTTCTGGTTGACCCATTGCCTCTAACACAATTTTGGCTTTTGGTACCTAGATCTTGATTGCTTTCTAAATTCTTGCCACTCAAAGTATGATTAGAAATGTGGAAACTAGGATCCCACTAGAAACCTAGAGAATAAAAATCTTCATTTTAGCAAGATTTCCAGATTATACATATGACTTTTGAAGTTTGAGATGCACTGCTCTAAATAGCTCACATTTTAATCTCTCTCTGTACTTAGGACATTTAAATTCTTGTTGTCTTTTGAGTTGAGAGAGGGTTTGATTAAACGAATCCCCTATATCGGGCACCAAATTTTGTTTTTGACTTCTGATCACTCCCAACAACTGATGTCATTCCTTGGACCTGTATCTATGTCTGCATTTCTAGAATCACAAAATCTCCAAGGTCAGGATACCACTGCTAGTGAGGAGTATATATGGTGCAGAGAATCCTGGAGTGGAAAGAAAGAAAAGAAAGCGCTTTTAAATGGCACAGTCTGTTCAAATCAGTATGCTGATGAGGCAGGAAGGAGCTGGGAACTAGGGATTTGTGAATCCAAGCTGTTAACTGGGTTTCATAGGGAGTTGTCAAAACCTGGAGAATCGGCTTCATCTGAAAATCTCTGGGGTTAGATGCATTCCTAAATGCACAGGGCCAGATTGACTTGTTAGGGGTTTTATTTTAGGGTAGTAATTTTGGGTTTACTTCTGTCACTACTACAGTGGACCCAGACACATGTCTGTAACTAACAATAGCCCATTAGGTCTCAGCTTGATGTGTGGATGGACGAAAGAATGACTAAATGCAAGATGATGGTAGTGATGCTGGAATTTGCCCTCTATGCATCTATGCATTCTGTCCCCCACCCCCACTATGCCAACTACAGGATGGCATATCCTGTGAACTTGGACATAATTCAAAAAAGCCATCAAAGTGAATTTGATAAATCCCTAAGAAGGTCATGCTTGCTAATTTTTTTTTTTTTTTTAAGTTGGTGTTTTAGGGTGAGAGTTTCCACTGTAAGTCAGGGAGGTTTTTTGACTTACCTTGATGATTCAGAATGCTGAAATTCTGACTTTCTCATTCCAGTTCCCATGCCCACAGCAAGGAGGAGAGTGTGTTGTATGGAGTAGGCTCTAAGCGAGGAACTGTTGAAAGAAAAACACACAAATAAGTGTGAACTATTTCTGCTCTTTGAGTGAGAGCAGAAGCTATTTTGAAGCTACCATGCATCTAAGCACATACATGTATTTAAGTAGCTACAGGCATAGGGGAAGGAGTGAGAGCACTTTCTTTGCTCATTCTTCTCTGGCTTGAGAGGAGGCATCTCAATGGACCTCAGCTTGTGTTTAGCTAACTCTTCCTCAGTCTTTCTGCTTCCCTCCAGCAGCATGTCCTTGGGCTGCCCGTTGGATTGGATGAAAGGAACTTTATTAGATTTCTTTTCACACCCTGACAGCCACAATCACTCTTATAGGTTTTAATTAAAGTGTTTAATTAAGCACAGTTCTAGTAGCAGAAATTTAGCTCTCATCTTCGCTAATCTCCAGGGTTGGAGTTGAAAGAGGAGAAAGAGGATAAGAGAGGTAGAGGAGATACCTTTATAGTTTTTCGTCAGCTAAAGAAACTCCATGATGAAGTGAGGAGAGACATTTAGTTTTCTTTCCACTTGAGACTGGCTTTAGACCAAACTAGGAAGAAGCAAATTTTGGCTTCAATATTCATTTGTTCCTGCTTTTTATAATTCTTTACCCCTGTGAATAGGTCTCTAGGCTTCTTGCAGATCTCCAGAGCCCCCTACATCTTATCAATTCTGTACAACATTCCATATCGTTTAACTTTCCCTGATAACCATTGCCCTTCTCATTCCTACTATCCTCCTCAAAACTCACCCATTCTATGTCCTTTTGTATCGGAACCTTGCCTCTGATGAAGGTCAAAGGTTCTGCTAAATTCCCTAGTCTGAGAAGTGGTGCCACTAAGTCACACCTTGATCTTAGTGAAAAACTAGTCTTCTAAAATAAGATTTGCACATTCTTCAAGACAAAGGAAAGGCTTTTAAGAGGAGATACTTTTGATCAAAAATAGACTTTCGGCGCTCTGCAAACCAAATTTGCTAGTTTTAGAATGTTGTATCTTATATAGTAGTTACTCAGTAAAGAGACTGCTCAGACTTTCCACTACTTCCAGATTCACTCTCCCTGATACTTGAACTCAGTCTCACTTACCTCCCTTTCTTTTCAAAATTAAGGCTGAAGCAATCACAAAGCACAAACAGTGAACAAAACTGGGAAATTTTGTTGGGGGTATGAAGAGCAGATAAGGCTGTAAATGTGCTGTTTTCTCTCCTTGTAATATAAGCTGGGCTGGTAATAATGAGACAACTTCTCATTTTTAGGAAATAAGTCTCAAATAAAACCTCAAAGAAATAGAGTCCTGCTACATAATAAACCAATATCATGATGTCAAAGATGAAGATAAAGGTGTTGTTAGATACCTTTCACATCCATCTCTAAAGTGCTCTATGGACTGAATGGTTGACTTACATGAATCACATCAATATGCTCTCTTACTCTCTGGTTTTTAATCGGTTTGGACAATGAAGAACAATGGCAGGAGTTAGGAGGGCTAGAGTAAGGTCTGGGTGTTGATTCTCCTAATCTCTCTCTCTGGGCTCACTGTGAGATCGCTATGTCCTTCAGTCAAGGATCATAGCTCCTCTTAGGTGGATCTTTCCAACAGTTCTTTCTTTCTAAGTCACTGTTCCAATAATTATTTCTATTCAGGTCTAGGGTGGCAATAGTGCTTTGGAATTATTAGTTCTAGGGAACTGCATTTATTATATGTCAGGGTTTTCTTACAACCTGACCTTGCTTTTGTAGATAGTACCTTCATTAGATTCTCCTCACTTTAGTGTGTATTTCCGATTCCATAGAATTGAGGCACCCATTATCCACATCCTCTATGGTCCTTGAAGTCCAGGGACTCTGTTGCTTCCAGACTTAGGAAATTAGTATTTGTTTGAGCTCCAGCACCCCCTTGGCTTATCTGGCCTTCATCTACTACATATCTGATATTTATTTAATTCCATAGGGACTTGTGAGGCATTTCCTTCCAGCATGGGTCTAACTACTTAGAAAATTCAAAGATATCTGTTCTCTCATTGGCTTAGGAATATCTCCCACCTCCTTTCCTGCTTTGATTTCTGTATTTTCCAAAGCAGCCCTTTGCTCCTTGGTTCTTGATTAGGTTAGGCCTTCAAAAAGGACAAGAAATTATCTTCAGACCTTTTGACTCAATACACAAACCTCTCCCTTCGGCAAAGAGGCAAAAGCTTGGTTGCCTTCTTGGAATACAAGTAAAAAAAAATATAGGAATATAGAGAATAAATACCATATAGTATTGCAAAAACATCCTGCCACAATGGTTTTCTGGATTCAGCTCGTCTTAAACCAAGGAATATCAAAATGCAAGGATGCTAGGGAAAAGTATAATAAGTGTTGGAATAAATTTCGGGGAGTATGCCTGGTTTCAGTGCCTCTCTTTCAGTATAGATCTCTGGAATAGATGTTCCTATAGTTTCTAGGAGTTAAATGCAACTCTTTTAAATTATTTGTTTATAGGCTCAGGAAAGTGTTTCCCTTGTAGGAGAAGGAGGATCAGAATGTACAACATATTACCAAGTGATGCTTTCTGCTTTCAAGGTTTATTTAAAATATATTTCTTTTTAAAAGCTCATTTGGAGACTTGTTACTGCTTGCTTTGTCTTCCAGCAACATCAAAAGAGCCAGTGGGAATAACATTTTTTTCTTAATGTATGCTTTCACTAGAGGGAAAAAAAAAGGCAACAAAAACCGTGCAACTTCTAAACCGGTTCCTGAAATAGACTCAGAAAAAAATAAAATAAAACCCCAAAACCCAACGCATGCCATGTAGCCCTCCTCAAGGGAGCAATTATAACATAGACAAAAAGACACAGTGAGTATATGGCTCCTAGAAACAGGACTGTTTCCCATCAACCACAGACATACATTATAGCAAAAGTTATGCTCACTTAAAAATGTCAGTTTGCCAGGACCCTAAGGAGATTGAAGTATTAGAACTGTTAGGAGAATTTTTGGACAATCACTGAGCCAGGTCACCTGGAGGCAGGACTGGAATCTTGTAGCCCAATGATCATTTAGTCATACATTTACCCATTGAGGCATTGAGGGTCTGCTAGGTACAGGCACTGTGCTAGGCACTGGTGATATAACTGGAAATATTTCTCAGTAGTTGAATAGAAGTTCTAGTCTCATCTTTTGTCATTTCTTCCATGTTGCAGGATATGCCCAAATCATATTTCAGATTTCTGAGCTCTATTGCTCTCATTTTTGTCCTTGAGGCTTTGCATATGCTATCTCCTCAACCTGATACGTTCTTCTATCCTTCTTTGCCATCCAGTGCATCTTTCCTATTGTCTGACCCAATTCTGCAGGCATATATATGTCCTACTTTTGTGTTATCATAGTACACAATACTTCTTTTTGTGAGACTTAATCATATGGTATTGAGTTTTCTGTTTGTCTCTCCCCCACAGACTGTAAGGTAAGATCTTCATACAGGCAGACACTTTATTAGTTTTTCCATCTGTGTCCAACAGTGCCTAGCATGGTGCCTCGTGCTTCCTATTAGGCATTCAGTGATTACTTGATTATAGTTTGATAAGAAGTTAACTCCAGAAATTAATTTTTTTGTTCTAAACAGGTTGAAGAGACAATCAGACCTATTACTCTTTATGGGACCTTGAACAACTGTCCAGGTCTCAATTTTAGCAGCTAAAAGTTAGGGATAGTAATATCTTTTAGGGTTTGTAGAAAAATCTTAAGATAAAAAATGTGTATAAGACACTTAATGTCTGGAACATAATGAAACTCAATGAAACATAATGAAACTTATGATGCTTAGAGCTAATGTTAAATTTTTTTATTGTTGATTTTGTTTGAATTCTTTATTCTTACTGGGAAACTAGGTGAATTTTAGTTTCCATTTATGGAATAAATGTTTTCACTGACAATACAAGCCTCTTACCACCTCAGACTAGAGGTTTTTCTAACTTCTCCTCTAATCACTGTTATCTCTTTGATCAAGTTTTATAAACTCACTACTTCACCACAAAACAGCCCTGAAGTAAGACTTGGCAGTGGTACTTCTGTGGTGGAGGTTAAGAGCTCAAGCTTTGGAATCACACTGCCTGGAATTGAATTCTGACAAGTAATCACATTTCTCTGTGCTTCAGTTTCCTCATCTGTGAAGTGGATATCATGATGTAATGATTGGTTCTTCTGGGAAGAAACCTGATCTCTAAAGAATTACTACTTCTTTTGTTTGAAAACCCACATTTGTCTTTCTCAGAGCTGCCTGTTCTTTGCTCAGGAAAATATGAGTGGCGGCTTCTTTATTTTGGGTGTTCCAGGGATACCCAAGAGGCTTGGCAGCTAAATTTGGTGAAAGACCAAGGCATTAACAGAGGATGAACAGTGGTTGGTAGACATATAATAGAAATTATTCAATCATCAGAGCGGTGATTGAACTCACCTCTAGTTTCCAACCCTTTGACGCTGATTATATTCTTGCATGGCAAATCACTAGACACACAGAGAGTAAACAGCTCCTGAAAGTAGGGCTCAGAATAACATGACTTTATAAGTGGGAGAGATCTTGGAGTTTATTTCAGTGGTTCCTACCTAAGGGCAATTTAGAATTACCAGGGGCCTCAGTCTCTTGAGATCCTTGTTCTGGAGGTCTGGGAAAAGATAAAGCTCACAAATTTTATAAAATGTTCCCCAGACAATTCTGTTGGACATCCTGTGATCTAGTCCAATGTTCCCCTCTCTGAAGAAAGCTCCTAACCTGTAACACTTTCTTTCCCTAGAGAGCAATTACAAGCTAGAGAAAAAGAAGATGAAAATGGCAAACTTCCAGAATATGTCCAGGCACAGATGCCTGTCCACATTTGTATTAGATGACAACATGTTTTTTGCAATGGGTAGCTCACCAACTTGCAAATTCTTGGGCATTATGGTAAAATTAAGTGAATGTGGATCCCATCACTACACCCTACACCGAGAATTGGAAGAAAGCATCCTTGTAGCAGCTCCACCGTTGCATGCCGGGATACATTTCTAAAATAAAACTCTCTCAAGCACAAAATATTCATGTAATGGAATGTCATTTTCTGGGCAGCAAATTCATATGTTAACATAAAATCTTTATTGCCTTATACCACAAAATACAAATGTATCAGAATGCTGATGACTCTAATTAACTCTCCAATCCTAATTCCTTAGATTAATTTTGGGCATTAATTTGAACTCTGTCTTCTGGTCCTAATTCTAGATGTTGATTTCTTGAATACTAATAGAAACTGTATACCCTAGAATTTATCCTGTGGCTAATTCTCATTTTAGACCTATTATTCTAAGACAGATTTGTATTATCTTGAAGTGGTCAGGTAAATGGGTTTAACCAGCAACCTAAATGGGAGAAATAGATTGCTTAGCAATTCAAAGATGAATGAAAGTCAGCAAGACTAACCACAATGTGGATTCCATACCATTTCAAAACTGAGTGGAAGTTTTGGAAAATTGTCACTGGAAAACCAGGCTTTTCCAGATTGTCTTCCAGCAGGTAATCATTGATGTATTTATTCCTCTGATAAATGAACTTTGCAAATTAACCTCCACACTACTCTCTAATTGTAATTAAGATTTAAAAAATCACTTAAGCGTATGTTTCCACCACTCCTTAGTCTATTCCAGTTGGATGGCTAGCTCACTGTGCTGATTTCACAAAGATGGTGCCAGTCTCCTGACCTCTGAATTTACAATAAATTATTGCATTCAGCACCTAAATTATCCCCAGTCTCCATGTGCCTGCTTTATCTCTCTGCACACACAAGCCTGGCTTTTAATTAAAGGCCCTCCAAATTAAATGAAAACAAATTCAATTATTACATCTCATTGGAACAGCTCACAGCATATCCTGACAGCATTTATCCAATGGGCAACCCGGGGAGAGCTCAGCTCCCACAACTTAAATTAATGTGCCCAGTAAATTATTTTTCTTATCATTGCTTGAACAGGTTTTTTGCCACTGGGTCAGCCCTAACTGTGGTCTTTGCTGTCTCTGAACAAACTATGGTTTAATACTATTTCTCTTGTCTTGATCTTTTCTAATCTCTACCTAGCTCTTATTTACTCTTTCTGCATGTAAAGAGACTGTTCTCATGTTCTGCTCTTTCAAAGAAGAGAATACGATTACCCTCAAATCTCTGCAGGTTTGGGGGTACAGATCAGATCTGCATATCTATACCCCTTCAGTTTAGATCCTTACCCAAAGCTCTTAAGGATATACAGGGGACGATGTGTTCCTGTCTCTCCAAGATGCTTGAAATTTAGAGAAATGTGCACTGAATTGAGATAATTGTTATGATACATCATAACAATAATCATAATAATACATGTTTATTGAGGACTGTAATGCACCAGGCAGTGCAAACAGCACACAATTAGATATAGTCTCTACCCAGTGGACCTATTATGCAAAGAGGAAGCAAGGCAAGACCCAAACAAAGGGAGCAATAGAAATGTGCTGAAGGGAGAGTTGAGTAAGGAGGAAACAGGATTTCTTTTGATTAGGGGAAGTCAGGTCTCTATCTTACCTGGGCTACATTGCTTAGGCTGCACTTTCTGCAAGGTTTTCTTTTCAGAATAAAACTGTTTATCTATGTGGCAGGTTGGGACTAGGATTATAGGGTTCATAAGAAGACCGGTATGTTCAGAGTCAGGAAGGAGATGGGATCTTTTTACCCCTGTAAGGATTAACATAATCTGATCTAGGAAAGGCTCAGGACTATTTTTGGATGTGGATACAAAACAAAACAAATGCTGTTGTCCCTGCTACTAGCCCAAGGCAGCCTACCGGCAGCATCATCACTCCGCTTCCACAAGCACTAGAGCAGACCACACTAAGTAGACACAAGTGAGGAGAGAGGCTAAAAATAGAGTTCAGTGGTTTTGCATGAAGACAAGGAATTCCCAAGTCTTATAGTTGAGGGCATGTTTTTCCTCATGTTGACTGGATTTGTCTTAATATATCCCAAGTTGTAGAGAAGGAAGACCCAAATGCAGACGGAAACAACAACAAAAACCATAAAGATTATAAAAACTCTCAAATCCACTTAAAACACAATCAGCAAGGAGAAACAAACAGGATAAAGAGGTGTGAATAGAGGAGAGATAGCTGTGAACCCATGTCTGTGGCTTCCAAACAGTCTGCCTGGAATTTTGTGTGTCCTGAAACACAGCTCACACTTTTCAGAGAAAACAGGTTTGCTTGGACAATGCTGTTGAATATCTGAACCTTCAGCAAAGGGGACTCCATACCCCTGAGTTTAGCACCACAAGCATCACTAATTTTCCCTGGGGGCATTGACCAGCCAGGGGAGCCAAGTCTTTGGGGGATAACACAGTTCAAGCTTCATCTTTTTTGTATCCTTGGTTGAGTACCATCCTTAATAAGTACTTAATAAAACCTGTTTGGGATGAATACAAGAGAAATGAGAGATTACCTCAAGGTATTTGTAATCTGGGGAAAATATACACACATTAGAAAAAATCCCTCTAAAATGTCAAGTTCCATTTTTCTGTGATGATTTCTATAATTTCTTCATATGTTTACAATTCATCTTAACATATTGTATTGCTATTATTTGCTAAAGGTTATTATTCTGCTCTAGACCAAGCTTTTTCAGAGCAGGGTCTATGTCTTTATTTTTATTTTATTTTATTTTATTTTATTTTATTTTATTTTATTTTATTTTATTTTATTTTATTTTATTTTATTTTATTTTATTTTTTATTTTGGTTTTAGTTGTTTTAATATGCTGTATCTCCCAAAATTAATACTGCCTTTGACATTTAGCAATAGTTGTTTACCTTTGAATTAAATAAAGTAAAAACTTAATTCAAATGTCCCCAGTAAAAGCAATGCCAGCCTTCTCAGTTCTCTTGTCATACTAATTTATGTTTCTCTTCTAATTATTACTGAATCAGCCTCATCTCATCTATAGCCTGTAAGAGGCAGTGTAAAACAGTGGTTAAGGGGCTAAAACCAGGTTATATGACCCTCAGCAAGTTACTTTATCTCTCCTGTCTGTAAAATAAGAAGGATGACAATAATACTTTATAGAATTGTAATGAGGGTTACATAAGTAAAACATGAACTGAAGCAATGCTGTTACATGGCAAGTATTATGTAAATGTTAGCTTTCCTTATTATTATAATCCTGAAGGGATCATAAAATGAATAAGCTTTACCTTCTGTGTGTTCATCCAACATAGCACTAGTAGAATGCTTGAGAGGTAGACAACCTTGGCCAATGAACATTTGTCGAAGTTAATGGGCTCAGTCATGGGAGCATTAATGAGAGTCTGAAATAATAGTTTTAGTAGAATTAGGGTTTACCAGTTGTGTTTATGTACCACCTATTTGATATTAATTAATCATGCATATTCATTCAATTTAACTTCTAATTGGAGTGATGACATTACATATAAAATTACCTTTTTTAAATATAATAATAAAAGGAAAGGAGGTTGCTACAAAAAGGTAATCTGTGAGGACCCGTCTTCGATTTATTTCACTCATTCTGCCTCCAGGAGATTCTGATCCCTTCTCCTTCCCCTAGGAGCTCCTTAATGATAACTGATAACTCCAAGTAGAAAAAAAAATGAAACAAACACATGAATCAAGGTATGGTATATATATATAGGATTATGTTGGTCTTGAACAGGATTTCACTTATGAAAATGTATCAAACAGCCTAAAGTGTACCTGGAACTGGACTAGAAATGAGATATAATGCAGAATAAGACAGAATGAGAATAAACATGGTGAACACTTTATAAAGTCTTTATTACATGCCAAGCAGCTTACTAAGTGCACTATCTTATTTGATCCTGTCAATAACTGTTTGAGTTAGGTAAGCCCATTTCATAGGTGATAAAATATGCTTAGTGAGATTTAGACACTTGCCCAAAGTCACCCAATAAATACTAGAGACCCAGTTGACTTCAGAGCTCTTTGATCATTGCACAGAAGTTAAATAACTCTTATCCTCACAGAATTTAGAGTATAGCAGTAAAGAGGGCAAGCAAGAAATTATTAAAGTCATGGGTAAGAACAGAGATAAGAATATTTGCTTCAGAGACTCTTATAATTTTCCTGGATTCAAGCTACATACCAGCCTAGGTGGAGGGGAGAGCGGGGAACCATCACTGTGGCTGATTGATTATTATAACTCCTACGCTGGTTGGCCTCGGGTATCCAGCTGCTGAGAGGAGTTTTTGTGGTTTAAGTTTTCTGCAGGTGCCTGCAGGGCAGTAACCACAAGGCCAACATTCTCAGTAGTTTTTATTTATGAGCCAAAGAAGGAGCAGGGGCCTGACCTGTGTGGGGCCATCATCTCCAGGATCATCTCAGGTTCTGGCTGCTTTTTCTCTCTGGGTCCTACTGACTTGTCAGGCCCAGGAGACCCGATGCTGACATAACTCAAGGCAAGGCCTACTTTTTATGCAAATAGCTGGTGATCCAAGATGAGAATCCAGGTGAACTATGTGACGTAGATATTTTCCTGCTATGGATTTCAGCTCTCAGGGGCCTGAAATCCTTATGATACACTGTTTCAGCAATCTTTTTAATCTTCACGGAGTCTGTGCATTGGACTGGCTTGTGGCCAGTTGACAATCAGCACTCCATTATAGAATTTGCTTGGCTGTGGCACTGAGAACTCACTGCTGTAAGTATTGTGTCCAGTCTTAGTGGACTTCCCAGAAGTTGCCTATGAAAATTTCACACGCAACTGTTTCCATCTCCCTGAAGGTTTAAAAGAGGACAAATCTAAAAGAGAATGAATATTTTTGGTAAGGAGTCAGTTGTAAGGAGATTATGAGTGGGAGAGTCAGCCGGAAGAAAACCAGCATCTTTCCAGCTGCCTTTGAGACTTTATTTTTATTTTCTGTAGTCTAGTGTTGTTGGAGTAAATCCCCCAAACCTTAGTCATATTAAAACCAATCCTTTCAAAACCCAAATTGCATAAACAGGGTTAAACAACATCACAACATTCACGATTTTCACATTTAAAACTAAAACACCTTTTGCAGGACCCAGCTCGGTCTGCCTCTAAGCGACTCTTTGACCCTGGATGAAAATGCAAACGCTCTATGCTTTAGTTTCTTCTATTATGAAAGGAGAATAATAATAATAATAATAGTTTTTTCTCACAGGGTTTTTGGAAAAGTCAAATAAGATAATCCATGTGAGAGTGTTTTGCAAATTGTAAAATATTATACAAAGCTTAGTTATTTTTACAGAAAATACATATGGATTTTCTGCCCTTTTGAATTATTCATTTTCTGTCTCTTTCTAGTGGTCTAAACAATCAAGTATTTGATTTTTATCTTACTTCCTTGGAACTCTATATACTTTCACATGAATTATTTCATTTTACTTTCATACCACATCTGTTTTACCTATAAGAAGCAGAGTACGATTGAGTTGTCTAATATTTAAAATAAGTTGGGCTCTGACTTCTAGGCCTCTTGGTACTAATTTTTTAAGTTACCTTTCTGATGTGAACTGAGAAAATTGTTAGACTGGATGGTTAGATTATTACCAGAACAAATAGACTATTAGAATAAACTTTTCTCCAGATTCTGAATGTTTTTAAGTAGGAAAGCAATTGGATGCTAGGGGAAAAAAAAGAATCACGATGTCCCACATGGCCACTGATTGTGTTCCTTTGAATGGGTGGACATTTTCAGAGTATAGGATGTAGCGTCCTTGTCAGACAGCCTTCTTAGGAACTTACTGCTCAGGTATAGCTCTGGTGCAGCTGTAACCAGGTGTCATGAGCTGGATTGCTTACCTTGAGCGTGTCACTCCCTTTACAATATTGCCAACTATCTCATTTTTAATTGAATTTTTAATTAAAAACAGTTTGTTTATTGTGGTAAATTTTACATAACAAAAAGTTTACCATTTTAATTATCTTTACATGTACATTTCAGTGGCATTAAATACAGTCTCATTGTTGTGCAACTATCACCATCATTCATATCTAGAACTGCAAAGGTTGTTAGAGTAAAACAAAATCATTTTTGTAAAATCCCTTAGTAGACCACAACCATAGGAATGTAAAAAACACCATAAGATTGTAAAATATTGTTCTGACACTTTTAGCCAAATAGTTTAACAGAAGGGGCAAAGATGAGCTTAAAAGAGTTGTTTAACTTATAACTTGTCCAAGGAGGCTGAGTAAACTATCTCCTTGGAAGAATTCAAATAAATTGTGTTGCTCCCATGGTCACGATTGTGTGGACACAATTTATTGCCAATGGGAAGAGGTGGACTACTTGTACATTTGAAGTCATGTCCAACCATATTTTCTACAAATTTGCAGCAATCACTTCCTCACTTTAATCTATGTTAGAAGGCATCATTTCCTCCTGGCTGGGCATTTGGAATTTATGGGTCAGAAAGCTGAAGCAGAAATGAGAAGAAGCCCATCATGCCTAATGAATAAGTTTAGAAATAGTTGGGGGGTAAAACTCTATAAAGTACAGAGTTTTGATGTTCTTATAGGTGATGGGTAGCCTTCTCATTTATCTAAACTCGTTTTTTTTTCTTTATGTTAAATTCATAGGAAGATTTTTCTAGCTTGCCAAATGCAATATGGAGCAGACCTGTGCATTCATTAGTAAATAAATGCATAAAAGCATTTTACACACACACACACACACACACACACACACACACACACACATATACATACATACACACTTTCCTAACCTGGTTAAGTTTAGAAAATTGGATTAAAGGGAAGACAAATCTAGAAATGACATATTGCTTATGGTGGTAGAAATCCAGCGGCATGCGTCTTTGTCTAAGAATGCTCTCCCTAGATTATATTGGAAACTGATATTCTCTTGTGAAATTAAATTTGTAGAGAGAATAGGGCCAATAACCATTTGCATCTTCTTGTGTCCTTTATAGGGCCAATAACCATTTGCATCTTCTTGTGTCCTTTACTCATCTAGAAGGAGAGAGTGGAGAGATGATGTGTGCTTTTGTGTTATCCACTGAATTCTCATTGTCCCAAGGATTCATAACACAGTTATGTAATGGCAATGAGGTTGGTCTGCAAATGCACTGTGAGAGGAACAGGAGAACATATTAATAGTGGTGAAGATGGCAATAGGTATTATTAAGAGCTTACTATATACCCACCACTTTGCTAAACATGCTAGCTGTTTTTTGCCCTTTAATTGTTGAGTTCATTGAAGCTAAAGAGGTTAAGTAAGTTGCCCAAGGTCATATAATTGGTAAGAGGAAGAGCTTGGCTCAAACTCAGATGCATCTCACTCCTAAAGCCAAATGAAACCATATGCCATCAATGGAAATGGCAACTAAAAAATTTCACAAGTTTAAAGAAAAAGGCATATTTCCTCTTTGTCCTTTTTTATAGTATAGTCCCTTTTCTAAG
>NW_011889069.1:3289513-3305827 GCF_000151845.1 Pteropus vampyrus | reverse complement strand
TGAGAAGTGTACAATCAAGTGATTCTTTGAGAAATCATTGTCTTTAGCCATGCAAGAAATGGTTAACATGGACCTGACAAAGAAAATGCTTTCTGAAAGGGCCACATTGGACAGTACCAGGACATCTGAGGGACTCCATCGAAGCCGAAGTTCAGAAAGAAATCTTTAAAATATCAGTTGAGTAAATCTTGTTTTCCATGAGGGAGGTCTGAGTTTAGTGCTGACCAATGTAATTTTATTAGAAGTCTGTGTTTCTTAGGCTGATTCCCCAGGTTAGCAGGTCAGGCTCCCTTTGCTTCAGTGGAAGCTGATGGGGTCTCACCACAAACAGGCTTCTGCAGGAGCTTGCTCTTGGCAACAAAAGAGACTGGGTAAGGTTATAGGGTTGGATCCATCATGGCCTCTAGAAAGACATTTCAGAAAACATGCCATACTAATGTTGTGTAAATGGCATCCTCTACCTTGAAGAAATGCCTTCCCTGCGCCAGGATTTAATATAATGCATTCTACCTTTATGTAGGATCAATATGAGACTTGGCAATTGAACAGCATTTCTCTAAGTCTTTTAACAATCAAGTTGAAGTTATTTTTCCACTCTGTCACTCAAAGTTCTTTTTTATTAATCCTGTCTAGTGTAGCTCCACCATCTCACAGTAAATTTCTGCTTCAGTTTGGTTCCAAGGAAAATACTGTCTTGACTGTTGAATTTGTATGCCTTCTGTTTATAGAAAACAAACGACATAGCCAGTGTCCTTTCCATTTGCCTTAGCTGGCACAAACTCAAAGCCAAATCCATTATTCAAGTGTTATCTGCTAAACTCAGATATCTGAAGCATCCTCCTTTTACTCCCTCCAGATGAAGTCTGTTTTGACTTACTCTTACAAGACTTACTTTACTTGGCAGGGCTATCTGAAGTCCACTCAGTAGGTAAGGCACGAATCTAAGTGATAACAATTTTTTGTATGTTTACCTGTATATCTGTCTGTTCATCTCTCTATTGTTCCTTCTTGAGTGATTGGGCAATAGGATGGCATCTTATTGGTACTTGAGAACACATATTATAGATAAATAAAACATTTTTTGAATATCGATGACTCTATATCTTAAACTAGGTACTGAAGGGAGCATAGAGGAAGGAAGATACATGGACTTTGCACTTGAATGATATCAGCCCAGCTAGGAAAGACCATCCACACTTTCATTCCCTCTCTACTCATGCCTACCTGAAAGTAACCTAGGAACATTCATCAGCTGTCTGAAAATTATAGCAACTTTTCTATGGCAAAAATGAAATCCTTCAGACCACTTCTTTAAATATATAGGCATGAAGCCCTCCTCTGTGCACCCTACTGACAGGTAAAGATGAGGAATAACACTTAGTTCTTGCTCTCAATACTTTGTAGGTTGAACAGGTATTAAAACAATCTCATAAATTTCTATGGCAGAATATATGTTCCCCAGAAGTAAGAACAGAGCTCAATAGTGCCCCCAAAGGAGCAAAGGGTCATTTTTGTTGTTGTTGTTGAGAAGTCATGAAAAGCTTTGTAGAGAAGGTGACATTGGGCAGAAAGACAACTGAGGTTGAGCAATGACATAAAGATGAGTGAGTGCTGAGTGCGTTCAAAGTTGGTAGAAGTGTTATTTGTCTAGTAGTTATCTCTAGGGGAGCAGAGTAAGAGAAATAAAAGGTGACTCAGGAAGATATCACTGCATTCCTTGAAAAGTTTGTATTTAATGTTTTCATCAAAGAGGAACTATTGAAGTTTTTTGAGCAGAAGTGATATCACAAGACTTGTGCTTTAGGGAAAAAAAAATGAGGTGAGCATTAAGCTAGAGAAATACCAGCAATTGAGAGAAGGTAAAAGTTTATCATAATAACATAGAGGACAAGTAATGCTCTTAATCAGGATTTGTTAATGAGAATGAGAAGAGATAAAAATGAATGATGCAAATGCAGGAGATATTATTGACAACATAATCTGGTAACTGATAATATATTTAGTAATATACAAGCACAAGTTGTAGCCTGAGGTGACCCTGAATTTGTGAGACTGGGTGACTAGAAGCATAATGATGTCATCCATAAAGAATGATGAAGGGTCCAAGAATATAAGTAAATCAAAAGGGCTTAGGTGAGGGGCAGAGGTAAGTGCACAGGACAAGTTGTAGATGAAGAACTAATGAGAGTTGTCATAGAATACCATGCAGAGGGGAGACATGCTAAGTCATGTGGGAAGAGGTAGAGGCATGGTGGAGAAAAGACTTTCTACTTCCTCAGCTTTGGGTCACTCTGGCAGGGGCGAAGGGAAGATGTGGCGATCCTTCTCAGGTAGGTGATTGAAAGTTGTTCAAAACTCCTAAGCAAGATGTCAGGGAAAAGGGCTTGACAAAGCTGTAGTTATTCATCTTCTGGATTAGCCATCAAGGGACAATCCTCCAGAGCTTGGGCTGTTCCTGCAATTAGCCCAGTATTGTGCCCAGAAGTACACACAGCCTGAAGAAGATGAATAAGGTTGGTGACTGACTTGATTGAGACTGTCCTCCCTCCCCCAAGAGTGATACTGGTGTCCATAACTGCAGTAGTAGAGATCCATTAAGCTTCTTACCTACCATGTGCCAACTGTCATGCGACATATTTTATCACATCGAACAGTTACAACAAATTGTGAGGCAGATACCATAATTATTGTCATTTTATAAATGAGAAAAATGAGGCTTAAGTGGATTGCTCAAGGCCATACAGTGACCAAAGCTAGTAAACAATAGCTAAGTATTCTCTGGGATGGAGACAGATAGTACAGTTGATTCTCATTATTTGAGGTTGAAGGGGAAAGACATAGGAGCAAGCATTAAGTCACTTCAAACACTGAATTAGTGAATACTGAAACATTGCTCCTAAGGGAAATAAAAAGTTAGGTTCCTGCAAGCCTTTGGTCACATTTCTGTCAACCGAACAATATATAACCTCGTTTTATGTGTATTTCTGTTTAAAGAAACCGTATTCAATATATATTGTTCATTCATTAACATTGAGCTCACAGCAAACAGCACTATAACTCATGCCTAAAAAAAGCTTATCTAATACATGTGTTTTCTTCTTAAAGCACATCACCACTGTCCTGCACTTGGGAACACTATATAGCGCTACAGCACTGCACTTGGGGGGCACTTTAAAAAGGGAAACCACCATAAGAAGCCCAAAATGCAAAATTCGCAGCACCGAATAGGCCTTGTTTACAGTATGAAAACTGAAACAAGAAGGCAGAGTGTTAACTTGTTCAGCCTAGGCAGGGAACATGCACATTGGTAATTTAAATTTTTTGCTACTCTGCCCATGTCTGCGAATGTCTGTAAAAGCACTGTGAGTATTGGTTTCGGCAAATAACAAATAAATTTCAACAAGTAGGCAAATTCACAAATACGAAATCTGTGAATAATGAGGATCAGCTCTATCATGGGCCATGGCACATTTCTAGTAATTCACACACTTTCGAGAGAAGCCCAGGAAGAACTGACCATAATATATCTTGCTTGCTCTTGTGTTTTTCCCCTTTACCCTTGGAGTCAGCATTTCTCTGCCTCTTTAGTGCAAAGAGAAACCTCCTTGGCGGCAAGTTGCAAGCCCTGAAATGAGCAGCAGAAGGAGAGTTTGTGGTCCTCATCAGAGATGTCAGGCTGGGACCCAAGGCCTCCTGAAGGCCCACATGTGAAGGGCAGGGAGACTTAGCAGGTACTGCAGGACCAGTGGATCCTGGCAGCCTCTAGCCTTCCCCGTGTAAATTCTGAGCCCCCAAGTTTTTTGTTTTTGTTTTTTAGCTTTCTCGATCTCTCTCTTTTTTTAGCTTTCTTGATCTCACTCTTGACAGCAGTGAGAGTTAATGTAGTGTTTCTAAGGCTGAAATTCATGCTCGTATGACTGCTTATGTTTTTTTTTTCTTTTTTCTTTTTGGCATGTTACAGAATATAGCAGGTTAAGTTGAAGATTCTAGAATGAGAGAGAGAGAGAGATACTAGTTCCTTCCTGCTTCTGACTTTTAACCTACTATGTGATCTTATGCAAATACCTTAATCTATTCAAATCTCAGTTTCCTCATCTGTACGGTGAAGTTAATAGATATATCTAGCTCTTAGATCTGTTGTGAAGATTAAGTACATTAATGCATGTAAAGTGCTTAGCATGGTGTCTAAAAATATGGTAAACACTCAGTAAGCATTAGCTTTTCAAATTTTATATGTAATTCAAAAAACTAGCCATTGATTTTTTTTCTTATACAATCTAATGGTTAAGAATGGGCTTTGGAGTCAGAGCACCTCAATTCTACTCCTATCTTCTCCCTTCTCTATCTGGATGACTTTGGGCAAATTATGGAACTTCTTTGAATCTAGGCTTCTTAAAGAGAGGCAAAAAGTCTGGCTCTCAGATTATCTTTAATGTTAAACAATATCATGTATTTAAGAGAACTTTAGCACTGGGTCTGACACATGGTAAGCTTCAATAAATTCTTGCTATTATTGTAATTGTGAGTGCTGTTAATAATAGCATGGTGACTACATAAAGTGTGTCACGATGCATTCTGTAGATTTAGGACTAGTTCTTACCTTTGTTAACACACTTTCTTCCAAAAAAGTGCATCACTGAAATGCATCCTGCTTTTTGATGGGAGGATTGCAGTGTGCTCCTGCTGAGCGCTCTGAGTAGATGAGGGCTGAGGGTTCAGCAGGGAAAGGATGGTGAAGCTGGAATGTGGGGGGTGGGAGGGGTGGTAAGACAGTACAAGTTCTGTGGAAAAATTGCTTTTTGCATCTGTATGCTTCCAATTCTCATGAGTCTGGGGATTATGGAGAAGCACAACTACTAACGAGGATTCACTTTTATACATCATGTGGCTATATCATGCTCAGAGCTACTGGGAGACCAGCCACAATGACAAGAGATCCCAAAGGGACAGGCGGGTCTCCTTGTGGGCTTGGAGAAGCAATTTCAGAGAGCTAGTGGGTCACTTTGCAATGAGAAATGTGTCTGCCCTAGTAAATCTCACGATGGGAATGATTCACCCAGGCTGCCTGTCCACTGCTACTTAGCAGTACAGCCACATGATACCATGTCTTCGCAGTAAGCCATCCATTGCAAAATCATTGACATTCATTTCATAGCTGACCTTCTTTTTCCCTGCTCTCTTCCCCAAACTTCTTCTTCCATGAGTCTTGTAGGTGGGTAAATCTTTGCTACATACCCATGCTGGGGAAATTGGCTGGCTCTGCTAAGTGTGATTGGAGCCGTTTGTTTTTAAGCTGCACATAAGCACCAGTTGAGATTTATAGCACTTTCCTTCTTGCCGAATCGACCCACTGGGAACCATTAAAGTTTTATTGCTCTCTGCAGTTGCCTGGCCAGAGTGGAATTGAGGGGGCCTGAAGTTGGAAAAGCTTTTTCTTCCATTGGCTTATTCACAGGGAGCATTGGGTGGGAGGGAATAGAAGTAATGCTTCTTTTGTTCAGTCTTCTCATTTTGGTCCCAACCTTTTCCCAAACTGCACTGAACTTTTAGGATGACTCCCCATATAAATTGTACTGCATGCTGTCTCCCCACTCTATTAAAACCTCCCCAAGGTCCCACCTCTTCCAGGATGTCTTCTTCTGTTGATCAAATGAAGGCCAAGAGTTTCCCTGAAACTCCCCTTACCTCTCTTGGCTGGACTCCAGCTCTTTTTGATTTCAGTGGTCTTTGTCCCAGATTTTGATATCTATCTTCCTTCAGAATTGTAGCTGCCTTGTATTGTTGGATAAATGCACAGATGCTCTAGTCATAAATCCCAAAGTTAAGTTGTAGAATCCTAAATCTGGAAAAAGTAAAAAAAAAAAAAAAATTTCAGTTCAACTTAAGCAGTGATTTAATTTACTCAGATTCACATAGGAATTGAGGTATTCTTATGTCTGTATTTGAGGGAGGGTCCTGGCAAGTTATGTTCTTATGCCAGGTTAAAAAAAGGAAAAGTATTCCAGTGATGACTTCAATCGTCTCCCACTTTCTTATTAGGCAATTAGCTGAAATACCTAGACATGGCTTGGTTTCCATCCAAGGAAGACATCATCATTCACTGTCAGTCAGTAATAGTTATCGCATATTTACCAGGTGCTGGGAACCTTAGAAAGCCCTGAGACAACACATGGGCCCTGACACATGGGCCCTGCATCAAAGATATATTAAATATCATCTGAACACTGCCTGGAAAGAGAGGATGACCTAGGTTTTGTGATTATTTCTTCAGCTATGAGGGCCAAGCCTCAAACGAAATTGGTCTTCAATATAGGAAGATACAACATATAATGATAACAATAATGACCATTTTGTATTTCGATTTTATTCAGGTAGTATACTATATAAATTATATCATTTTTATTCTGATAAGAGTATCCCAGGATATATTTTAACTGCATGATATCTATAAGGAAACCAGAGCTGAAACCAGCAGGGCTTTAAGCTGATCTGGGAAGCCAGATGGAGACCCCACAGGATCTGTCTCCCATCTCAATGTGAATCCATCAGCGTCAAGAAGATGTCCTGGTCATCGATCCCTCAGTGTGATGTCAAGTGCTTGTTCTCTTTTCCTGACATATTTGCATTTTAACAATGAACGTTTTAGATGGGATATAAAATTTTATCATCGTGGTAGGAATTTTGACACGAGGGCCTTATACATGGTCACTCCCTAAGAGGCTTGCTCTATCAGCTGTCATCCCAGTACTCACTGGCAGCAAGGACATTTTACTTTTACTGGGGAGTGACAGCAATATCACAAAGTGATTGAGAGCCAAGTGCTGAAGTCAGAGTTTCAGGGTTCAATTTTTGTCCCTTCCATTTATTGTAAGCTCAGTAATCTTAACTTTCTGTGGGCCTCAATATTTTCATCTATATCATGGGGATGATAAAAAAAAACCTGCTGTGAATGCTTAATATGAGAACCCCATGAAAGTCAATACATCTAAAACACTTATGACTATTCCTGGCACATAATACATTTTCAATAAAATTTAATTTTTAATATCTTTCTTTTCAAGTGTCTAATGTCATTCCCATTTATATTTAAAATTTAGCCTCATAAGGTGGCTAAATTTTAGTCTAAGGACTATACTTAATGAAGGAGGCATAAGGCACATGTTCATAGGCACTGGAATTCACTGAAATGAACTCGAGGCAGAGCAGAGAATTTCAAATTCCTTGTAATAAATCTCTCTCTAGAAGAAAACAGTCTTCTTCTCATTACTACGGATGTAGTATGGTTGACATTCTTGATTGAGTAATCCTGTTGTTGAGACTAAATTGAAATGTAAATTTGATTATGTTACGGATTCTCTTGAAGGAGATACTTACTCTTCCTAGTCACCTAATTGTCTCCCAATATTATCACTACAATGTAAAGCATTCAGAGCTCTAAAACCATTTTAGATCTCCAGTGTGCTGTTTATTCTATTACCCCTTTCCCCTGACACATCCCAAGGGCCAGGAACAAGAGCGGAGTACCAATTCTTTCTTAATAGTTCTCAAACTCTTACAGTTTCCAGATTTATTTATGAGGGTTTAAACTGGTGAAATGAAACAAATAGGGGAAATTCAAAATATATAGTAGCTATAACATATGTAACTCTGTGTGTTAAACAAACTCTTCTCTTTTTAGCCACTGTTACAATATAATAACTTTAGTTATAAATATAATTATTATAATAATAATTTTATTAGGCATTTGCTATATGCCAGTCATAGTATGAAGCAGGTTGATTCATGGTATGAAGCCTTGTTCAAGTTACTTCTTGAAGCACACTTTCTGAATTAACACCCCCCCCAATCTTTAGTTTTATTCACAACACTTTTTACTATATAATATCGTGTCATGTGTTTGTATTACAGTCTAACTTTTTCATTAGAATCTCAAATCCATGAAGACAGGGGTGTTTTCTGTCTTGTGCACCTTACATTTCTATCTAGAGAAATGCTTGGAATATAGTAAACACTGAATAAATTTTATTGAATAAACACAAACACTGAATGAAAAAATTAATAAACTAAGTGGCAGCTTAGAGGAGTTTATTAACTTCCCAATTTCATAAGTCTTGTGCCTTGTCAGGTAACTTCTCATGGAAGAACTCTGTCTGAAGATTTACCTTTGGGGCATAAAGAGGCTGCCTCACTCAGGCTGTTATTAAACTGGTGAAGAAAGGCAAGCTCAGGCCAGTGATAAGTCAGGAGTAGGATGCAGGTTACCCAATGGCCAGCCTACCATTGTTGCTGTCTCATCTTAAGTTCTTGATGTGAAGTGGCAGAATGCTGATCCCATCAATCACACTCAAGGGGCATCTTGCTTCTTTGAGGCTGAGCCAGTTATTGGTACTTGAATAGAGGATGAATACAGAATGGTGAGGTAGCCACCCCCCAACCTCCCAGAAAATTGGGGCCACATTGAGCTCTGAGCCTGGATCTTGCCTCAAATTTAAGCTATTCTTAGGAATCCTCTCAGAAATCCTGACCGTGTGTTTGAAGAATATATATATTTGTATAGAATATAGTGCAGAGAGCAGATTGAGGCCAGAAATTTTGAATTGAGGGAAGCTTCCTCCCTGGGAAACCTAGGAAAAGTCTGTTTATCTTCTTCAACCTCAGTTTCCACATCTGAGATATGATGGGCAGGTGGGACCATCTGTGACCTACAACTCTCCTATCAGTTCTGAAAGACACTGCTGTGTGCACCTTGCTGGACTCTTGTTACTGTGTAATGTGCAGTCTGCTAATATTGACCTGTTTCATCTTTTGCCCAGTGGCCCTGGTGTGGAGTGAAACATGGTCATTTTGCAAAGGGCCACAGGGCCTAGAGAGAGCAAAAGGGAAAGAATTTGTGTCTATCGACCAGTCACTACTTAAATTCGATTTGCTTGGCTCTTTCTGTGACCCAGTGAATTAAAAAGACAACATCTCAGAGGGAAAATAGAAGCAGGGGACTTGAAGCAACATTTTTATTCTGCCAATCATCAAGAGATTATAATCATGAGTAACACCCAATGAAGTCTTAAGAGACTCCCTTGTTTATCGTTGGAGTGCAGAGAGCCAGGATGAGGGGAGAGGGAAGGGAACCCTTTGAGAGAGAAAGAGAAAAAATAATTCCTTGACACTGGGAGCTGACTTGTATGTCTTATAATTTAATTACTTATTTTTCCCTCAAATTGTTTATGGTACACTAGGCTATTAAATGCACCATAAGCAAACTGCTGAAAGAGGAAGTGGATTTATTTGTTTTAGTTACCACTCCAACAAAAGTCTATTTCTTCCGCTAATTAAGACTCCATTCGCTAATTTAAATGTTATGCTAATTAAAGTATAATTCTGAAAATGTAAAAGGAGTTAAAAAAAGAAAGAAAAAATTGGGTTGGCCTTTAGGAATTACATGAAATTTATTGCGTTGTAACAATGGTAAACTGGGTGATTATTTCATTTGCCTCACATGCTGTATTCAGGCTTCTGCTTATTCATACCCATTCTCACACTTCAGCTCATTAACACACACTTCCCCTCTCCCTCTCTAATGGGAGTTTTCTTGTGATGGTTTGAGATGAGTTGTGAGTTAAATCCTTGAAGCAATGTTTAAAATTTCTTCAGCTGGGCCACACATAGTGTTGCAAGCTGCTGCCTGATTTGATGCTTAGAGAGAGAAAAAAATAAGACATCTGGATTTTTGCTTTGTAACCAATTTCTGGAGCCAAGTTGCTTCTACTATAGCTTTTTCTCCATCCTCTCTAGAAGCTTGAGTATTTTACAGATGACAGAGATTATAGTATTTTACAAGAAAGCAGATGACTTTTCTTGGCCAAGTTTGTGCCTGGTATTTCTGGTATGAGCTCAGCCATGGGACTCTGGTAATCTCTGTGGATGTTCATGACAGGGGCTAAACCAGTTACCTTCTCCCAGTCCTCAGCCTCCTCATCAGTCAAAAGAAGATTAAAAGCACTTAAGTTCAGGAAAGCACCCAGTATAGTGACTGGAACACAGCTAGGCTACCTAAGTGGCCTCTTTCTTCCTCACTACTAATTCTGAGGCTGCAGCACCAGTCTGGAAAATGGGATGCTGCAATTTCTTTCTCAGCTTGACTTTGGTCTTTTAGGGGGTCAAGGGAGAGAATACTTAGCTTTTGCCTCCTATTAAGGCAAAACGCATGTAACCAAATGCATTAGTCTTTTACTGCTACATGACAAATTACCCCAAAACTTAGTACATTAAAATAGCAAACACTTATCTCACAGCTTCTGTGGGTCAGGAATCTGAGAAAGGTTTGTGATTACAATCTGGGCGTTTCTAGCTCAGAGTCCTTCAAGAGACCTAGCAATTACCATGCTACCAATACCTGCAGTCATTTAAGGCTTGACCAGACCTGAGGATCCAAGTCCAAACTTACTCATGGGTTGTGGGAAGCCCCATTTCCTCATCACACAGGGGCTCTCTAGAGGGCAACTGGCTTCCAAGAGGGAAGAGAGTGCCATCACATTGTCTTCGATGACCAGTCTCGGCTTTACACACCCTCGTTTCCTTCTTCTGCTCATTACTAGTCACTAAGTCCTGCCCACAAGCAACACAGAGGAGATGATACAAGATGTGCACAAGAGGTAGACAACGGGGCTATCTTGGAGGCTGGCCTGCCTTTTTGGGTTATTTGCCTTCTAACAGTTCTTTACTCTGTCTCTCCTTCTTCTTGTCAGAGCTTAGATATTCAGACTTTTCTGTGACAATAGCTAATTTTTAGTCATTTCTCTATTGTCCAGTCTGGGCAGCCTGTGATGGAAATCCTCACAGACTTGCTCAGACTCATCTGTCCTGGGACAGGTCATATTTCTACTATAGAGGGACTTCGAAGAGAGTTGTGGCAAGGGCAGGTGGATGAAGGATTTGTCTCCTGAATAACCATATATGAACTCTAGGCTAAGCTCTGATGATGTTTGCTGCCTTCCAGCTGTGGGACACTTCAGAGAGGGAGTTAGAACTCAGCACAAGGAGCAGGGGCATTTCTTTTTGGGGTAAACCACAAGAGCTAGGATTGACAGTAAGAGAAGCTAATGAAAAATTAACTTGCATCTAATTTGATTTTCAATGACAGAAAGGAGAAGAAAAACAGCACCAAAAAGTTCTCTGTCTTTTATTTCTCATCTGGTTGGTTTGACCCTTTTTTTTTATTATTATTATTTTTTTTAGTGTCTTTCTTTGTCAACTGTTGAATGAGATGTTAAGTAAACCTAAGGCCATAGTCTAAGTTAATTGACAATTCATGTTTTCCTCTGGCTGTGGCTTGGAAGGAAGGGAAGGGAGATGGGTGCCAGGCAGGAGTAGAGGTTGGGAAGTGGGAAAGTCAGTGCTGGGTAGTTGACTTCCTCAGTAGAATTGCCTTTGGTGGGTTCGTTAATTTATGGGGATGTTGGAAAAATTCTATCAAAAGAATATACATTGTTGCTAATTCATCACTCAGCCAGGGCCCCTGGCGTTTACACTGGTGGACCACAGGCATATTTGCTTGTCTTTACCACTAAGGACACTGAGGAGAGGCCAGGTGGGTGGGAAAATGACATTCAGAACAGGTCAGCAGGTGAGCAAGGATAGGCATATCATTCTGGGGCACTGCCCACATCCCTTCTGTGGCTAGGGGAGCAGTCAGTTTGGCCTGGTGCTGTCTATACACCCTCCCCTCCACTCGCCGTGAGTGTAGACCTTGTTTGCCCAGGGTATGCACTGCAGCTGTAGACTTATTCTCCGCTTGCTCACTGTTATGTAAGCTGAAGGGCTTTAAAAAAATATCAGAGTCTCAAGCAAAGAATTGGACCCACACGCTTATTTATGTCTCGACAATGAATAGCCAATTCTGATACGATTAAAATTTACACATCACCTTCTAAGAACCTCAGTTACTATTTAGTTTTCTGATGCTGGCTCCTAAAAGTAAATGCTCCAGAAAAATTTCTGAAGATGGACATCATTCACACTTCACATGATCTCAGGATGAAGTTTGTGGTATATTCAGCAAGCAGATATTTACTGAACATTCATTAACACGCTAGGCACAGTGTTTGAAAGGGATGGCAGAAACAGAAATGAATCAGATCTGATTGTTGCCCTCCAGCAATTCACACTGAGAAGGGAGTTAATGTCTCAGGTGAGAGAGCAGTGGATTACAGATGGCCTCACTCGATTCTATCTTTGCTGACACTTGCCAGCTGTGCGACCTTAGGCAAGTCACCTAACTTTTTAGAATCAGGCGAATGATGTGATCAGATTTGTGTTTTAGTAATTCCAATAAGGCATTTGTTTGGGAAGGAACTGGAATAATAGCGATCAATTAATGATTTCTGGGAGTGGTCTGGACAGGAGGTATCTGGAGTCTGAGCTGAGATGACAACAGGATGAAGGTGAGGCATGGATTCAAGAATGAGAAGATTTGTTAACTGTATATGCAGAAAAGAGAAGCAGGAATGGACATAGCTCAGGTTGAACTCAGGTGATTGGGTGCATGTTGGTATTATTAACTAAGGTGGGAAAAGTAGGAGAAAGGATGGAAAGATATCAAAGAGAAGAAATTTATAATTTGTGTTTTGGACGAGTCATTCAAAGGCCTCCTTAGCATCTGTGGTAGGTATTACTCTGTGACCTGGGTTTCGTGCTCCGAGTTCAAAGAGGTCACCTAGAATAGCTGAGGGGCAGAAAACTATCTAGAAACAGATTTCTGGAGGCAGTTTTAAAAACTCCTTTCATGAGCAGTGAAATAAATCTGGAGAGATGCCTGCCTTGCCACTCTGAGACCTCTCCTTTGTCGGACTGGATAGAGTGGGGTGACAGAACATCGATCGGTATGAGATAGATGGGAGGAAAAGCCCTCATTGCCCGCTAAATCAATGCTCCCTTAAAGACTGCAACAAACAGGATTAAAGGTTGGAAGACATTTATTGAGGGGCAAATCTGAGTGTGTGTTTTATTAGTCAGCCACGGTCCTGGGTTTATAGAAATGCACAGCCTAGACACTGCCAAGAGCAATAAATCAGAGCTTTATTCTTTGGCTGGCTGCCAGGGCACTGATGTGGGGGTGTGTAACCCCAGGCCAGAAGGATGGAAGAAAGTGTTGTCTCCAGTCTATCTGGGGTGGGGGAGGGGGCTGGAAGAGGGGTGGAGAAAGAGTGATTGGCCAATGCCTGGCCTGCTTCTCAGATCACTCACTCACGAATGAGATCAAATGTGCTTACTGTGTGGGTAGATGCCTCCAGGCTCTCTCAGAATGAGGGTGTCCCCCACCTCTCCTGCCAAAATTATCTGCCTAACCTTTTGCCTAACTGGTTTGGAAGCTATTAAATGTATGGCATCCACACAGCTGGCCATTAATTGGCAGCCAGAGCTTGATTAATGAGCACCATGCTAATGTTGGGTCAGGGGGCAGATTATGTGTAAAGGGCCAAAACAGTAAGCCAAGTCAAAAGTAATAACACCACCTTCCATCCCTTCGCCTCCCAAAATCAGTTGGCAAGTGGAGAAAAGGCATACTGATAAGATGGCACAACCCAGCCTGGCACTTGCCCTGACTGACATTGTCTGCAGGGATCATCTCTCCAAAAAGACACATCATCCACACTGGGAAGGTAGGCTCCAGCTCTGAGCTTACTTTGAAGACACGCAAGCAGCTATGGCTTGTGGGAGTGACACTTTCCAGACTGTTGTGTCTTTTTCAAGGACCTTAAAACTTCTACAGATGAGAGATAAAACGACTTGTTAGGAACATGTCCACATAAGGTGTTGGTGCCCAAATACTTAAATGAACTCAGACAAATGACTACGGAATGGGCCACTCCTTGGAAATGTTATCCCATTTGGCAGGCAGGATGCTGCCCAAATCAGGTCTTCCATCGCTTGAGTAAGTTTTCTGTAGTCTCTGGTTCCTTCCCCTATCTCCTACCTTGAATTCAGAAATTCCTTGAAATTCTTTCTTATTCTTTTCTTTGTGCTACATGCTTTCTCCTTTTTATACCATCAATTATCAGAGATGACTCCCAAACATAAGTGTACAGGCACAATCTTCCTTCTAAGTTCTATGCAAATTCTATAAAATAGCTAGGTCACTATGCACCAAGCTGAGGTTTTCATTCTATATTGTGTCGATAGCCATGCACATTTACTTCATCCCCTGATACAGAAACAGAAGCTTCAGTTTGGGCTTGCTCTTCTCACTTCTTATACCACCCCTGCCACCTTTCTTTAGTGTTTCTATCTTCTTAGTATCTGCCACTTACTGAGGCCAGACTTCCACTCTCTCTTCTACACGGTTGCAAAGTCTCCCAGCCCCTACCTCCTGATCCAGTTAATGTGCCCACATTGTCTCAGTTGATACATTTCTAAACCATTTTAGTCAAGACAGCCCTCTGCTCTGAGCCTGCCAGCGCTTCCCCACTGCAGGCTCCCTAGCATCACACATCACTCTTCAGACTGCTTTTAGTTGATATTTAACCCCATTTCCTCTACTTCTCCCCTTTTTCCTCTTCCCTTTGTGCGTGAGGCTGATCGCCTTTCTGGAGAAGGTAGTTCATATTTATAACTCTATGTCCTATCCGTGGTGCTGTCTTGGTGTGACCTCGCAGAGACTTAGGTTTCTGTCCTCAGCCCTGTCTTGGAAAATGATTTTAGGATGACTTAAATGAGGATATATGTAATGATACAGAGAGTACACCTACAAGGTTAAGAAGGACAGGAAACTGGGGGAGAGAATAATATGTTGTACAACAAAATCAGAATCAAAACCGAATGTAACCATATTGAATTTAACACGGATAAATATAAAGTTACATTTTGGGTTAAAAAATAATATTTAGAAAGATACAGGATAAGAGAGGCATGGTTTAGTTAAGGCACCAACTAAAAAAAAATCAACTTATTCTACTAAGTACAATTGAAGACAACAATATAAAGTTATCAAAAACCCCACAATTTTAGGCAGCATTGAAATAATCTACCTGAAGAATGGTGAGAGTCTTCATTTATTCCATTTTAGACATCCTACATCTGAAATATGATATTATGTTTAGAGTACATACTTTATGAGGAAATTAGAAAAAAAAAGGGCATGTTTAACAAATATTAATGGGGAATTTTTTTTAGAAAAAATATATGTGAATTATTGAAGGAATTATTTATATCAATAGCCCTTCCAAAACTGAAATTGTATAAATGACTCCTTGCCAAACCCCCTGATGCCCTCTGAAATTTTTTTTATCCTTTTGTATATAAATGAAATGTCCCCTTTTAAACCCTCCTCAATACATTTCATGTAAATTCACTGCATCCTCTTTGATGATCTCATTAAATTTTGCCTGATCTTCTACTTGTATTCTGGCCATTTATATTTCTATCCTCCACCACCAGATTTTAATCATGACAACACAAGGGCCAGAATTGTGTGGTGCTCATCTTTGTATTTCAGAAACTAGCACATAATTAGTAAATGTTGAATAAACTCAGATACAGAGTTTATTCAAAACTGTCCTTTGAACCAGAATTACCCAAACTGTATTCTAGCTGTGTTCTGAAAGTCCTAAGTCTTGTCTCCCATCCAAGTACTAACCAGGCTCAACCCTGCTTAGCTTCTGAGATCAGATCAGATTGGGTGTGTTCAGTCTCAAAACCATTAATACATGTGTTGGAAAGAGTTCTATGGTTAATTAAGTTGGAAGGTGTTGTTTTAAAGTGAAGCTGGTTTCCTTACTACAGGACATTTTCAAGACTAATTTGTTAATATACACCAACAGATGGCTGTTATATTCAGGGTCTACCAAAATCATTTGACTATAGAGCGCAGCTTTTATGCACCATTTAACATTTTGTGGAACATAGTTTGAGAAATGGCACATAATTTGTCCATTAATTTTTCAGAAATTAAAATGAAAGGAGTAAAAACCTAGAAACATGACTTATACGGCAAAGGAAGGAAATACTAGATAGATGTGTACTCTAGAATTAAAAATATATGTATACTGACTGTACCAATTTACATCCCCATCAGCAGTGTATGAGGGTTCCTTTTCCCCGACAGCCTCTCCGACACTTTTTATTACTTGTCTTATTGATAATAGCCATTCTTACAGGTGTGAGGAGGTATCTCATTGTGGTTTTGATTTGCATTTCCCTAATAGCTAGTGAAGTTGAGCATCTTTTCATATGTCTGTTGGTCATTTGTATATCTTCTTGGGAGAAATGTCTGTTCAGGTCCTCTGCCCATTTTTAAATTGGATTGTTTTGTTGTTGTTGTTG
>NW_011889069.1:3233146-3289298 GCF_000151845.1 Pteropus vampyrus | reverse complement strand
AGTCTCATTCATTTATTTTTGCTTTTACTTCCCTTGTCTCAAGGTCAAATTCATAAAATCCAAGGTCCATAAGTTTTGTACCTATGTTTTCTTCTATGCAATTTATCGTTTCAGGTCTTATATTTAGGTCTTTGATCTATTTTGAGTTAATTTTGGCATATGGTGAAGATAGCATTCCAGTTTCATTCTTTTGTATGTGGCTTTCCAATTTTCCAAGCACCATTTATTGAAGAGGCTTTCTTTTTTCCATTGTATATTTTCGGCTCCTTCACAAAATTATTTTCCTGTATATATAGTGAGTTTATTTCTGGGCTCTCAATTCTGTTTCATTTGTCTGTGTGACTGTTTTTCTGCTAATATCATGATGTTTTGATTATTGTCACTCTGTGGAAAACAGAATGGAGCTTTGTCAAAAAATTAAGACAGAATTATATTTGACCCAGCAAACTCGCTTGTGGGTATTTTACCCCCCAAACTGAAAATGTTTATCTGGAAAGATATACACACCCTGATGTTCATTATTCATGGTGGCAAAGAAATGGAAACAACCAAAGTGTCCTTTGATAGATAAATGGATAAAGAAGATATGGTACATACATACAGTGGAATATTACTCAGTTGTGAGAAAAGATGAAATACTGCCATTTGCAACATGGATAGATATTAAGATAATCAAGCTAAACAAAGTAAGTCAGACAGAAAAAGTTGAGGACTATAAGATTTCACTTACATGTGGGATATAAAGATGAAAGCAACAAAAGAACAAGAAAAACAAATAAAATACACAGACAATAGTTTAGTGGTTACCAGATGGAAAGAGGCGAGAGAGGAGGTGAATAAGTATAAAGGGAGTCAAATATATGGTGAAAAAAGGAGATTTGACTTTGGGCGGTAAACATACAATACAATATACAGATGATGTATTATTGAATTGCATACTTGAAAATATGCAATTTTATTAACCAATGTTACCCAATACATTTAATAAAAAAATAAAAAATAACTATAATATTAAAAAATATGTGTACTTAATAGTCGACAGAAAAGTTAGCTATGATGATAGCTTTAAAAGGTTGGGACGCTTTGAATAAAGAATTACAAAATTTCCTGATAATGAGAAAAATGAGTAAAGCTGCTAAAGAAACTGGTGCATTCACAGAGGGAGTTCATTGAGGAACCTGGCTCAGAAGATGGCAGTAGAAACAGAAATACAGGATAGGACATACAGGACTATAGAAAAGCAGTGCATTGAAATGCAAGGTGGAGATAGCCTGGGGCAAAGAGAAACAAGTTTAGAACAAATCATTGGTGTGTGAGCTAATTAGAAGACACGTGGGATCCTAAATGTACATATGGCAACCTGTTTTAGATGGCTAGTTTGGAAAGTCATTATCCATAGTTTTTGATGTAGTCCTCTGTTTGTGGTTCTGCCTTTTCAAAGATTTAAACAGTGAAATAAAGAACATGGTTGTCAAATTTGCATAGAGAAAAATTTGAATAGTAAACATATTAGAAAGGAAGTCAGGATTAAAAAGATTTCAACTGCTGAGAACAATTGATCAAAACAATTACACGATGAATATTTAAAATTAATTTAAAATTTGCTGGGTTATGGAATTTTACTTCATTGCATGTGGAGAGGAGAAAATTATGAGTATTGGCAGCATAATATGAGAAAAAAGGTAGAATTTGTTTTGCCCACCACCAATAAGATAAATAAAATTATGCAATTTAACATAAGAGTCATGTTTGAGTAAAGGAGGTAGTAATTTTATGGTCCCCATTAAAGGCTATACGAAATGTGGAGCATTTTGTTCTCTTCTGGGTATAATCGGAGAATTATATTGATAGAAAATTTTACTTTAAGGGAAATGGCCTAGGAAAGTGAAGGGAAAGAAAAATGGTTAGGACTGGAGATAATTTGGAAAAGAAAAGACATCTGAAGCATAAGAAGAAACACTGGATAAACTAGGTGGCTTCTGGTATCAGAATAAGAAGTAATGTCTAGGACTATGGGGAGACAAATTTCAGCTCAATGTAGTATATTAAACTTTTTAACAACTAATACTATTCAGCAAAGAACTAATTGAAGGTCCTGAATGAACTGCTTGCCATTAAAATGAAGAAGTAATATATTATGTATGTGGGCATCTTTCTTTTTACAAATCATCCATATACCATGTTTAATGTCTGTAGCATATAGGTGTATTGTCATTTATTTGACTAATCCTCTATCACTGGGGTATTATTGCTTAGAATTTCTTGTTACCATAAATATTTATGAATATTATCAATTATCATCATAGAATAAATTTTTATTGCCTTCATTCTTTCTAGTTAATGCACATATAACTTTTAATTGCCAAAATATTTACTTATATTTTTATTATAAAGGCACATTAAAACAACAAATGCTATTTTGAAGTCTTGTATAAACCTGTTTTTTTTTACTGAATCTAACTCTTTAACTTACACCCAAATCTGATATCTTTCTCTCCCAATATTATCATGAATTAATATGAAATAAATACCATTTGTCTTTTTACTTCTTATTCTTTTTAATAAAATCTCTTTCAACTTAGCAAAATTGTAGTGGACATAGCTGGCAGCATATATATTTTCTCCTCACTCTCCCCAATCCTTGAACTAAAATAATATTTTCAAAACTTTAAAGCGCCTGAAAATGAAAAACAATAAGAACCAGCACTTTTTTCTTGAAATTCCTGAGGCATTTTATTTAATGACCACTGTGTGCCTAGCACTGTGCTTGTTGCTATGGGAACACGGAGATGTGGTATCTGTCCTAAAAGAGCTGACAGCTGAATAGGCAGAAAACTAAGCAAGAGATTATCAAAAAATATATGTTTTTAATTTAATAGAAGTAAAAGCCAAAGTCCCAGCTCAGATAAGGATGAGGTGGATTTATAGGAGCCACTCAGGAGATCCCAGGTTCAGTCCTGTTAGTAAGGCCACACAAAGTGGTCACATCAAGGCATGGTCCCAGACTCTGGACACTACCCTTTGGAGATCAAGTTTTTATGTTCAGTTCTTAGGTCATCTCTAAACATAGCTCCAGAGTTAAGAAAGTTATATACTTACGGGCAAGCATACAAACTTATGTATAGGACAAGCACATGAGCTAATTGCTAGGTGTCATGGATGAGTCCATTTCACAGATCATGAGAATTCAGAGGAAGACTCTATAGAGGGAATGGTTGAGAAGGGTAGGTCGACTTGGTATATGTAAAGATGGAGAAGGGAATAGCATGTACAAAGTTGCATGAATGAGAGAATATGAATGCTTAAACGGAGTAATAGGGTGCTAACTGACAGTTTAAAATTCTTTGCAAATATTTTATTTCTGTAACAAATTTTAGTCAGATTATATTTATTATTCCATTTTACAGATCAGGAAATTGATATGCTTTGCTTCAGTGTCATTCTCAGCTGATGACCCAGTTCACATGTGGTGCATGAGCTCCATGAAAGTGAGCAGTGAGAGACAGAGCCTAAAAAGGGTGATTAAGGCCAAGTAATGGTGGTTCTTGGATGCCAAGATCAGCAGTTTATAAGGAGAATTCACTAAATAAAAATGAGGAGCGAATTAAAAGTTTTGTTCAGAAATGTGCTTTAGGAAGATTAATCTAGATTAAAAAAAAAACAAATTAACAAAAAAACAAAAAAAAACATAGTCTGTACGAAGGTCAGATTGGTAGGAGGGGATCTGTTAAGAAGTTATTTAATAGTCAGTACCCAAGGCAAAAATACTCTAAGGAGGTAATTCCACCAGTCCACAGAGTTGCATGCATAGATGCAACACACAACATCCCCCACTTCCAGTTTTAAATGTCTTTATCAAGTTGTAATTGGCCCACAATAAACTACACATATTTAAATTGTACAATTTGATAAGTTTTGATGTACGTATACAACCATCACAATCAATATAGTGAACATATTCATCCCCTAAATATCTCCCCCTGCCTTTGGTTACCCCTCCCTTCTAGCCTCTCCTGTACCCTCATTTACATGCAACCATTGATCTGCTTTCTCTTAGTACAGATTAGATTGAATCTTCCAGAATTTTATAAAAATGACATTACACAGTGTTCATTCTTCGTCTAGTTTTTTTCTGAGCATAATTATTTTGAGATTCATTCATGTTATCGTGTCCATTTCTTTATATTCTATTATATTGATGTGCCGCATTGATTTTTCCATTCACCTGTTTATGAACAATTGGGTTGCTTACAGTTTGGGATATTACAAATAAAATTATATAAATATCTGTGTGCAAGTCTTTTTTATAGACATATGCTTTCATTTCTTTGGAATTCCTAGGAACAGAATAACTGCATCATATAGCAGGCATACATTTAAATTTTTAAGTAACTTACACAGCATTTTTATATTAGTGAAAAATCAGAAGTAATTTAAATTAGATGGTCAAATATAATATGATCTATGCATATGATGGAAAACTTTGGAGCTGTTTGAAAATGATTATAGATTTATATTTAATAGAGATATGACCACATTGTAAGAGAAGAAGCAGGTTATAGTAACCAAAATATAAATAGAATTTGTTTTATTATTTTATTTTTGATGAAATTTTTGGATGTACTTTTATGTATTCTTTAATTTGTTTTTATAGTAAGTGAAAATATTTTTACAATCTTCCCCTCAAAACTAATAAGGCTATTTTAATATTGGAAATTGGAAAGAAAGCTTAGATTGTTCAGCAAATCAAGTGGTAATAGGTAATACAGGCAGTTTGAGAATTATGGTTTCCAAGACTGTACTGTTTTTGTTTTAACATTTTGTTATAAACTACTGTGTATACTTTTCTCTGAAACAGAAGAGCATTTTAGTTTTTGGCATGCAGGAAGAAGAAAAGGAATGGGTGTTAATAAGAGCTTGAATATTTTCAATTCAAATGCCTAAGTAAAGTAACAATTGATGTATAACTTATGCAGATCTATGCAAACAATTATTTAAATTGAAAGAGGAAGGTCGGAATACTCAAGAATGACAATATTTGCTGGATTGCTAATATGTCAGGCATGCTCTTTGGTACAAAGCAAGTGAAATGAGGAATGGAGGACATTTAGCTTTGAGAGGACCCAGCTTGTCTTGGTAGGATGATACTGGGAATTTCAAGGTTAACCTAATATAATGACAATCATTTATGAAGTGCTTTATAGTTTTCCAAACACATCCATATACATTAGCTAGCTTAGTCCTATGAAACCCTGTGAAGATGCAGAAGATGGATTTTATTTAATTCCCATTTGATAAAAAAGTCAGGTCCATAGAACTTAAATTAACAAATATTAGTATAACTTCTTAAAGATTTACCAAGAGCTTTCAATGCATTTTCTCATTTAATCATAACAACAACTTTAGGAGGAAAGAGATAAAGATATAAGTTTCTTCTTCTCTACCCATTATTCAGATGAAGAAATTGAGCTTAATTAGACTAAATGACTTTAAGAAATACCTAGATGATGAACTGGTTGATATAAAATTTAAACTCTAGATTTGGGTTCTAAAGCCAATGTTATTTAATTTCTCAACAACCTTAACATACCTGGAATTATATGTTAACGATTACTGAAGCCATTGCTTAACTTCAGTCTACTAACTGAACTTAATGTTCCTTACCTGATGCCACAAGGTTAGTTAGGTAAGTGTTAATATGTGTGTATTTTACCTTTTATTATTGTCCTATTTACTATAGCTAAAAACTGAATAAGTTGATACCGTGTGTGTGTGTGTGTGTGTGTGTGTGTGTGTGTGTGTGTGTGTGTTGAGTGGTATAGAATTGGGATTCTTTTCAAATCCATGGAATTTGAAGTACACGGCATGGAGTCGTAGAATGATGGATTGTTTCATTACAGCTCATGACTTTCTGTATTTTGTGACAATATCTTATGTCATGATGAAATATAGTATGTGTGGTTAGGAAAGTGCAGATATGCCAACTGGCCCTGTGCTTTGATTCAATTATTTACTGCTACTATTCTTATCCTGCTAAAAAGCTTTCCTCACCAACCGCATGTCTCCATATGGCTAATGACTTGGCCTCTTCCTTCTTTTGAAAATTCCTTTTGGGAAGCTTCTCCACATTGATACTTTTGAAGATGATTTCATTGTATTATTGTCTACTAAGAATGAAATGATTGGTATAACATTATATGTTTAGGAATACTTTTTTCATTTGTATTTAATCCTAAGCATTTTCTTCTAAGGACAAGAAATGTCTATGCTGACATGATACTGCATTTAAGTTACTGCATAACAAATCATCACTTTTGTTACAAGCTAAACCAGAGCCAATACTTTCCCTTTTCTTGGAAACAAGAGGGCAAACTTTGGAGTTGATTTAGTCTTTTCAATCACTTGAGACTTGGTTGCACCGGAGCTGGTCAGTCTGAATGTTTTAAGATGGGATTTCGTGGTTTTCTGCCTATGTTTAATAATGCCTTTAATTTTTTAGCATCACCTTCATTTTCAATATCTAAAAGAGATTCTTCCAGAAGTTTTAAATTCATTTAATTATATAGCTACATTTATCTGACATAGAGAAATCAAGTGAGAAATCAGATATCTAGGAAAAACCTTGAGTCTTTGAATCTAGTTTTAACCAAGCTGAGTCACATGCTGGAGAGTAAGAGTATTATTCTGTAAACATGGGTCATATTCAATGTGAATACATCTTTACTGTTTCTGTATCTGCACATTGAATTTTCTTAATGAATTGTCAAAGAGTTCTTTGTTTTTATAAATTATAGACATTATCTGATTCTACATCCTTCTTCCTCTTTTGCTTATTTGAATATCCTTCAGAGATAATGATGGGGGCTGGTGATAGATTGGGTGGTCTCCTTTTGCCCATTGTTTCTCTTGCTTTTTCCATTAATGCCCATTTTTATTAGTGTTCATTCTTTACTCATCAGAGATTTTCAGTAGCCTGAATATGGCCTTAAAAACAACACTAAAGATAGAGGTGACAGTAAATAACCAGAAGCTATTGCTGTAGATTGAGAGATAATGAATGTGTTCAATTCTCAGGCTCCATTTTTCAGGCCTCATAGACTTTTTACCTTTCAAGCCAGAGAATAACAGCTTGAATTCCATAAGAGAAAATCTCTTGGTAGAGCCCCTTCTTATCTCATGACCCTAGGACAGGATTGTCAAAGTAAGAACCTAACATCTAAATGCAGTGTCATAAGTAATTTGGGAAGAAAATAATTTGTTTTGATAGCAATGGCCTATTTATTGGAACAAGTGGACAAAGAAGAGAAAAAGTTCATCAAGAAGCTTCATGGTGCTGTCACAAAGAGAGTCAATGTATTGCCTTTCATAGTCTGCCTTTAAGTGTTTAACATGGTTGTGAAACTCCAAGGATCTTTTTCTATTCTACCGCAGGCTTGGGGAGACAGGGGTATACTTTGAACAAAAGTGGCCAGGCAACAGATCCTCTTACACTATTATAATGCTGGGTTTCCTTAGGCCTTAATTGTTGATCCTGACCACCACCCCCTGCCCTATCCTCCTGCTGTATCCCCCAGCACAATCACACACCAGATATACAAATCCTCTCCCCACCCCTCTCTCCCCTCTTCTCTCTCCTGCTTTCACATTGGACTAATAACCTCAGAGAGTAAAAGTGTGAGAATTTTTAACTTTGATTCCTTATCTGCAATAACATCACAGAAATTGCAGTGACCAGCCCTGGAGGGGTGTCTTCCTCCAAGGACTGCCTAGGTACTTTGCATTAGTTTCCACCCAATTTTTATGTGGCCGTGAAATACAGAATGTGGTTTCCCATCTTGGGAGCTAGATAAGTTGCAGGTGCTGCTGAGACTCATGTTGAGTCAGGAAACAGATTTATTTTACTCCCAAATATTCCCACATTTGTGCTCAGATGCTGGGCTGCTCTCTGACAGAGAAGTGGTTAATGGGGTGCTAAATCAACAAGCAGAGGTCAGGTCCCCAAAGGAGAGCAAGTTCTCTGTAGGTGATTGTGAGGGTGGTGAAAGAAGGGCCAGTGCATACAAGTTAAAAGAAAAGGAAAAGAAAAAGAAAATAACTAGTCTTTGGGTTCTGCAAAACTTCTCAAGTAGAAACAGATGGGATCTGTGTCTTAATTGAGCTATTATTAGATGCTAAATTTGAACCACTCTTAACCGTACCACCTCCCCCCAAAAGTACTGATTTACTCAAAAAGCCCTGATTATGTTTCTGTGGTTTTGGCAAAGGTAAAATGAATGAGAAAAGATGTCAAATTTTAATTGTTTCTCTCTCTCTTTCTCTCTCTTTTTTTCTAAATGTCAGCTTCTAAAAGAGGCGTCATCCTCTAAAAGCCAAAAATGGTTGACAGTGGGGATTATGTTTCCTTTTCATTTAGAACAGACTCAGTGAATTTCTGAATCTTGAAGAACTGTCTCCACCCTCAGCTTCCCTTGATGAGCTGGTAGTGGTGTGTGTGTGAAGGAGTGGGGAGTAGAAAGTGGAGTCAAAGAAAAGAGTAACATACGTGCTGTGTCTCCAGCTACCTGAGAGCTTTACTGCTGTATTAGAAAGTGCATTTCATGGTGTGGATGATAGGAAGACATGAGATGAGTGAATGAAGACTCGGTTTTACACTGGGGGTCCTTCGCTTTTCTGTTCCTATAGTTGGCTCTCCCTGTATTAGGTATTGAAGTGTGGTGGGTAGAACCTTGTGCAGGGTCATAGCTTTATACTCATCTCTTAAATGGGTAGCTCTTACATGTGAATGGTGGGAGGACTAAGAAATCTCAATATTAAATTGCTCTGGATACAACATTATGAATATGACAGCAAGATTTATTGTCACTGATGCTAAAAAGTAGGGATCTGGGTCTTTCTTGAAGGAGAAATTTTATTCCACACTTAAATTGAGAGATGTGATACCTACCTATTCTAGAGATATTTTTGCATCATTCAACCCTGATACCTCTCTGGCTTCTCCCTATCGTTCAGGTATAGTTGTGGAGCTCAAGGGAGGAGAAAAATAACTGCTGTTTCCCTTCCTGACTTCAAGCCTGGCTCAGTATAATTTCTGTCTTCATCTTGCTACTTTCTATCATATTCTTCAGACACATTGAGCTCTGTTCTTCTCCATAGGGAAGAGGTGAAAAGTTCAGCTTTAGCTGAGGCCATGCTGCCCTTCTATTTTCTGATCCTCTAAAAAGACTTTCTGACACTCTCAGCTGATGGCACTTAATCATGCAGGCTCATGCTCACGACTCGCTCACCTCTTATGCCTTCAATAAACAGTGGTAGGGATGGGCTCGCAGCATCTCCACACTCTCTCAGCAGGATTTGTATATCTGGCCTTATTTACACTTTTTTTCCTTCCTGCCAATAATTTGTGAAACATTTGTTGAGAAGTGAAAGTGGAGGCAGTGGTAACATATTTCTCTGGCTGTTAGCCTATGTGTTTCAGAAATCAGCCCGCTCTAAGTTAAAGGTAAAATGGAAGAAAGAGAAATTATGGAGTGTGGAAGGCAGTGCTGGTGGCCTATAATATCTATTCCTTCCTCTCTTTTTTTGTTTGATGCAGCTGGTGCCCCTATCCCAAGGATTTACTGTGTTTTCTGTTTTCCTAGCCTCATCTGCAACTCTTTATGGTCACATGACCTAGTTCTGGGTAATGGAATATAAGTGGAAATTGGTTTCCAAGAAAGTTTTTCATAATCAATAAAAAGCTCACTTCCCGCTGGCATTACCTTTTCCCCTTCTTCTTGCCTTGAATGTTGGCAGTCATCTTAAGAGCATAAGGTGGCTAATATAAACACAAAGCCTACACGCTGAGGGTAGAAAGCTATGTGGTAGAGCCTGGACCCTGAATGGTCTCTCTGAGTATCTCTACACTGGTGACTTTCTCTTTCCAGATTTCATATTTTATGAGAAGAAGCAATCTTTGTCTAACCCACTGTCTCTGAGGTTGTTACTTCTAGTCAGAAGTAGCCCTAATGGATGTTGTTGGTATACTGAGTGCGATTCTCTAAGAGGCTGTTGAGGCCTGTACCTGTGAGGCCTGAGTCCTCAGTCAGTACCAGGCATTATTCTAAGGATTGCGGGAACAAAGATAAAAACAAGGGCTGGAACTCATATTCTTGTGAATGCCTATTTATTTTGCAATAATTCACATATAGAATTCTATTTAATTTTTACATAATATTGTAAAGTAAGATTTTTTAAAACACCATTTTACCAATGGGAAAACTGAGGCTTAGTTTGAGGTTAGCTAACTTCACACACTGTTGGAGTCAGCATTTGCAACTCCATCTAAGTTCAGAGCCTGCTTTCTGTTCACTAACCGAGCTATCAATGTCTGCCTTTCAGGTGCTCCCAGTATAATGGAGTGAAGACAATAGGAAATATATTAATGAAGAGCATAGATTTGGAATCAAAGAGACCACAGCTGGATTCCCAACTCCACTACTACTAGTTAGCCTTAGCTTCTTCATTTGGAAAGTGAAAATGATATCTCCTTTATTGGCTAAAATTTAGTGAGTGCTCAATGTGATAGCTGATAGTGTAGTGTGCACGTGTGTGTGTTTGTGTGCACCTGCGTAAAACAGACCTTTAAGTGACTGAAATAAAATATGATAGCCATATTATTTGCATTTATGAGGTATACTTGTATTTATAAATAGAAATAGGTACTGAATACTGAAGGAAACCAATAACAACATCACAGGAAAAGGAATATTTGAGCTGGGACTTAGAGGATAATAAGCCCTCACTAATCAGAGAAACAGAGTAATAGGAAGGGAAAGTTGTCTGGACAGAAAATTTGTGGACAGAAATAGAGATATGATATAACATCAGCTGTTAGAGTCAAAAGGCACAGCAAGAGCTTGATGTGGCCCAAAGAATGGGGGAAAGAGGTGACATAAGAAATGTATGCTTGAAGTTGGCCTATGAAGGTTCTTGGGTATCATGCAATCTAAGAGAGGCATGGATGTCAAGTCTTCCTTAGAGAAAATAACCTTCTGTTTGGCTCAGAACACAGCTTCCAGGAGCAGGCAGGTAGCTTGACCAGAATCCATGAGGTTGTAACTCTATATGGTGAAGGTGATTCCTTTCTCCTCCTTGTCCTTCCACCCTGCCACATCTCCCTTCATAGTTCATCGGCTTGAAGTGTTGCTTTTCCAAGCAAGTGTAAGAATGCACCTAAGTGAGGAAGATTGTGCCTGGCATTTCCCTATCACAATAGCATCTCTTCAGAAGGAAATAGTTCTAATGGGTGTCTCTATTACAGTAATAGCCAAAAGCATTGATTTCCAGTAGCATTAAAAAAGCAGAGAAGATGAGCCAATAATCCATGTTGGGGGCAGAGTGGGAGGAGGGGCTATCTTCTCATATAAGGAGAATTTATCTTAAACCAAGTAAGGGCACATCGGGCATTATTTAATGAGAGAACTCACACATATGCCATAATTCTGCCCCAACCCTTGGCCCGTCATGCTGTTTTGGGAAGGTCTCTTTTGCATCATCATATTTTGTTCAGCCCAAGAGGCCTCTTAAAGTATGTGTAAAAAAGAGCTATTTTGCCTTTTCCATGAGAAGCAAAGTAGAATCTCACACTCATTGACATGACCAGTTTCCAGTGGCTTTTGTGTTCCCCCCCATCTGTTCTTTTTCAGCCATAAATAGCAACTTTTCCCACAAGCCACTTGACCAGCCTAATTTCTCCCCTGAGTGGTCCTTCATAGGGCAGGCTTTGCCCACTATTGAGATACTCAGTTGGTTTACTTCAATGTCCTTCTCAGAATCTTACCAAAGTAATTAAGCTGCCATATGATAATTTAGTCCCATATAAATGCAAAAGTGCATGCTTGCTTTCTCTCTATCTTCTTCTGAGCAACCTTAGAGCATGGAGCTGTTGCTGTGGCATTGCCTTACTTTCCTTTTTAGGAAAAAGGCTGTTGTGCGGACAACCCTAGGTGAGGAGGAAAGTAAGTGGAGAAATTAGAGGGTGGGCTGAAGTGCCGATTGTTTTGCATTGGGTCCTTTTTTTACTACTGTTGGATCTATTGAAAGATAACTATGTTATTGTTATCCTTCCATCTTGGCTGCTTCGTTTCTCATTTCTGGATTCCTAGCCTATGGCAGGGTTAACATGTGTGACTAATATCATATCTACCTAAGATGTTTCTCACCTCATTCCCTTCAGACAGCTCTGTCTTTTCAGCCCCTGTTACATTTATCTCCTGTTACATTTATCTCCATAAGAGAGAGGTAGAATCTTTCCTTGTGGTTGTGGCAGCTTGACAAGCTTCTGTTTTTCTCAGTGAATAATCCTGTTTGTGACATCAAGGGAATGGTTCACATCCCCAGAAGACCCAAGCCCACAAGTCTGAACCTCCTTTGGCTTATCTGTATAGGCTACTGGTCCTATCTGATGGCAGGCAGCCTCCAAGGGGAGATGGAAGGGGAGGAAACAGGAAGGGAGAAGACGCATTTCCAATGAGGAGAGAATTGGGGTCTGTTTCTTCCAGCAGTGAGCCTGTTTGCAGCACAACCTCATTTCAAAGCAGCTAATTGGCTTACCGAACCTAGCACATTTTGTGTTCATTCTGCATATCCCAGACCCTTCCTTTTCATGAATCAACATCTTTTTTCAAAATCCCAAGGAACTCTGCCTTCTTCCAGAAAGCCTGTTACATCAACTCTACCTATGAGGGAGATAGTTGTGGAACAGTGGGAGAAAATGCACTTAGCAGTAATTAGATGATCCAAGTTCAAGACTGAACTCCCTTGACTATGCTTTGTTTAATCCCTAAAGCCACCATAGTAATGACACCATCCTGTTTAGGTTGCACGTGAAAGTAAGTGCCTTTGTACACTGCTCGGATGAATGTTGTGGTGACAGTACCCTGCCCCTTAGCAACATTACTGCTTTGCGAGTGGCTTCTGGGTTATTTTATGGAGCTAAGTGTTTCCCTTGAGAGTCAAGGCTGAGCTTCCTACTGCTTTGCCATCTCCCATGTTGAATGTGCTGTTCTTATGCTGAATTTATTTCAACAACTGTGAGAGGTTTGCACGAGGAATAAAATGTACCTGGTAGCCTCCTGTTGAGCAGCAACTATGTCAGACCTCTGTGCGACATGCCGTGGGACTACAAAGGTGAATAAGACATAATAATGGCTCTCTAGGAGTTCATTTGGGTGAGAGAGCTGGACTTGCCAGTGAGTGATGTCACCTCAAGGGACTTTGAACCAGGGGTACAATGGAGCACAGATCAGCGTATTGGTCTGGCTTGGTCAATCCCAGTCTGAGATCCCTTCCAATGAACAGCACATGTGTGTTTTTTTTTTCATAAGATCACACTCATGTATATATTAGCTCTTAAAGTCTTAAGCTTATTTGTATATCAGTTCTTTCTCTTCTAGTCACAAAAAGTGTAAGGACTGGAGACTTCTTGGCTACTTCATCTCTCTGTCCCCAAGTCCTCAGTGCCTCACTCTGGGTCCTGCCTATGTCCAGCATGGTGACTCTGGCCTCAGGACACCCACCAGGCTCTCCCTCATGCTTTGTATAGAAACTGGGCTATATAACCCTCAGTTCCAGTGAGCCAGTAATCCAAAACCACCTCTATCATCAGGCTTCGCCCAGAAAGGGCTTCTCTTCTGAAGGCCATAAAAATATCCTCAGAGGCTAAGGCCCAAGGCAGCAGTGTGAATGGAATTCAACCAATCATGACAGAAAAGGAAAGGCACTGAGACAGCAGCCTTGCAATCAGAGGTGTAGGACATTAAGGTCATCGCTGTTTGTTGTTTGAGTACCTCTGTGGTGCAGACACTGTTTTAAATCATTTGACCTTCATGATAGACCTTAGAGTAGAACTACTACGATCCCCATTCTGCAGAAGAGGAAATGGGAATACAGAGATGTTTAATTTCTTGGCCAAGCTAGATTAGAGCTAGAGCTGATATTTGAACCTAGGTAAGACTGACTCTAATGTCCATGTCCCTAAATATGCCCCTATACAGCAAGTGGGTAAACCAAATGTAATGAATGATGGAAACAAAAAATACATTAGCAAGACGGATGTTGTTAACCAGAATTAAGCATCGTGTGTTGTCTCCCTCCCTCCCCGCTGCCTCCTTACTTCTTTCTTCCATTTAGTTCTATCAACATTTAGTAAAAGCCTTCTGTCTGTGTGCTTTCCCCAATTACTGTCAAAATCATGTGCTTCCAGGTCTGGAGACTCATTTCCCCACCTCACAGCATCAAAACTGCCTCAATCTTCTCTCTGCATCTATGCCCAAGACTAAAATTGTCTTCATTCCTAAGCTCTTCATTTGTGTGCATTCTGTAAAGCCTTTGCATGCCTGACAGGGAAAGGAATTGCATGGAAACTTGTGCAAGCACTTTCACTGTGACTTCTGTTATAATTATGTAGTTGTAATTATAATATTAGGCCCCAGTTTTATGTAGTGGAAAGAGAAGAGGTTATGGAGTTGGTTGTATATAGAATCTCAGCTCTGCTACATACTTACCATGTGCTTTCAAAAAATATGTTTACTTTCTTTGAGATTCAGTTTCTTGGTGTTGATCATTTATCCCACTGGGTAATTAAACAAGAAAAAGATGTTAAGCTTTTAACATAGTACCTGGCACCTTATGGGTATTTAATAAATGTTAATTCCTATCTTTCTTCCCTCTGATTGGACTTTAAGCTTTTTGGGAACAGTATGCATCATGTTTATCTTTGTATTTTCCATACTACAAACACCCACCTTTGCATGTTGGGTTCACATAGTTTTTTTGTGTGGAACAAATAGATATAGAAATGAATAAGTACATAGAAAATGAGCAAATAAAAAGTTTTTCATGGAAGAAGCCTCTGAGATCTTCCCCTGGTTGTTCTTCTCAAACTTTCATTTATATTAGCAAGTGATTATTAAGCAACTACTCTGATAAATACTGAGGATAACAAAATGAATTAAACATGGTCCACATAAAGAAGCAGCTCACAGTTAAGTGGAGAAGACATTATTCATAAACAACTACCTACAGTACAAATGTATAAAAGAGCATGGGCATCTGAGAGGCCTGGGCCTGCTTTTCGCTGCTTTAGTTACTAGCAGTACAATCTCGGGAACTTGTTTAATGTATTTTAGCTTTTGTATTCTCCTCTGCAAGATGGAGGTGGTGACTTTAATAACTCTACTTCATGAAGTATTTGTAGGTATTGAGAAGTGCCCAGCAGAGTGTTTGACCCACAGAAGATGCTAAGTAAACAGTAGCTGATATGATGATTAACCAGATATAGTCAGCAATACCATGTTGTAGGGGCTTAACTTACAAGCAAATATCACTTGTTATGTCAAATCCTAACAAATGCGAACAATTATGAAAGGGAATGAAAAGATATTCCTGACAGTGGGACTACTATGCCTGAGTTCAGTAGCCACAGGTGTAGATACCAACAAGTCCAGCTTGAGAAGAAAGTGCAGAAATGAGAAAGTGGAAGGGGAGGACATAAACGTCTGGATCACAGAGGAATTTAAATGTCAAGCAAAGACATTTTGGAATTTATTTTATAGAAAATAGCAAGAAAATTTAAAAATTAATAATATAGGGAAAATATGATCAGAACTATGTTTGGGAACAGTAAGTTAAGGTCCCTTTTCAAATTCCTCTGATGACTTTTCATGTAATTCAGAATAACTCTAATATTCTTGCCATGGCCTACCGGGCCTCCTCCCACCATATTATCCACCATATCCTATCACTTCCTGGTCTCCACGCTGCTTTCACCCCAACCATGCTGGTCTCCTTACTGTTTAGAAGCCCATCAAGCACCAGTCTCAGGGTCTTTGTCCCTGCTATTCCCTCCATGTAGGGTACTTTCCTAGTAGGTTTCTGATGGCACATTCTTCCCGCCATTCAGGTCTCTGCTCAGATACTAATGAATAAGAAAGGCCTATCCTGACCATGTGTCTAAATAGCACTGCTCCTCCTCAGAGCCCTTATGTGTACTTTTATCTTATTTTTTTTTCTTCCCTCAACTAGACTATAAGATTTATGAGAGCAGAAATTTTCTCTTTGTTTTTCCTCAGTACCCAGAACAGGGCCAACACAGAAAGATGTTCAACAGTCATTTGTTGAATGAATGAATCATCTAAATAATGATGAGGAAGTAAGAGGCTCACCCAGTAACACAGATGAGAGATTACAAGTCCTTAAACCAAGGCAATGAAGGGAATGAAGAGTAGCAAGCATTTCAGTTACTCAGACATTAAATTTATATTGTTGAGTATGTTTTCAAAGCCCCATAGTAAGTGCCCAGAACCCAAAAGAGATGAGACCCATGTCTTCTCAGAACTTACAGTTCGCTAGGCAAGACAAAACCAACTAGACAGGTGACCACGAGACATTACAATATGAGATCCAGAGAATTTAGGATGCAGTGGAGTATAGGGACAGATCAACATGATAAGTATTTTCATCTCATTCATCATTGAATCATTCAATTCTCATCAGTTGAGAAGTAAAGGAGAAGGGAAAATAAAATCCATTCCATTTGGGCTAACCATGAAGATGATAGTGCTGTTATCTTAGATGAGAATAATTCAAGGAGAGGCCGAGGGAAGAGTGAAAAAGACCTAGCATTCAAGTGTCTACAGTGTACAGTGGGCTATGCATAAGAAAGAAAAAATAGTGGGTGCAGATTTCTTTCTTTTTCTAAATAATTTTTATTTTTCAGTTACAGTTAACATAAAATATTATATTAGTTTCAGGTATATAATATAGTGATTATACATTTTTATAACTTACAAAGTGATCATCCTGATAAATCTAGTACTCATATGATACCATATATAATTATTAAAGTATTATTGACTGTATTTCCTATGTTGTAGTTTATATTCCTGTGACATTTTTATAACTGGAAATTTGCACATCTTAATCCCTTCTCTTCCCAAACCTCCTCTCATCAGGTAACCACCAAAATGTTCTCTGTATCTCTGAGTTTGTTTCTGTTTGTTTGTTAATTTAATTTATTTTGTTTTTTAGATTTTACATATAAGTGAAATCATATGATATTTATTTTTATCTGTCTGACTTATTTCATTAAGCATAATACCCTTCAGGTTCACCTATGTTGTTGCAAATGGCAAGATTTTATTCTTTTTATGGCTAAGTAGTATTCCATTGCATATATGTACCACATTTTATTCATTTGTCTACCTATGAACATTTAGGTTGCTTTTGTATCTTGGCTACTGTAAATATTGCTGAGTAAGAATGGATATGTCTTTTCATATTAGTGTTTTGGGGTTTTTTTTTGAGAAAGACTCAGAAGCAGAACTGCTGGGTCCTTCTTTGTCTTCTGTTGTAGCCTTTGTTTTAAAATGTATTTTGTCTGATATAAGTATTACTATCTCAGTTTCTTAACTTTCATTTTCGTTTGTATGAAATTTTTTATTACTTTCAGTCTATGTGTATCTTTCAGTCTGAAGTAGGTCTCTTGTAGGCAGCATATGTATAGGTTTCATTTTATTATTAGTTTGCACCCTAAATCTTTTGACTGGAACATTTAATCAATTTACATTGAAAGTAATTGTTGATAGGTATGTAGTTATTGACTTTTTATTATTCATATTTTCAATGTTATTATTTCTTTTTCTTCTTTTTTGAAAAAGTCCCTTAAACATTTCTTGTAATACTGGTTTGGTGTTGATGACTCCTTTAGCTTTTTCTTGTCTGCAGAGCTCTTTGTCTGTCCTCTGATTCTAAATGATAGTTTTGCTGGGTAGAGTTATATCATTTGTAGGTCCTTGCTTTTCATCACTTTGAATACTTTGTGCCAATTTATTCTGATCTGAAAAGTTTCTGTTGCATAATGAGCTGACAGTCTTATGGGAGCTCCCTTGTAGATAACTGACTCCTTTTCTCTTGCTGCTTTTGAGATTCTCTCTTTGTCTTTAACCTTTGACACTTTAATTATGATGTGTCTTGTGTGGTTTTCTTTGGATTTGTATTGTTTGGAACTCTCTGTGCTTCCTATACTTATATGTCTATTTCCTTTGCCAGGCTAGGGACACTTTCTGTCATTATTTCTTCAGATATGTTTTTAATTCCTTGCTCTCTCTCTTCTCCTTCTGGTACTCATATGATGCAAATGTTGGTATGCTTGATGTTGTCCCAGAGATCAATTAAACTAGTCTATCTATCTATCTATCTATCTATCTATCTATCTATCTATCTATCTATTTATTTGCTTTTTTGATTGGATGTTTTATGCTACCTTGCCTTCCAAATTGCTGATTTGATCTTCTGCTTCTTTTAATTGGCTGAGGAATCCCTCTAATGTATTCTTTATTTCAGTTATTGCATTCTTCATTTCTAATTGGTTCTTTTTTGTTTTCTATGTCCATTTTTCTGTTTCATATCTCTTTGTTAAAGTTCTCACTGAATTCATCTACTCTTTTCCTAAGTTCACTGAACATCCTTATAACCAGTGTTTTGTACTCTGCATATGGCAGATTGCTTGTCTCCTCTTTGTTTAGTTCTTTTTCTGGAATTTCATCTTGTTCTTATATTTGGGACACGTTTCTTTGTCTCCTCATTTTGGCTGACTTTCTGTGTTTGTTTCTATGTATTAGGTAGAGCTGTTATGTCTACCAGTCTTGGTAGAGATGCCTTATGTAGTAGGTGTCCTTTGGGGCCCACTGGTGCAGTCTCCCCAGTCACCTGAGCCAGGTGATCCAGATATATCCCTTGTACGGATTATGCGTGCCCTCCTGTTTTAGTTGAGCTTTGATTGCTGTTGGCATGTTAATAAAAGGAAAAAACCCTCAGGATGATTGGCTGTGAAGAATGGCCATAATTACAGTGAAGATACTATCGTGTAAGGGCTGACCCTATGGAGCAAGATTCACTTCAGTTAGGGCTCAAAAATCTGCTAAGTCTGCCCTTTGGGGGTGTCATTTGTGAAAATGATTGGGTGGTGCTCTGGTGTGGTCTGAAGCTGGTCACTGGGTACGTTGCTTCTGAGGACTCATGAGAGGATCTCTGGTTCAGACCAAGGTCACTTGCTACCTGTGCCCAATCTGAGGCCACATGGTATAAGCTAAAAAGTGACCTGCAGATGGTTGCCACTTGTGCTGTCCTTGGGGGTGCCTGGGAGATTTTAAGCTATAAACTGAAACTGGCTGGGCTTGGGGCCACTTAGCAAGAAGTGCAGGGAATGCCGAGGCAAGATGATGCTTGTTTAGGGTTTGTGAGCCTTAGAGATTTTAGAAAAGTCCCCAGCACAAGCTGGTGTGGAAAAAGGCACTGTGGGCAGTTTGGGTTTGCCTGAAAGATGAGTAGGCCAGGGTCTCAGGAAATCACCAGGGTGGAGTGAATGGTGTTTCTAGGTTGATGAAGATTCAGACTTGGTGCCCATCTGTGCCTGCAGGCTGGATGTGGGGGAGGGCTCAATAAAGAAACAATGGAGTCTACCAGCACTTTTATCTGGGTGAAAGCTGCCTCTCGAGACCTTGCCCTGAAGCCAGACAATTCAGTTCTTCCTCATGAGTCTCCAGTACTTTTTGCGATCTTTCCCTACACTGGAGCTCAGAGCAAATCAGTTCATCAGTGAGTAAGTCCATGCATGAGCCCTTTAAGAGGAATGCCTGGAACTCCTGAAGCCCTCCCTCTCACTCAGCCACAATCTCCTCTGGTTTTCACTGCCAGAAGTTTAGGAACTTCTCTTCCTGGCACTGGAACTCAGGGATGAGGATCCTGGTGTGGGGTCGGAACCCCTCACTCCTCAAGGGAAATCTCTGCAGCCAGGATAACTATACTGCTTCTTAACCACCATACCTGTGAGTGTGGGGCTTGCTCTATCAGTGTCTCTGCCCCTCTCACCAGGCTTGATGTGGCTTTTTCGGTATATCCTTAGTTATAGTACTTCTGTTTAGCTAGTCTTCAGGTGATTCTCAGTAATGGTTATTTTGCAGTTTAGTTGTAATTTTGATGCGTTCATAGGAGGAGGCGAGCACAGTGTTTTCCTATTCTGCCACTTTGACCAGAAGTAACCTAGGTGCATATTTCTTTTCCAAGAGTTTGGCAGCGAAGGGATGGATAGTAAAGAGGACACAGCTTAGAGGGAGATTTTATTTAGTTTTGATTTTGCTTGCTTGTTATTTGGGGGGAATTTAAGCATGTTTGTAATCTGGCAGGAAATAAATGAGTGAAAAAATGTACGAAAAAGTCAGTAGATTTGATGGAAAAGATCATGGGGGAGGTGTGAAGATGTAGAATTAATGTTTATTAATATAGATTGTTTATTCTTTCAAAAAGAGTAGAAAAATATTTCTCAGAATCAACATATAAGACGACTTAAGTGGTGGACGTGTTTTGATTTGGAGAAGAATTATAGGCCCTCTTAAGTTCTTCTCGGAGAATAAAACATGATATTTTATTGTCAAATAATAAAATATGAGGTATGAGAAGATTAAATTTGAAAAAAATTAGGAGATGGTACTATATGAATTGGGCAGCAAATCCAGTGGTGTTCTTAAGACTATACTGGTGAGCAGCTGCTATGAGCTGACATAACAGGAAAGGCTCTCCCAACTACTCCACATCCTTTTTTAATATGCTGCAGTTTATTGTCCACTTACTTACGTCAGGCATTTACAATGCACTTTCCATATTTTGTTTCTGTTCATTCTCACCACAACTCTATGGAGATAAGTCTTATTATCTACATTCTATAGATGGGGGAAGAAGTCTGAGAGGTATTAAGTAACTTTACCAGAGTTAGACAGCTACTAAGTAGAACCAGTTTTGAATCCAGATGAAAGCCCATATTAGTGCATTTTACTTTTTAGGTTGCTCTCTTTCCTAAAGGACCCATCTGAGATGGTTGCTTTTCTAGAAATGACCTTTTCTGGAGTAGTATATAATATATAATATAGTTATTATTTTGGGTCTTTGAGTCTGAGCTAGTTCTAGGAGATCTGCAAGGAGTGGCCATGCAGTTATATCCCTTTCCTATAACATACTGTTGAATGACAATTCAAGTATATAACCTGAATTTTTCAACATATCTCTATATGGCTGTAGAGTACCCTTTGTCTTGAGTGGGATTATCTAGTCGTCTAGTTTAGATAGAACCGGATCCTAAGACTACACAGAAGTTCATTGATTTCCTCTACAAGGAGTTCCTTTGAGATGAACTCTCTGCCATGTCTGGCCAGCAGACTGTTTGCATGAGCATTTATTAAAAAAAAAAAAAAAAATCCGAACATGACCTGGACAAGACCTTGAGTTTCCAGAATTAATACACGTCCTGTTCCTGCCACACCTGTGACACTGTAAATTTGTAACTGCAAACAAAATCTGGACAGATTCAATGCCAGTCGTGACTTTAATTAAAGCTATTTGGAGGGACTGAAGGCTAATTTAAAGGTGATCGCCAGATGGGTTTTCTCAAGTCTAAAAGCGCTTGTTTGACAATTAATGATAGTGCAAGGCTTAATTGGCTCAAGTTAAAAAGCAATAGAGAAGAAATGCAAGCTGAAGGGACCGTCTGTTCTTATGGTGACAAGTTACCTGAAAACCCACTGACACCTACTTTCTAACTTGATCAGAGGAATGGAGAGGCAGGGCTAAACCTGGGTGTGGACAGGTGATAATGTTGAGTCATTTCAGTCCATTTCTTTTATTCAAACATGTGATGAAATCCAGTTACAACATAACTTTTTATTAAGATTTGAAAACTTAGTTGCTTAAAATATAAAATGTAGAGCATAACCACAAAATAGAAAACACCCTTCACCTATAATCAGATATTAGTTCTATTCTCCGAACCCAGCATTTGAAAGGTGTGCAATTATATTTCTTAATAAAATAAACTTAATGGTGGTGTTAGAGACAAGGATAGCTCCCTGAAGAATAATGCTATAATTTTTAAGATACTGGTGAGAGGAGAAATTCCAGCTTGTTCCAAATCATCTTTGTCATTACTAATTGCTTGGTTTTTTTTGCATAGTTCTACAACTGAACCCCTCCTTTCTTCACCCTACAACCACCAGCAGCAGCTTTTGGAAATCTTCAGAGATTTTCTTTACTTGCTGGCAAAATCAACTATGTTCTACTGAATGCCCATTCTATTTTAATCCCTCTGGCCCTTCTTCTAATACTGAGAGGAAATGAAAGCTGATTAGCGTGACCATTAGGAACACAGGTCACATCTGCCCAATCAGAGATCCCATAAATTGTAGACCACCCTCACTACAACTCCATGTTTCTGTAATCCTTAGTGACCTGTATGAATTTGACTGGTCTATTTTAAATGACGGAAAAGGTAGTTGCTTAAGATTCTTTTATCAGCAGTCATCTTCTTTATAGGAGGCAGATTGAACCACTTCAATTATTTCTTAGACTGCTAGAGCTAAGAGAAACAATTGAAATCATGTGATATGGCAGGAAGAGCATTGGGCTGAGAATCAAAAGGGCTGATGTTCCAGAACCAGCTGTGCCATTTACTTAGCTAGGAGTCCTTAGGTTAAATACTTCTCCAGAATATCAGCCCTTCAACTAAGTGCTGGCTTTGCTCTAAGTAGCCTAGAGGTTTCTTTCCAACTCTATATTTCTATAACTTTAGTTTATAATCATAAATTTAGTTCATAGATGACTTGAATTTAAGATCTTGGATTTCTGACTCCTAACCTTTTGGATCCAGCTAGATAGACTTGAATTATAGCTCAGTGCATGTTGTTAAAATCAGTTAACTCCATTAATAGTTACCGTGGAACAGAGAAACAGGAAATGCTAGAAGGATGAGCTGCAACAGAGACCTCATTTTGTTCGGTCAATTAGAAAATGGACTGAGGCTTCCAAATCTATTCCATGTGGGCAGCTGCTGTTAGACCTAATTTAAAAAGTCATTGACATTGACTTCAAATTTGTAGAACTCTTCTCAGTCAGTTAACTCAAAGCCCTGAACCTTATGCTAAGCACTTATTACCTTTGTTAGGTAGGGTAAAACTTATGACCTTCCCCTTTCATGTAAATGGAATCAAGTGACTGGTAAGATATTTGTGCAATTAGGTAGCTAGTCATTTTTTCCTCTCAATTCCACCCCATCCTTTTTCTTCTCTAAGTCACTTAAGATTGCTTTTAATTCTCTTCAAAAATGCCTAGTTTATCAACTTTTTTTAACAACTTAATTTGAGAAGTTATCTTTTTATAATTCCACATCCTGCATGCACATATGTCATTTTTATTGCTAAGGCATCGCAAAGCCAACTTCTTAAATTGAGTACCTTTACTTCTATAAATATGCATGTTGTGTCACTCTGCAACCACTGATCCTGGATTTAGAAGAGTATGTTGAACTCTAATAACATTTCACTACTTATTATGCAGCTTTCCTCCATAGCTCTCAAAGTATTTGAAATACAGAAAAATATTGCAAATAGGTAATAACAATTACTACTATTCTCAGTTAAAAATGGCAAAAATTAGGATACTTTTAAAAGCTGACGAAATTTGAAATAGTGTTAGTTAAGAGCTGATATTCTGGAGTTAGACTACATGTATTGAAATCCAATAGAACTGGAATCCAGTTCTGTTGCTTGCTAGCTAAGCAAGTTATAGAATCTCTCAGTGCTTCTCTAATGTATTTGTAAAATAGAAATAGTAATACCTCCCTCACAGGGTTGTTTTAAAAATAATACTTTATATTAAGCATTCTGTATGTGTTAGTTCCTTTTTTTTCTTCCCTTTATTATCATTACTGTTGCTACCACCACCACCTTATTACCAATATCACAATTATCATCACTACCACCACCAATTACCATCACTGCCACTATCATCACCACCATCACCACCACCAGCATCATCACCACCACCACCATCACTAGCATCATCATCACTATTATTACCATCACCATTACCATCACAATCATCATCTAGTCGGTGAATGGCAGCAGCAGAAAAGGACATACATAGCTACTTAAATTTTGGAACAATGTCCTATGAGTCATACAGACCTACATTTTGAACACTAGAAAAATACAACAGACACAGATTATGAAAATGTGTTTGCGGCTACAGTAGAGAGAGGCTTTACTTATACTCTGTGGGAAAAAAGGGACACAATATCACTCCATATCTTATAGCAAATGTATAAGAATGTGATAAAAGGTATACGTTTTTTTCTTTCTTAGTGGGGAGGAGTGGAGGATGTCATCTATCCCACTGGAAGGCTAAACTTCTTATAGCTTGAGCCCTTTCTAGACTCCTTCCTGGAAAATTGAGAGAACAGAAAGCATGAAGACTCCAATTTTGTTTTATATACATCTTCCAAAAGTTTGCATTCCTGTGATGCTCTGGGATGAAGTCAATGTAGAAAGAATCTGGCTTGGTGGCAGACTGGCTGGAAGCAGAGAGCAGGCTCCTGCCTGCCAAGTGAGGATCTTACCAGTTAGATGATGGTGGCAAAGCAGATGACAGTGAGCTCACTGATTTCCTTAGAGAGAAGGGACCAGAGGATTTGCACAGACTGATTTCTTCCCCATCATCTGTTTTTGCAGCCCCCATCAGCATGGAGACTAAGCACTTAAAATATGCAATCAAGCCAGATGCTCTCTTCCATCCCTATTGAGAACTGGCCAAAATGGGAGCTTACAGTAAAAAGGCAGAATCTTTTGGGTAGTAATAACTCTGAGGCAAATTCTAGGAACAAGGATGAAGGCTTCATCTTTAGAAATATTTTAGTATAGGAATAACTATTTAGACATAACCCATAAATTAGACAAAAATTGAGTACTGATTGTAACTTACAGACTGTAGCAATGATTATTCAATTAATCTTTGTGGTAACTGTAGGGATTATTATTCACATTTAATAGATGAGGAAACTGAAGCCCATACTTTGCAAAAATAAAACAGTTTGACATGAACCTAGATTCACTAATTCTAAGTCCATTGCTTCAGTGATATCTGTCCAAGCCCTTGGAAATATTACATTTGGGGGAGACAAATGGAAATTGGCTTTTCCTAGTTCTCCAGCTCTCACTAGTGTCCAGGGAAACCTCATTCATCCATTCACTCATACATTAATAAATGTATTCAATTAATAATTTTGATAATCTATGATTCTATGGGCATATTAAGGACAAGGATATAACAATGAAGGAGACAAAGTTCTTATCCTCACAAAGATTCCACGTTCCTACTGATGTAAAATGTATACTAAACATGCAAAATACGTAAAATAGATTTCTTCTGTAAAATAGACAACAGTAGAAAAAGTCATTGGCAATGGGTTTAAAGTACTTCAGCTCAGACAGTCAGACAAGACTCAGTGAAAGCTACTATGAGAAGAAGATAATTATTTTATTATCTAGGGAAAGAATATTTTTGATAGACAATAGAGCAGGTACAAAAGGCAGAGGTAGCAATGAATATTGCCTGCCTTGGAAAAAATAGAAAGAAAGCCTATAAAGTGGAAGCACAGTGACAATGGGAAAGTTTCAGGAGATGGAGTTCCAAAATTGACATGAACCAGATCATCTAAGGCCTTATAGACATAGTATGAGACTGAAGTTTATTTTAAATTCAATAATAAGGAACTGAAGTTTTCAACCATTGGAATGAAGTAATCCAATTTGAATGTTAAAGTTACTCCAATAAGTGATGAATGGATTTCTGGAGAAAGAGAAGATGGATTAAAAACTATTTCAATAATCCAGGTGAGAAATGTATAAACTAGGGTGGCAGCAATGGAAATAGAAGGAAATTGAGAGTTGAGACATTCTAGAAAAAAGAAGGCTGACTAATGAATTGGATTTGGATAAGAGGGAAAAAGGAAATTAAAGGTGATTCCTAGTTTTAGGCTCAAGAAATTGATAGATGGTGGTGACATTTGCTGTGCTGGAAGCATCTCAAGGAAGGAAATGCATATGTGAAGAGGAGTAGCATGGCATGAAATTCCATTCAGAGTGTGTATGTTACATTTGAGGAGCCTGTTGGATTTAAGTGGGCATTTAGATATATGAATTTTGTTCTCTGGAAAACGGACTGCATTAAGGATATTTGTTTAAGAATAACCAGGATATAGATGGCATTCAAAACCGTGAGATTGCATGAGGCCATCCTAGGAGAGAGTGTGAAGACAGAAGAGTTGAGGAATGAAGATGGAACCCTGGAGTACTCCTTTTAGAGGTCAGGAAGAGAAAGAGAAAAAACAGTGGCCAAAAAGGAGCAACTATCTAGTATATAAAAAGTAAATGAACAAATGAACAAGAGAGTGGTATCACAGAAGCTTGAAGAGAAAAGTATTTCTTTTAAATGCTGCTTGCTGAGAAGAGAGCAATACAATGGGAAATGGGAAATGACTCTTGGCAATTTGGTAAGATGGAGTACTTGATGACCTTGATAACAGTTGTTTTGTTGGAATAGATGGATTTTAAAGCTCAATTGTAGTGAGTTTAGAAGGGAATGGGAGGTGGAAAAGGGGAGAGATGGAGAATATAGACAACACTTTTCTCAATTCACTCCTAATTACACTTAGTCCCATACCACAAAAGCTAGATATTGATGAAACTCTGAAAGGCCATTTGCTGTTTCTAAAATAACCATGACAAATAGGGGAAAGCCAATTTTGTGATACCTCTTTGTGACTCATTCCATTTTAAACAACTTTTACTATCAGAAAGTTATTCCATCTATTGACCTGAGATAGTTTATCTATTATAATTTTATAGGGATAAAGACATACTCATAAAATGAATATGCCACTTTTTACTCATATATTTTCATAACTCTTTCACCATTCTTCATTGGTCTACTTCTAGCTCTTCATGACTGATACCTTTATGTCACATCCTTTCCAATTTCAGATTGTGCTGTGTGTATTCATTCATGTATTAGACTTCTTCACTAACATGTTAGTTCCAAGAGAGAAGAAATACTGCTATCAAATGGGCATGACTGGTACATAACAGATGCTTACCAAACATTTATTTAATAACTAATTTTTATAATTCTTTTTAAATCTACATTCCTGTGCTTGGTTCTTTTTAAGTTAGAATAATGGTACTCTAGGACACACACTATATATGGAGTATGCAATATTTCATATAAAAACAGTAGTTTGGGGAGAAGAGTGTGATTTTCTCCCCATCCCCATACAAAATTTCTTAACTCAGCTTTTATTCTGGTGGAGTAATACTACTGTGCTATTATGTTCTACCTTCACATTGTGAATCTTCACTTCTAGAAAGAAGATAGATGCTAATTTCTTGACAAATACCTTGCTTTCTCACAGTCTACTGATGTTTTTAACTTGTGGGGCAGGGAGGGAATCTGGATAATTCTGCATTAGAAATGTACCATAAAAATTGTCAATTTCCTGAAATACATGGTTGAAAAACCATCATTTTTTCCCACTGTGTGTTACCCTAAACTATAGACCTGTCACCAAGCAGTGCTCTAGTGTGTGGGTACAGAGAAACTGTGGGAAGATCCGAGTGGCACTTAAATTACATTCTCCCTTTGATTTTGAAGACATTTAGTGCCATTTAGTAGAATTCCAATGGAGTTGGTTCCATAGAGGAGGAGGCTGTCCCTTTTAGAAGTGTCACTGCTGCAGTGACTGAGGAAAAGAAATTAAGCCATCAAAACAGCAGGATTGGCTTTTTTATCCAGATCATCATAGAATTAAAAGGATAGCAAGATTCTATGGGCTACCCTGCACTTTTGCAATGGTGTTAACTGTTTCACATCTAGAACAACACAAATCGGTCAGCCCACATTTGTCTAGCTCACTGCTTGGGCACCACTAATGTTTCAATACAAAGTGACTTCTGAAAAGAAGGCCAGCATGTAGGAAATACATGAATTTTGTGCAGAAACTTGATTCTATCTCTCTGATATCTTCTAGAGAAAGAGTGCTCTGTACATGTCAAAATATTTTTTCTGACTGCTTAGCATGTTTCATTATTTCCATCTGAGATCAGAAAGCACAGCTGTGCTATTTCTGTCTCACACCTCACCTTCAGAAAGAAAATTCTCCAAGGGCAATGTGGCCAGACTGCACAAATCTATAGGGAAGAATGGCACTATTTTGTGGTTGCCCAGCTATCTTATATAAATTCTATGAAGATCATGGAAATATGGGTTAGTATCCCTGAATAAGAAGGAATTACTGGTGTATTTCTGGCTGGCACCATTGTCCTCTTATAATACAGGATATTCTCACACAGGATAGACCTAGCTCAGAGTCCATCCTGTGATGAGTTCTGATGGCCTATATCATACATGGTTCTGAATATTATACACAGTTTTTGAAACAAAATCACTTGGTTCAAGTACCATCCACTGTAGTATCTGAAGGAGTTCTTTCTTCAGAGCTAAAATAGGAGTTGAGAATTAACACAATGCTACATAAGGAAATAGCACTTAAAAAGTTAAAATATTCCTCAAAACTGAAGATAGCTAAATAAACGGTTAACAATCATATATTTATAACACATTTTTTTTTTTGGATATAGTGATGTTAATTTCCAATCCATGCTCAAGAAGGAACTGTAAAATATTTATTCAGTTTTGGCTAAGGAGCTACTCTCCATTTTGCTTTCTGTTACCTTCTTATCCTTTCATAAAAGTAAAAGCTTAGATTTATTAAGTGGTTACCATGTACAAGCACTGATTGAAGGTTAATATACAAGCTTGAAATGGATACAGTTAATACTGTTTTAGATGTTAGAAAGTCAGAGCTAGAGAAGCCAGGTCACTTATCAATGTGTTTGAGTTACTGAAGCACACAGTTTAGGATGCAAACCTGAGCCCTTTGCCTTCAGGGTTCACTTGTTGAAACTTCTCTGCTCCTCTGTCTCTCAACTCTTGGTGCAGATTCTCTCCCACTAGACTGAATTCTTTAAATGTCAAGGCCACATCTTCTTCATCTTTGCATTTAGCTGTAGTAGGTGCTTACTACATATTTGGTTTAAATATGAATTGAATCCATTTTACATGGTCTACTTCCCCTTGCTATTATTTGACTAACATTCCCTTGTTTTAGGGCTTTTGTACTAACTGAAATGAATTCATAACTTCTTTATCTGGAAGCACACGCAGATCAGATTCTAACACAAAATCTATCGGTTGGTATCGCTAATAATGCTGCATCAACCCATGAAATCTTAGAACTTGATAATAAAGTTCTAAGGCCTCTCAGAAACTGGGTGCTCATCTATTTGTGAATGACTTCTTTCATGTAGGAGGATGGAGGAAGTAGACACCTCTACCAGATTCAGCACCTCCTGAATATACCATTCAGAATGTTTCTCTATGGCTACTTCATGGGATATAGTATCAAACATCTCCCTTCATTTACGAAAACAGTTGCCTATCGAACAGTTACTCAGCAACTGCTCTACACAAAGGAGAATTAGGCATAGTCCTTGCCCTCAAACAGCTCACAGCTAAGATATGCTAGATAAGATCGAACTGCCATCTGGGTTCTGGTAAATCAATGATTCTCATTTGCAGTAGATTTTATTCATCACAATCATGGGATGTTTAGTGAATGGTCATTGAGCACACATATTTCAATAACAGAGGCTTTAGTCAAAGTGACTAATCAAAAAAGACAAATTCTATGGCTCCATGGCTCTTCCTACCCTGAGCTCTTTCTTCTTCCCAAAGGAAAAAAAAACAAACAAACTAGTTTTTTTTTAAGTGAGCAAAAGAACACATGTACAACTGGCTATTGGGTCAAATGCAAGAGAGTAACAATTATTTGCGTATTATGAAGCTCTTCATTTTGGGCTTTTAATATAGACTACCCTGTTCTCTACAGCATTTTTTAGGGTTCTTCTCTTTCTGCCTTTCATCTCAGCTCACCATTGTCTTTTATGTACACCCACACATACTGGGACTATAATAATTCAGAGGATTGAGGATCATTCTTATCTTACCATGAATTTCTTCCCAAAATGCATTTAATGTTAAGTGAATGACATGCATCTCCAGTTCCATCAGGCAAAGAGAAATTTGGCCAGCAGGAGCTTTCCTTTCTAGGTCAAGATAATCTCTCTGTTTATCTGGAAATAAAATTAATAGCTTGTTGCAGTGTACAAATGCAGACAGGCTCTTCATCTGCTAGAAGCCTCTCTGGTTTTTGTCTTTAGTTGTAATTTCAGAGGCTAACCTACGTGCTGCCTCAGTAGACAGCATGAGTCACACATTTTTGATGTAGAACGAAATTTTCCTAAGAACATTTCAATACATTTCAATCTCTTAATATTGTTTTGGTTCTTTTAATCCAAGCTTACTTTTGGTTTCCAATGACCATAACCTCAATTTGGAGTTCTATTGGTTCTGTGATCTTCAGAGGCTGTGTCCAAGGAAATGCAATTAGTTTTAATGACCTCCAAAAAGCTATCTTTATAATTCTTGCATGTCAAACCAAAGTAGGTGTAGCTACCAAGAGAATTTTTACAGTTAAATCAAACTCCCCTCCAGGGAGAGGGAATACTGAGAGCAGCCATGGAGAGCTACAGAGCAACATGTCACTCTCTGGCCATGGGAGCTTTCCAGGTGGCTTAAAACTGAAGCTAAGGTACAAATCAACAAAGTTTTGAAGAACAAACAAAAGAAATGGCATAAGCAATTTGTTCTCTGGCAACAACAACAACAAAACACAACTTTTATGATCTATCTAATACAGGCCTTTAATTGTTTATCCTTTCTCTTATCTCCTATCCTCTCTCTCACCTCCAAATATTATGCACACTCCTATCCTTTTGAAGTTATGTAAACCTATTTCTTCTGGAGGGCTACCAAAAGATGGTGTTCTGTAGGACATAGAAGATCTGTACCATAAAGACTATAACTGATATCTAGTTCAGAACTTTGATTTTATAGATAAGTTTTTAAAGAGGTCGAGTGAATTTACCAGAGCTCATATAGGTAGTAGGTGACAAAACCCGGTCTGAAAACAGGTTTCCTAATGTATAATTTTGTGTTCTTTCCACTGCCATCATTTTGTTTTTAATTTTCTTTAAAGCCTACTTGCAAATGGATATGGCTAGTACCTATCTAATCCATACTGGCCATTCTAAAAGCTAATATGGTCCTGCAGAGACTAGATACCCTGGTGGCTGCATTTCCTGCTACTATGCCTTTATATTTCCAGTGAATTATTCAGTAGGGTGCATTTCAAAAATTGCATTTGCATTTCTATTCTTCTGCAGTCCTCTAATACTATTCACACTCTAAATATTGGCCTCTGTTCTCTCTTCTGCTTTTGGAAGCAAGAAGTACCCCGCAAAATAACAGGAATTGCCTCTCACATGCTGAGGCTTCTTTTTCAGTGGCAATTTGGCTGATTCTGGAGCATCTTATTTGGCATTCAGGGATGCAGTACCTGCTGAGGGTTCAAGGAGGAGTCAACCTGAGCCAAACCTGTCAACTCCCATTAGAGACTCTGACTTTTTGCCCATGACAATGGTAATGTTGACAAGTAATGTACATTAGAGCCATAGAGATCTAAATCACAGTCTAGTTCACTGGAAGGGTCTATACCAAATTACTCAAGGTTTTAACACTTATGTCATCATTCTCATGGAAATAACTACATTTATTCATCTGGATGAGCTTAAATAACTTCAACTTGAGACAAGAACTACTTTAAAGCAGATAAAATTCCAGAATATTTTAGTAAAATCTCTAGACTTCTTATTGTTAGACCAGTGTCCAGAGCCAAAAAAAAACAACAAAAAAAGGAATAGTCTTGCTTTTGTTTATATTGATTTGACCAGATCCGGATAGTGATAAGACATTTACATAATTTACAAAGTGATCTCCTTGATTAGTCTAGTATCCACCTGACACTATACATAGTTACAATACTATTGACTACATTTCCTATGCTGTACTTTACATTCCTGTGACTATTTTGTAACTACCAATTTGTACTTCTAATCTCTTCACCTTTTTCACCCAGCCTCCCAAAACTCCTCCTATCTGGCAATCATCAGTTTGTTCTCTATATCTATGAGTCTGTTTCTGTTTTGTTTGTTAATTTTTTTCCTTAGATATCACATATAAGTGAAATCATATGGTATTTGTCTTTCTCTGTCTGACTTATTTCATTTAGCATAATATCCTCTAGGTCTATCCATGTTATTGCAAGTGGTAAGATTTTTTTTTTTATGGCTGAATAATATTCTATTTTATATATGTATTTCTTCTTCATCCAATTATCTATTGATGGGCATTTAGGTTGCTTTCATTTCTTGGCTATTATAGATAGCACTGCAGTGAACATAGGGGTACATATATCTTTTCGAATTAGTGTTTTGGTTTTCTTTGGAGAAATACCCTGAAGTACAATTGCTGGGTCAAAAGCAGTTATATTTTTAAATTTTGGAGGAAACTCCAAACTGTATCCCATTGTGGCTGTACCAATTTGCAATCCCACCAACAGTGCACAAGGGTTGACTTTTCTTCACATCTTTACCAACACTTGTTGTTTTCTGATTTATTGATGATAGCTTTTCTGACAGGCATGAGAAGATATCTCATTGTGTTTTTATTTTAATTAAATTTATTGCGGTAAGATTGGTTAATAAAATTTTATAGATTTAAGTGCATAATTAAATAATACATATGTATATTTCATTACATATTCATCACTCAAAATTTCCTTCCCTTACTATCTATTTGACAGTTTTAACCCTTATCTATCTCCCTCCTCCCCACTTCCATTTTGGTAACAACTATATTATTATGGCTTTAATATGAATTTATCTGATAATTAGTGACATTGAGCTTCTTTTCCTATGTCTGTTGGCCATCTGCATGTCCCCTTTAGAAAATTGCCTATTCAAGTCTTTTGCCCATTTTTTAATAAGACCATTTATTTATTTGTTTATTTTTTGGTATCGAGTTGTATGAGTTCTTTATGAATTTTGTATATTAACCCCTTATCAGATGTATCATAGACAAATATCTCATTCCATTCAGTTGGTTGTCTTTTTGTTTTGTTAATGGTTTTCTTTGCTGTGTGAAAACCTTTTAGTTTGATGTTGTCTGATTCGTTTATTTTTTCATTTGTCTCCAATGCTCAAGGAGATGTATCAAAAAATATATATATATATTACTAAGAGCAATGTCAGAGAGTTTGCAACCCATATTTTCTTCTAGGAGTTTTATGGTTTCAGGTCTTACATTTAAGTCTTTAATTCATTTTGAGATTATTCTTGCATATGGTGTAAAAAGTTGGTTCAGTTTCTTTTTTCTTTTTCTTTTTTTTGGCATGATTCTGTCCAGTTTTTCCAACACCACTTATTGAATGAACTGTCTACCCTGTAGTATATTCTTGGCTCCTTTGTCATAGATTAAATGACCATAAAAGTGTAGATATATTTTTGAGTTCTCTAGTCTGTTGCATTGATTTGTGTGTCTGTTTTTATGCCAGTAATATGCTGTTTTGATTACTATAGCCTTGTAATATAGTTTGATTTCAGGGAGCATGATACATCCAATGTTGTTCTTCCTTCTTGAGATCGAAGTGGTGATTCAGGGTCTTTTATAGTTCCATATAAATTTTTGAATTATTTTTTCTGGCTCTGTGAAAAATGCCATTGGTATTTTCATAGGAGTTATATTAAATCTCTAGATTGTTTTGGGTAGTATGAACATTTTAACGATATTATTTTTTTGCATTCATGAGCATGGTATGTGTTTCCAAATATTTGTATCTTCTTCAATTTCTTCAATGGTTTATTTTCTGAGTACAGGACTTTTACTTCCTTGGTTAAATTTATCTAGGTATTTTATTTTATTTTATTTATTTTATTTTATTATCTTATTTTTTTGATGCAATTGTAAATGTGATTATCTTCTTAATTTCTCTTCCTGGTAGTTAATTATTGATGTGCAGAAATGTGACTGATTTCTGAATATTAATTTTGTATCTTGCTACTTTACTAAATTCATTTATCAGTTCTAATAGTTTTTTTACGTGGAATCTTTAGGGTTCTCTCTATATAATATCACATCATCTGCAAATAATGATACTTTCACTTCTTCCTTTCCAATTTAGATATCTCTTATTTCTCTTTCTTGTTTGATTGCCATGGCTAGGACTTCCAATATTATGTTGAACAAAAGTGGTGAACATGGGTATTCTTTCCTTGTTCCTGATCTTAAGGAAAACATTTTTTAGCTTTTTCCTGTTGAGTACAATGTTGACTGTGGGTTTGTCATACATGGCCTTTATTATGTTGAGGTATATTTCTTCTAGTTCCAGTTTGCTGAGAATTTTTATGATAAATCCATGCTGGATTTTGTCAAATGCTTTTTTCTGCATCTATTGATAGTATTGTATTATTTTGTCTTTCAATTTATTAATGTGGTGTATCACATGAATTGATTTGTGAATATTGAACCTACCTTGCTTCTCAGGAATAAATCCAACTTGATCATGATGGATAATCTTTTTAATGTATTGCTGAATTTGGTTTGCTAATATTTTGTTGAGGATTTTTGCATCTATGTTCATCAAGAATATTGGCCTATAATTTTCCTCTTCTTCTTCTTCTTCATTATTTATTTGTTTGTTTGTTTGTTTGTTTGTTTGTTTGTTTATAATATCTTTGTCTGGTTTGGGAAGCAGCATGGCCCTCATAGAATGAGCTGGGAGCCTTTTCTCTTCTTGAATTTTTTGGAATAGTTTGAGAAATATAGGTGTTAATTTGTCTTTAAATGTTTAGTAAACTTCACCTGTGAAGCCCTCAGGCCAGGACTTTTGTTATTTGGGAGTTTTTTTAAATTACTGATTCAATTTCGTTAGCTGTAATCAGTCAGTTCAGATTTTCAATTTCTTCTTGACTCAATCTTGGGTGAGTGTATGTTTCCAGAAATGTATTCATTTCTTCAAGATTGTCCAATTTGTTGACATATAATTGCTCATAATATTTTCTTATAATCCTTTATATTTCTGTGGAGTCAGTTTTCACTTCTCTTTCATTTCTCATTTATTTATTTGAGTCACCTCTCTTTTTTTCTTGATAAGTCTAGTTAAAGGTTTAACAATTTTATCTTTTCTAAGAACCAGCTCTTGGTTTTATTGAATTTTTACATTGTTCTTTTTTTTTTTTTTAGACTCTATTTTGTTTATTTCCTCTCTGATTTTATTATTTCCTTTCTTCTACTCTCTTTGGGCTTTGCTTTTTTTTTTTTTCCTTGTTGCTTTAGGTGTGAGATTTATTTGAGATTTATCTTGTTTCTTGAGGTTGGACTGTATTGCTATTAATTTTCCTCTTTAGATTACTTTCACTGTGTCTCATAGATTTGAGGTTGTTGTTTCTTCATTTTCATTTGTCTCAAGATACCATGATTTCTTCCTTCATCTCATTGTTAATCCATTCATTATTTAATAGCATGTTGTTTGGCCTCCTAAGGTTTGTGTATTTTTCAGTTTTTTTCTTGTAATTGATTTCTAGTTTCATACCATGTGGTTGGAGAAAACACTTGATATGATTTCAAACTTCTTAAATTTATTTAAACTTGTTTTGTAGATTAACATGTGGTCTATCTTGGAAAATGTTTCATGCACTTGAGAAGAATATATATTCTGCTGCTTTAGGGAAATGCTCTAAAAATATCAATTATATTAATCTGCTCTTATGTGTCATTAAAGGTCACTGTTTTCTTGTTAATCTTCTGTCTGGAAGATCTGTCTATTGGTGTCAATGAGGTATTAAAGTCCCCTCCTGTGATTGCATTACTGTTGATCCCTCCTTTTATTTCTGCCAATATTTGTTTTCCATATTTAGGTGCTCCTATGTTGGGGGCATAAATGTTTACTAGGATAATGTCCTCTTGTTGAATTGAACCCTATATCATGTAATTTCACTTTTTGTCTCTTATTATAGCTGTTGTTTTAAAGTCCATTTTGTCTAAGTATTGCTGCCCCAGCTTTTTTTTTTCATTCCCATTTGCATGAAATATATTTGTTCATCCTTTTACTTTCAGTCTGTGTTCATCTTTTGATCTAATGTGGTTCTCCTGTAGACAACATATATATGGGTCTTGTTTTCTTATCTACTCAGCTACTCAATTTCTTCTGATTAGATTATTTAATCCATTTATATTTAAAGTGATCATTGATAGGTACATAGTTATTGCCATTGTATTATTTAAATTCATGTTCTCCCCCACTCCTTTTTACTTTTTAAAGAAGTCCCTTCAACATTTCTTATAATACTGGAGTAGTGCTAGTAAATTCATTTAGCCTTTTCTCATCTGATAGGTTCTTTATCTCACCTTCAATTTGATAACATTGCTAGGTAGAGTAGTCTTGGTTGTAGGTCTTTGTTTTTCATCATTTTGAATATTTTGTGCCAATCCCTTCTTGCCTGAAAATTTTCCGTTGAGAAATGATCTTCCATTTTTATGAGAGTACCCTTGTAAGTAACTAGCTGCATTTCTCTGAATACTTTTAGGATTCTCTTTTTCTTTAAATTTTGTTTTTGAATTATGATGTGTCTCAGTGTGAGTCTGTTGGGGTTCACTTTGTTTTGGATTCTCTGAGCTTCCTGGACTTGTATATCTATTTCCTTCACCAGGTTGGGGAAGCCTTTAGTTATTATTTCCTCAAATAGGTTCTCAATTCTTTGCTTTCTCTCTTCTCTTCTGGTATGCCTATGACGTGAATATGGTATGCCTTATATTGTCCCAGAGATCCCTTAAATTATCCCCATTTTTTTCTTTTTTCTTTTCTTTTTTTCTCTTTGAATGTTTTTTTTGCTATCTTGTCTTCCAAATCAGTGATTTGATACTCTGCTTCATACAATCTACTGTTGATTCCTTCTAGTATATTTTGCATTTCACTTACTGTATTCTTCATTTCTGACTGGTTCTTTTTTATGCTTCTATGTCCTTTCTTATGTTTACTATCTCTTTGTTGAAATTCTCACTGAGATCATCTATTCTTCCTCTAAATTTATTGAGCATTTTTATAACCAGTATTATAGTTATAAAAATGGTAGTTGCTTGCCTCCATTTTATTTAGTTCTTTTTTTGAAATTTCTCCTGTTCTTTAATTTGGGACATATGTTTTTTGTTTCTTTTTTGTTTTCTCATTTTGGCTGCCTCTTTTTGTTCATTTATGTGTATTATGTAGATATACTATATCTCCTAGTTTTAGCCAGGTGGCTTTATATAGTAGGTGTCCTGTGTGGCCAGTGGCATAATCTCCCTGATCACCTATGCTGGGTACTCCAGGAGTGATTCTTGTGTGGGTTGTATATGCCCTCTTGTTGTGGTTAAGCCTTGATTGTTGTTAGCACATCAGTGAGTGAAATTGATTCTCAGGCTGACTGGCTATGAGCATTAGCCATGCCCACATCATACAAGCTGCTCTGTGGGGGCTGACCCCATGAAATGGGGCTGGTTCCTGCAGGTCAGTGTGCCTGTTAAAACCACTCTTTGGGTGTGCTGCTTGTGGGGCTAATCAGGTGGTGTTCTGTTGAGGTCTAATGCTAGCCTCTGGGTTGTTGATTCTGGAGCCTTTTGAAAGGGGCTCCTATGTCACAAGCTGCTGCCTATGACTGCCCTGGAGCTACCTGGTAGATGCTACAGAGCTATCCATATTTGGTTGCACTGGATCTGGAGGTATGTGGGAGAGGCCAGACCATGAACTGAGGCTGACTGCCATAAGAAATCAGCCTAAGCAGCTCCCCCAGGACTAAGGCTGCCTGCCTGTTGCCCCTAATGTTCAGCGGCTGAGTAAGCCTTGGGGGTACCAGAGTTGGATAAGGTGGGGTCTCAGGGAGTCACCAGGGTGAGGCAAATGGTGTTCCCAAGGTTGGTGCAGATTCAGATATGTTTCCAGTGTTGAGTCTGTGGCTACTCATAAAAGTCTGAGCTCACACTGAAGTGAGCCACTGCCTTCCCTGGGCCAACAGATCCCTGAGATTTGTTCAAGAAATACTGCAGCTAAGACCAGGGCTGGTTGCCTGCCACCAAAAATGTCTCCTGTGAGTGCTGAGGACCATTGACTGTTTTTAAAGGAACTTCCTGCTGAGAGTGAAAGATAGGGCTAATTGTCTAGTAACTACCAAAATTGCCACCAGAGAATTTGTGAGTAGTGTGGGGCGGGGTCTCAAGGATTCACAGGGTGAACCGAGCAGATCTTACCAGGCCAATGCAGATTCATTTTTGGCCATGTCAGAGTAGTTATCAACACAGGCAAGATGGCACTTGCCTGCAGACTGCACGAAGGAGGGCTGAACAAAGGGAGAGTGGTGGCTGTCCTTCCAACCTTGGTCCTGAAGCCACACAACTCAGTATTTTTTTTTTTGTATGCCTTATACTTCCTGAGCTGCTGTTCCTCTACCAGAGCCCAGGTGAGTGCCTGCGAGAGAGTGAGTCTGTGCATGGGCTCTTTTAAGGGGATGTCTGGATTTCTAGCTGCCTTTTGTTTCATCTGCATGGCCAGAATCCTCATTGATTTTCACAGCCAGATTTTTTGGGGACTTTTCTTCTCAGCCCTGAAACATTGGGCTTTAGAGCCTCAGTGTGGGGCTGGAGCCCCTCTCTCCTCTAGGGAGGAGGCCCCATAGCTGAGATGTCCCTCCTGATGCTCTACCACCACAAATGGATGTGAGACCAGCTCATTTCACATCTTCATCCCTACCAGTCTTGATGTCATCTCCTCTTTATATCCCCAGTTATAGGAGTTCTGTTCAGCTAGTCTTCTCTAGGTTGACTGTTTCATAATTTAGTTGCAGTTTTAATGCAGTCATGAGAGGTGGCATTTACAACATTTGCCTACCCTGCCATCTTGACTGGAACTGCTGATTGCCCACTTTTGAGGTAATTTTTATTTATACTCTTTGAACACTAGGAAATACTTTCCTATAAGTTCTTTTCCTATCTTGAGATTTTATATATCAAGAACTCCCAAATTCTTTAAAATAGATATGCCTTTGATGTAACAACAGCTCTTCAAGACATTGTGCTTTTTCTAAGAATAACAATGCTACATCAGGGCTCTTTGATTGATATAGGGCTGGCTTGTTTATATTATTTGAGATAAATATGATTTCCAGATTAATTTTAAGAAGCATAATGGAAACTATACAGATTGTGATGGCAATGAAGAACATAAGGTTGTAAGAATTGATCTATTTGAGAAAATCTCTGTATGGAATATTGCTAGGAAAGTCCATGTACTTATCAGCATCTGCCTGAGAGCTTCCACGAGGTTTTACAATACCCAGAAAGGCAATCAAAGAGCACATAACAAAAGTCTCTTGGTGCTGATTTGCTATCAGAAACTTTGATGTGACTGTCATAAATGGATGTAGCATCATTTTAAGGTTTTCTTTTTAGCTAGATCTTCCATACTTTCACTAAGGCTAAGGGAAAGAAAGCTCCTCCTATTTTATGATTAATTCTGATAGGCAGAGGTCTACCTTTCTATATAGTCAGAGGCAGAGGGGGTTTTCAAAAAGAGAGAAGTAAAAAGGTCAGGATTCTTGAGTTGTTTCAGTCTAAGGTGATGGTTAACATGCTACATTTGAGGAAAGAAGGTGAGTTTTCTAAGTTTGAGCAACACATTTCTAAAGTGCAGTGCGAAATCTGGGTAGTGATATTATGAGATGGGAGGCAAGGAAGGTCTTGACTATCAGAATTAACTGTGGTTTCTCATATTGTGTCAGGAAAGGAAGTAGAGTAAAATGTTCAAAGTGGCCTGGAGGTGAACACGATTAGTTTAAGAAAGAGTGGTGAGCCAAGACTATACCACCAAGTAATTCACCCCTTCTCAAATACAGAGAAATTGGCTCTGGGTGCTAAGCTGAGAGAGATGTCAGCGGATTCATTTTTCTCAATAGTGGCTCAGCGGGTGAAATATAACATGGACTATTAGATCCTGTTCCTTACTCCAGCCATGAACTGGGGCTGCCATTGTGTAAGTGTAACTAAACTGAGAGTTTGTGAGAGAGCATGCTAGTTACCCCAAGGATCCTGACTAATAGAGAGGGCATTCATCATACATTGCTCAAATGAGTAGAATGTCAGAGTCTGCAGCTCACCTTTCAAATATGTTTCGTTACAGAGTTTAATCTTTTATCGTGAAGGCTATTAGGGATTTCATCACACGCTGCTTTGGCAATTAGTTCAGAATAAACTGAGAACACTGCAGGGACTTTGCCGAGAAGACTTTAGCCTTTGCATTTACAGCATTTTTTTTTTAAGTGAAATAATGACTGTGTTTAAATTGTACAGAGATATTTATAAAAGTGATGAATTTTCAAGCTGTTCTGAGGAGATGTAGTATAGGAGAAGAAAAGAGAAAAATCCTACCAACCATACTGCATCAGCCTTTTTTTATTCCATTTGTAAAGTTATTGAGTTTTATTTTAAGCATACATGATTTTTGTTAAATCCATTACAATGCTATGTAGAAAGCTAAAAAGAAATTAATTGAACCTTTAAAAGTTAGCAAATTTTAATTCTACTCCTCATCATTTTGAAGTAAATATCCTGCTTGTTAACAGTTTAGAACCTGCTCCAGCTCTAAAGGAGAAAAATTCCTCTGTTCCAAGGACAGGAAACTCCCCTCCGAGAACCCAACCCTGCGGCACTCTCTGTAATCTCTGCCAAAAGGACACTGCAGCACAAGGCTTGTCTCTGTTTCAATAGGCCATATGGCCTGATAAGGGTAACTGATTTCCATTACTTTAATTAACAAAATTAATTTTTTTTATCTAATGAGGACACTTGGGTGTGACATGGGTAGTGGCAAGATGACGAGTGCTGACCCCATAGTTAAAGGGAGAGTGAGGATGACCCAGGACATTGCAGGAGGTAAGGAAGCAACAAAGGACTCTTGAGCCTCAGAGTCATTAGGGACAGGTGACTACACCAGTGAGTATACTGCTCCTCCCCCTCTTAGGACTTTTTCCAACTCCCATTGGAGAAGACTTGGAATTTTTTTATCCCTTTGTAATGCTGAATTTCAGAAATCTATTACTTCCTCCTCCTAAGTCCCCGAATAATGAGTCTTGGTGAAAGCTACAGGAGACATAAGGTGTCACTCAATCCCCCATCAAGCTTCTCCAACTGGAGCTCTAGGTTCTGGCTCCCTCTAAACACCAAATTACACTCTCCTAAGCCAACAGGTTTCTGAGCCAGGGCAGGCTCAACTGCAGAAGGCTCAACCTGAGGTCTCTGCAAATGCAAAAAAAAAGGGGAACCCAGGCCTCGAGTTGCCCTCTGCCTCTCAACTACTATTTGTTGTCTTTCCCTCCTCAGAGCACCCTAAACCTTACATCCTCCCAAGCCTCAACACCAGCTTCTCCTGCGAGATGACTTGCAGCCAGCTTTGTTTATGTGTCTGGCATCAGTAGGCGACAGGGAGATTTGCTTCTCATCGGTTTGATCAATCTTTCTGCTGTTGAAGCCTCTCAATGAGTTGAAAGTGATTTTCCCTGCTGTATGTACAGGTAGGAGTAGATCACTTTCAATTTCTAGTACCACGACAGCAGCACTCTATCAAGTTGTTGTGTTGCATAACCATGAGAGTGGGGTACAGCGTTTCAAGTGTACATGGAGTGATAGCGATACCTGACTATGTGATCTATCTTATCCTTGTTTGCTAGTGTGCTTCATGTCAAAAGCACAGCTATTTCTAGTGCATTAGTTTTCCTTTTCTCTCTGGGGGTCTCTGAAACAAGGAAGGCCTCTAGGGATGGTTAAAAGGAGAAAGACAACACCGTCATGATTAGTTCTGATGCCTTAGGGAGCTAATGCTTAGCCAAGAGATATCATGTGGAAGTCTCAAAGCTATTTTCCTGCTTTCCCTAGAAATATGTTTTCACTCTTCTTAAACATAGTTCAGATAACTTCTTATGAGTTCTCTTTTGTGGGACCCAATAAAGAGCATTACTTCTTTAGGCTAGATGGTATAAAGTCCTGGTTCTGATTCATAGAAATGACTTTGCAACAATGTTTTAAGGATGACTCATTATTTTCCATCTGCAAAAATAAAAGGACACAATCTGAGTTTGTGTACAAGCAGGTATCCAGGCAAGCCACTCTATGGAACACTCCACAGAGTGTTGTGCTTTAACCTTCACCCTATAGGTAAAGAGAAAATAGCATAGCCCAAGATTACATTAAAGTCAGTTGCAGGGTAGGACCTCCTGCACCACTTGTTCTTATCAAGGGGATTCAAGTACATTTAGAAACTGATAGCAATAAATTGCTTATCTTGTCTAGGTATCTCATTTTACAGATGAGAAGGCTGAGACCCACAGAGATGAAGTCGTTGTCTGAGGTCCCAGATTGTCTTAGTATTAACTTTGAATTAGATTTGGAACCCCTTTTTATTTATGTATTAGAGTTCACTCATGTGTTTATTTAACAATTTTTATTGACTACTGAGCACCCATGATGTGCCAGGCAGGCAGAGTTCTAGGTCCTGGAAATCAAAAAATAATTTAAATAGATATCATTTCTGCTCTCATGGGGATTATATTCTGCAAGTGTATAGAGGACATATAAATAGATAAATAAATACATATATAGTGTCAGTAGTGTCAGTGCTATAACAAAAATAGAGTGAAGGGGATAGAAATAGAAAGTTATGGGGGTGCCATTTTATATGAAGTGTTAGGGAAATATCTCTTTAACATTACATTCAGGAGAGACATAAATTGAGGGAACAGTTACGTAGCCCTCTGAGAGGAAACCATTTTAGAAGGAATTACAGTTGCAAGGTCATGAATTCATAATTGTCCCCCTTTTATCACAGAAACAGATATTTAGAATTTATATATTTTCTTATACATACATTTAACCTCCTCCCCCAACTCTTAATCAGTGGCCTAGGGTAGTTCTACAGAGATCACCTATAAAACAAACAAACAAACAAACAAACAAACAAACAAAAAAAAAAAAAACAAGAGAGGGTGGGTAGAAATGTACAAAATTATAGACTCTCAGTATTCTCAAGGTGAATCTGGTTCTAGCATCTACCATGTAGCCATCTATTATTGATCTACTCTAGGATGGATAGGTTGGCAAGAGAATTGAGACATGCACTTCTAGTAGCTATAATTGGTTAGCATCTCACTGTGTGCATCTGGAGTATCTGAAGAATAGAAGATACTCCTTGGGGCCAAAAAGTTGGTTCCCAGTTTCTGCTTCTCATATCCAGAAACCAAAGCCAGCAAATAAGAGGGGACGATGTCCTATTGCAATTTACAGAGTTCTCATTACTACATCAACGAAGGCAGCATGTGTAAGCACACCTGGGTTTTCTTCAGAATTAGAAAAAAAATTTTTTTATAGATGCAAACAGAGCACCAAAGACTCTAGGGAATAGAATTGCATGTGGTTTGACTCAGCCATGTGTAGTATTAAAGCATGGGAGGTATGGCTAGCCTGCTCATTTTCTCTTACAAAGTTTTTATAAGACTTGGGGTTGGAATGTTCTCCAGAGCCCCATCCTATGTCAATCTAATTTTGGTATTTCCCTCATATTGGTAAGATTCTACAAGGGCTACAGAATAATATGACAGTTTCCTTTCTCTGAAATGGCTCCTAGTCACTCAAAACAAGACAGGGCATAGACATACATAATAGAGTCAGGCACACAGGGTCTGTGATGACGTACCACAGGGTTCAAGGAGATAAGGGTGGTCTTGGATAGTCTAGAGAACATTGTGGGACAGGCTGGACTTGAGCTAGATTTTGAGAAATGGGTAAGAATCAAATAAGAGGATGACAGAGCAGGCCAGATAGAAGATGGGGAAATCCAAGTATGATTTGTTTTGTAAGACAACAAAAAGGCTGGCCTGAATAGCATGGGGACTCTTTTTGGTACAGAGGAAACTATGGGTGAAAAATTTGAGTGATTTGGGAGAACCACTGGGTAGGCTTCCATGCCAAATAGAATTTAGTGGTGAAGAGCATGGGCTAATAGATCAATTACCTGGGTTCAAATCCTGTTTCCAGTACTCTAAAACGAGAATCAATTATGTTTTATTATTTTTTTATTTTTTAACATAAAAAAGGTAATGATACCTAATTTAGATGTTTGCCATGGATGTGAAATAAATCAATACATGTGAAGTTATAAGCAAACCTCTAGCATATAGTAAGCACTCAATAGTCATTAATATAACTAATAAAACCATATTTTGCTTATATTGAGGATGTGAGGTCATCATAGATAATTGAGCAGAGTTGTAACTTAATAAAGGAGATGAAGAGGAAAGTCTTATTATAGACAGAGCAATCTGATGTGGGAAAGTGGTGGTATGAAAGGTGGATCTCACCAGGTGAGAGATGAGAGGAGCATTTCAGGCTGAGTGTGCTCAGGTCTTGCAGAGACTACAACAACAAGAGAAATCTCAGATTTATTTAAGGAAAGGATTGGCAACTCCTCACTTGAGAAAAGTCACCATCCTGAACATGTATTCCCAGCATTCAGATTCACACAGAGGGTGTCAGAGGGCAGACTGACAGGAGTTGGTTGAGGATACACACATTCCTCACATTGCTGGCCAGCCCAGTTCCTTGAGTACAACAAAACCTTTTCCAGCAGAAAAATATCTTTCCAGAGCTATTTCTGTCAACCCAAAAATGACTGAAATGGTTGGAAATGAGGAGATTTCAGTTTTCCCTTCTTACAGGCCAGAATGGTATAACTTTTTGAGCTTCTCTTCATTGTCCTGACCCCTCTTAATGGCTTCAGCCCTAACCAAAGTGACAAATGTCACTTCAGCTCTTTTCCTCTGAAGTCCTGCACAGAACAGTCCTACAGCATGTTGGCTGGCCAAATGGGCTGGCAGAAGGGAGGTTTTGCTGTTGGCCCTCTTTATAGAAGAATGTTGATCCACCCCAGCCAATCATGACAAGAATCCTGCCCCAGTGGACACTGGGTTTAGTCACCAGCTGGATTAGTCACGAGGGCCCAGGGTGACTAGAACAGAGGCTTTTTTTAGTATGAGGACTGGTGGTAGGTAAGTGCCGCTATACTGTTTTCTTTTTCTAGTCAAAAAAAAAAAAATATTGGTTAAAAAAAGGTCAAAATGTTAGCTTTATTTCTTTCCTTTTTTATTTTATGTTAGTTTCAGGTGTATAGCTTACAGCTTAGACATTTATATAATTTATGAACAGTTTACTAAGTGATCCCCTCAATTACTCTAGTACCCACCTGGCAGTATACATAGCCATTACAATATTATTGACTATATGCTTTATGCTTACTTCACATCCCTTTGACTATTTTGGAACTACCAATTGTACTTCTTAATCCATTCACCTTTTTCACCCAGCCCTCCAACCCCCTCCAATATAACTATTACCATTTTGTTTGTTCATTTATTTTGTTCTTTAGATTCCACATAAGTGAATTCATATGATATTTTTCTTTCTCTGTCTGACCTATCCTCTAGGTCTATCCATGTCATTGCAAATGTTAAGGTTTCATTTTTTATGGCTGAGTAATATTCCATTGTGTGTGTGTATATATCACCTCTTCTTTATCCAATTGTCTATTGATAGACACTTAGAAGGTTGTCCAATTTCATTTTTTTACATGTATCTGTTCAGTTTTCCCAACATCATTTATTGAATAAATTATCATTACCTCATTGAATCCTTTGTCATAAATTAAGTGACCATATAGGTGTGGGTTTATTTCTGAGTTCTCTAGTCTTTGCATTGATATATGTATCTGTTTTTATGCCAGTACCATGCTGTTTTGATTACTATAGCTTTGTGGTATAGTTTGATATCAAGTAGAGTGATACCTCCAACTTTATTTTTTTTCAAGTTTGAGGTGGCTATTTGGGGTCTTTCATGGTTCCATATACAATTTATGATTATTTGTTTTAGTTCTTTGAAAAATGCCAATGGTATTTTGATAGGAATTATATAAAATATCTAGATTGCTTTGGGTAGTGTGGACATTTTAATGATTTTAATTCTTTTTATCTATGAGGATGATATATGTTTCCATTTAGTTATATCTTCTTCAATTTGTTTCTTCAATAACATAAGTTTTTGAGAACACGTCTTTTACCTCCTTAGTTAAATTGATTCCTAGGTATTTATTGTTTTTTTTTTTTAATTTATTTATTTTAATTAGTTTCAAGTATATAGTACATTGGTTAGGCATCCATATAGTTCACAAAATGATCCTCCCCAATTGTTCCCTCTCTCCCATAATCCTCCCCCTAGCCAACATATTAATGCTAACTGTATTCTCTATCCTGTGCTCCCCATCCCCATCACCATTTATCAGCTATTACATTGAACTTTTTTAACTCTTCACCCCATTATCCCAGCCCCCCAGCCCTCCCTTCCCTCTGTCCTTCACCAAATTGTCTACTATATTTGTGAGTCTGTTTTGATTAGTTTGTTCTTTTGATTCCTTAGATTCTGCATATAAGCGAAATCACATAGTGTTTTATCTTTCTGATTTTTAATACTTCCTAGGTCCATCAAAGCAATAACTTTATCCATCCCCTTCCTTTTAGTCTGTGTGTGTCTTTTAAACTGAAGTGAGTCCCTTATAGGCAACATGTAGGGATCTTGTTTTCCATTTCATTCATCCACTCTATCTTTTAGTTGGAGCTCTAAATTCTTTTCCATTTGAGGTACTTATTGATAGGAATGTAATTGTTACCATTCTTTATTCCTGTTTTTGGTACATGTTTTTTCTTCTTAAAGGAGTGCCTCCAACATTTCCCGTAATATTGGCATGGCAAATTCCTTTAGCTTATTTTTGTCTGAGAAGCTCTTTATCTGTCCTTCAACTCTAAATGATAGCTTTGCTAGATAAAGTATACTTGGTTGTAGATCCTAGGTCTTCATCACGTTGAATATTTTGTGCCAAGCTCTTCTGTCATGCATAGTTTCTTTGGAGAAATCAGCTGTCAATCTTATGGGTGCTCTCTTGTAGGTAACTGCTTTTCTCTTGCTGTTTTTAAGATTCTCTCTTTGTATTTAACCTTTGGCATTTTAATTATGATGTGCCTTGGTGTGGGCCTGTTTGGGTTTTCGGTTTGGGGGACTCCCTGAGCTTCCTGAGGTTTTATGTCCATTTCCTTCACCAGGTTAGGGAAGTTTTTCATCATTATTTCTTCAAACAGCTGTTCAAAATCTTGTTTTCCATCAGGTATGCCGATCAGATGGATATTTTAACCCTTAATAGTGTCCTATATGCTCCTTAAATTATTTTTATAGTCTTGGCACATTTTTTCTTTGCATTCTAATTGAATGTTCTTGGCTTTCCTGTCCTCTAGATAGGGCTTTTGATCCTTTTCTTTATTCACTTTGTTTATTCCTTTGTTTATTCAATTTAATATACTTCTCATCTCAAATAATATGTTCTTCATTTCATACTGGTTCCTTTTTATAATTTCCATTTCCGTTTTTATGTTTTTTATCTCTTTGTTAAAGTTCTCACTGAATTTATCTATACTTCCCCAAAGTTCATTGAGCATCTTTATAACCAGTGTTTTGAATTCTGCATCTGTTTCATTACTTGACTCCATTATATCTGGATCTGTGTTCTCTTCTCTTATATGGTTTCTGCTTCTTTGTCTTCTCATTTTGGCTGCCTTTCCATGTCTGTTTTTATATACTAAGCAAAGCCCCTAAGTCTCCCGGTCTTATTAGTGTGGATTTGTGAAGTAGGTGTCCAGTGGCACAGTCCTGAGAGGGATTTAGCTGCAAGCCATGTTTGGCCCCAGCCTGTGCCCTTCTGGGGCCTCCTGTTAAGATTCAGCAAGACTTTACAGCCATGCCACCCTCAACAAGACTGATCTTGTCTGATCTCAGAAGGTAAGCAGGGTTGGGCCTGGTTAGTTCTTGGATGGGATACCACCCAGGAAGATCAGATGCTGTAGGCATAGAAAATAAAAAATAAGGGATTGTAAGCTGACAAGGTCCTTGCAATCTGTGAGGTCAACCAAGGGTTGCCTCGCCTAAAAAAAAAAAAAAAAAAAAAAAAAAGATTCAACAAGCAATCCACAGATGCTGTGCTTATAGTTGCTTCAAAAGGCCACACCAGAAACCAAGGCCAGCTGCCTCCAGTATGAGTCTAGGCATTGCTCAGCAAGGAGCACCTGACTTGCTGATGATATAACTGAATGTGGCTTGGGTGGGGCCGCGAGTTAGGGGAGGTGGAGTTTCAGAGAGTCCTCTGGGAGGAGCAATCCAGTTTGATGATGCCTCCGCTATAGCGGTGTTATGTCCACTCAGTGGAAGTTGGGAGGGCTCAGCAGGGAACAATGGATACCACCGGCACTTCTGTACAGAGTAAGTCTTACCTGGACCTTCATTCTGACAATGTGTCCCTGTAAGTCCCTGGTGCCCCCTGTGTGTAGCCTAACTGACACTGGTGCTCAGAGTGAGCAGGTCTGTCACCACAAAAATCTGCTCGCAGACATGGCCCCTTTAAGAGGCATCTGCTGCTGCCATTGCTGCAGCCTCTATCTCACTCAGCTGCTCTAGACCCGGCAGGCCAACATCCTCGCCCTATCCTACCTTCTTCTGTTGCAGGTTGACTTCTTGGGTTTCTCCCTGGTTGTATAGCTTGTTCATCTAGATCTCAGGTGATTTTTCCTTCCTGCTTGCTCCTTGTTTCTGACACAACTTTGATTTGGTTGTCAGAGGGGTGAACAGAGCCTCTATCATCTACGCCATTTTTTTCCCTCCAGTATTTATTATTTTGATGCAATTTTAACTGGGATTATTTTCTTAATTTCTCTTTCTGACAGTTCATCATTGATGTATAAAAATGCAACAAGTTTGTAAATATTAATTTTGTATCCTGCTACTTTACTATATTTATTAATCAGTTCTAACAGTTTTTTGGTAGAATCTTTAAGGTTATCTCTATATAGCATTATGTTATCTAAAAGTGACAGTTTTACTTCTTCCTTTCCAATTTGGATGCATTGTATTTTTCTTTCTTGTCTAATTGCTGTGGCTAGGACATCCAATACTATGTAGAATAAAAGTAATGGACATGAACATCCTTGTCTTGTTTCTTATCTTCAGGAAAACACTTTTAGCTTTTCCCTATTGAGCGTGATGTTGACTGTGGATTCGTCACACATGCCCCTAATATTGAGATATGTTCCCTCTAGTTCCATTTTGCTGAGAGTTTTTCTTTTTTAATCATTATTGCATGCTGGATTTTGTCAAATGTTTTTTCTGCATCTATTGATAATACATAATTTTTATCTTTCAATTTGTTATTGTGGTGTATCACATGAATTGATTTGCAGGTGTTGAATCCACCTTGTATCCCAGAAATAAATCCATCTTGATTATGATGGATGATCTTTTTAATGTTTTGCTGAATTTGGTTTACTAATATTTCGTTGAGGATTTTTGCATCTATGTTCATTAGGAATATTGGCCTATAATTTTCTTTCTTTCTTTCCTCCTTTCCTCCTTTCCTCCTTTCCTCCTTTCCTCCTTTCCTCCTTTCCTCCTTTCCTCCTTCTTTCCTTCTTCCTTTCCTTCTTCCTTTCCTTCCTTTCCTTCCTTCCTTCCATCTTCTTTTTTCTTTTTTTTGTAATATCTTTGTATAGTTTTCAAATCAGGGTAATGGTGGCCCCTAAAATGAACTTGGGAGCCTTTCCTCCTCTTGGATTTTTTGGAGTAGTTTGAGAAAAACAGGTGTTAATTCTTCTTTAAATGTTTAGTAAAATTCATCTGTGAAGTCATCAATCCAGGACTTTTGTTATTTAAAAGAATTTTTTTGATAACTGATTTGATTTCATTAGTAGTAATCAGTCAGTTCAAGTTTTCTGTTTCTTCTTGCCTCATGCTTAGGAGACCGTGTGCTTCTAGAAATGTATCCATTTCATCAAGATTGTTCAAAATGTTGACATATAACTGCTCACAATATTTTCTTGTAATCCTTTGTATTTCTGTGGAGTCAGTTTTTACTTTTCTTTCGTTTCTGATTTTATTTGTGTCACCTTTCTTTTTTTCTTGAAGAGTTTGGTTAAAGATTTATTAATTTTGTTTATCTTTTATAAGAATCGGCTCTTGATTTTATTGATTTTTGTAATTTTTGACTCTATTTTGTTTATTTTTGCTTTGATTTTTATTATTTGCTTTTTTCCTACTCATTTTGAGCTTTGTTTGCTATTTTTCTAGTTCCTTTAGATGTGAGGTTTATTTGATATTTTTCTTGTTTCTTGAGGTAGGCTTGTATTGCTATGACTTTCCCTCTTAGGACTGCTTTCATCATGTCCTGCTTTCTTATACCATATACAAGAATAAACTCAAAATTGATTAAAGACAAATGCAAGACCCAAAACCATAAAACTCCTAGAAAAAAAATATAGGCAGCAAACACTCTGACATTGCTCTTAGTAATATGTATTTTTTTCTAATATATTTCCTTGGGCAAGGGAAACAAACAAACAAAACAAACAAATGGAAGTATATCATTTTTGCACAACAAAGGAAACCATCAACAAAATGAAAAGACAACTTACTGAATGAGAGAAGATCATTGCCAATGATACATCTCACAAGAGATTAATATCTAAAATTCATAAAGAACTCATACAACACTAAAAACAACAATCAAATTAAAAATGGGCAGAAGACCTGAATAGGTATTTCTCTAAAAAGGACATATCCCTAATAGACATATGAAAAGATACTCTGCCAGAATGGCTATCATCAATAAATCAAAAAATAAGTCTTGGTGAGAATGTGGAGAAAAGGGAACTCTCATGCAGAGTTGGCGGGATTGCAAACTAGTACAGCCACTATGGAAAAAAGTTTGGATGTTCCTCAAAAAATTAAAAATAGAACTTATGACCCAGTAATTACACTTCAGGGTATTTATCCAAAGGAAACCAAAACAGTATTTCAAAAAGATATATACATCTCATGGTTGCTGCCACACTATTTATAATAGTCAAGATATGGAAGCAACTTATGTGTTGTTTTCAATATCACCTCTGAGGTAAATTGTCTTTAACCTGCAAAATTGCAGCACTCACAGGCTGTCATCTAAACAACTGCATTCAATGGAAGAAAACAAACTCCCTCTTTACTGTCAGTCATCTTTTAATTATGTAGAAACAGTAGCTAAGCTGATAGAAAGTGGGGAAAGCAATCAGGCCCTCTTCCCCTTAAATGATGAGTTAGTGATTTGAGAACCTGTATGATCCTTGTTCTCTTGCCAAGCACAGGCCTGGCAAAGGAGCTAGGGAGACAGGAAATGCTTCAGACAGTTGAGTGTTTGGAAATGGCAGTAAGGAAGGGTATATGTGACTGCATTTTCAGAAGAAAGCCTTGATATTTTCATCATTTTATATTGATTTAACATCTTCCACTGTAAGCTTGGTGTTTGCAAAATTCTAAAATTTTGGGGTTTCTGTGTACCTGGTTTTGTCCTGTGTTGAAATCCAGACCGAGCGTCCTTTTTTTATATTCTATTTGGAGGCCTCTTTTAAGTGGAAATTTTTATTAAGAAAAAAAAACTACTGTAAAAGTGTTCTGGTGAGGTAAAGAGTTAGAATTGACAGAAATAAGAGCTTGATTCCTTTACTCAGAAGTCAATTGACTGTAGAATATGTAAGGCTTCTTCCTGCAGCAGATAAAGACACTAAAGTGGTTGCTGATTTCCCCAAATAGCTCAGGAATTCACAGTGTGTGTCACAAGCTTAGGGCAACTAAGCTTTCCATCTCTGTTGTCACTGTGGCTCTAGAGGTGGACCCCACAAGCCTCCTCCATGAATCTATGATTCCTCAGGCAACTGGGCTGTTGTTTCCTGTATCTTGTAAGACCAGACATCTTTTGAGTGAATGTTTATCAGTAGCAGCACAGTGGGTGATATTCACAAACTAAAAGAGTCTGTGATTCTAAGACTTTCAGAGAGGACTGCACAGGTGACAGGTGTACAGAAAAGCTTACTAAATGATGGCTGACTCCTTGGCACCCCTTGCCTTGTGAAAAGTAAAGGAGTAACTGGCATTTTACATCTTGCTTATCATATCTAAATAGGAAATAGAATATAGGAAATAGTCTTACCACAACTATTCCTACTATTATAAAATGTCTTTCTAGGACATGAGGGCTGTGTGTGTGTGTGTGTGTGTGTGTGTGTGTGTGTGTGTGTGTGTGTGTGTGTTTCTCTTTTACCTCTAAGATGCTTTGCCCCATGTTAGGTAATTCTTCATTATATATTCATTTGGATCTCTGTTGCCCTTGCAAGTTTAACAACCTTAAAAATTGGATGCTTCTCACTGGTTCTATAATGAAGTAGCAATTTGTCTCTAGATCCAAATCCAGGTGTAGCTATGCTAACTTGAAGCCTGGCTGTGAGCATCTGGAGAATGTTAAATATCTCTAGGTGGAGGAAATCTTTGGATATCACAAAAAGAGAAATAAAAAGTCTCCATTCCTTTTAATAATGTATGAAGTGGTGAGGAAATGATGAAAAGAGATGCTAAGAGCAAGGACAGTCACTAAAATTAGAACCTCTGACAAAAACAGCAACCCCACCTTTCCTTCCATTTCCTTCCTCTCCCTCCAAGTGAAATGCTAAATTGAGACTGGGAAACAAATTACTTTAAGTGACTATTTACTGAATTTTTACTATGTTATCTCATTCAAATTACACAATCTTGCGGAAGAGATTCTATATCTGCTCCCATCTTAAAAGCAATAATACCATATCTTAGAGACATTAAGCATCTTTCCAGGACCATACAGTTATTTGGTATACAAAGTTTAACCCGGATTTGCCTGATCCCATGTCTTGTGCTTTTAGGCACTAGATCCTACTACTTGAGTTTTTTTTTTCCCTTTTGAGCAACTAAAAATTCTGTGATAACAAAAGAAGCTAAAGTGTTTTCTAAAAGTCCCCATGGCTCCTGGCCTCTGAATCTCATACCTGGTGGGGTTCCTTCACTCTCTAACTCATCCCTAAGATTAGGGCTGCTCTGAGACAGGCCTCATACTGTGTGAGCTCTCCATTAGTGGCCTTTGCTTTTTATCTAATTTTGGTCCTGATAATAGGCCTTCACTCTGTCCTAAAGTCCATTTCTATAAAAACATTTATTTCATTCCCTGAGCCTATCCCTTAGTTTCATCCTGGATAGGCATCTTGCCTTGCCCTTACTGGTCCCTCTTCAGCATTTGGAATCTCTCCCTGGCTGGGTCTTGCTACTTTTAAATAGAGACCTTAGATAGAGACTCCTTTCTTTCAGGATGCCTGTAATTGTTCTCTTCATCTAATAGGACATCCTGAACCTTTGTTGAGAACCTTTGCCAGCTGCCTGCTTGGACATCAGCAGAAAATTAGATTAATTCTTGGGGCTATTCTTGCCGTTAGCACAAACCTCTGCAATTATCCTGTATAGTTGGGTCAATTTTACTGCAGCCTGGCCCAGGAATTGTCTAAGGTACTCTGTCTTAAGGAAATCAAGCAAAGAGAATGAGGATGATGGTGAAATTTAGAGGATGCTTTTCAAAGGCTGAATTAACTACTTTTTAAATTAAAAGTCAACTTATCCTCTAGTCCAGAAGCTTTCATTGAAAACTAGCTGTTAATGAGGCTGTGGACCCTTGACCTCATTTAATGTATGAATACCATGGCCTGCAGAGTCTGTGTACAACAGGAGTAGCCTTTCTGGCAGAGGCTCAGACTTCACTGGGCAGCCCAGGGTGAATGTTACAAAGTCTGCCTGTTCTTGCTCCGAGGACAATGTCTTGTACTTGTCATGTGTGAAATGCTGACATAAATAAAACAAGCACTGGATTGGGAATCAAATTGGGAATCAGTACCTAGTCCACTCTGCCACTCTGTGTGACTTTGGACAAATCACAGCCTCTTAGTCTGATCTTCTTTTTTTAAATAAAATGAAGAGTGATGATGGTTATCTTGCCCTTCACGAAAGATGGCTGCAAGGATTAAGTCATTGTTTCTCAATGGAGTGCCAAGGGTGTGGTGATTTTGCTGCTAGAGGACATTCTACAATGTCTAGAGACATGTTTGATTGTCACACTGTATTCAGCAGTTGCTACTGGCATCTATAGGGTAGAGGTCAGGAAGTATGCTTAACATATTAGGAGATAGCCTCTCACAACAAAGAAGTATCTACTAACCTAACATGTCAAAAGTTCAAGTTAAATAAATTTATTTAATTGGTTTTACATGTTAGGATCAAGCAACAAACATACTACACCTTACTCTCACAGAGCCTATCAGGAGGTAAGGGCAGAAAGCCCTGTAATCCATTGATCTTGCTTCTGCTGCTCCCCCTCAGTCTCCACCCAAAAGCCACCCAGAACTGTCTGAAGAGTGACCTCCACAAACCCTCTCCCAGAGAGTTGGAGGCCACAGATTAATCTTTTTCAAATTACTAAGTCTCTGTACAGTGAGCACTTTTTTTTAATGGTGTCATTGGTTAACAAAATTCAGTAAGTTTCAGGTGTACAGTTCAACAGTAAGCATGTATATACATTGCATTGTCTGTTCACCACCCATAGTTAGCTTTCTTTCTGTCACCACATATTTGACACTTTTTACCCCATCTGTCTGCCCCCCTACCCTTTGGTAACCACTAGTCTATTGTCCATGTCCATGAGTCTCTGCTTTTTTGTCCTGTTCATTTGTTGCTTTTAGGTTTATATCCCACATATAAATGATATCATATGTTTTTCAACTTTTTCTGTCTGGCTTTTGATTTACTTGAATATGTGACTGTAGAACACCCCTGATCTCTGACCTCCATACCCAATGGATAGGGGCAAAGCTACTTTAGCAGGTGGTTAAGAGGTTAGACTGCGAACCCCTTGGATTTGAGCCTGAGCCCTGGTTCTGCCACTTATGAACTATATGAACATAGACAAGTTGTCTGATTGGTTTTAGCCTGATTTTTGACCCGTGAATTAGAAGATAAATTGTTTCACATGGTTCATGACATAAGTAAGAGCTGAATGGTAATAGCAGTAGTTGTTGCTATTGTTATAGCTACTTTTGTAATTGGTTTTGTTATTGTTATTAATAGTAGTAATGCTAATATCATTTTTTTGTCACTATGCTATGAACTGAAATCTTTCTACTTGTTGAAAGAGAGATTCTATATTCCAAGGGTTCTCAACACTTGATGCCTAATAGTCAATTGAAAATCTTTTTAGTCCTTTTCTTGTTTAGAAAAAAAGTGCAGCTCACTGCCAGCATTCATTTAACATCACAGGTAGGAATGCTATGTTTTCTAGGATTTGACATTTTCAGCGATCGAACTAGTAAAAGCAGAATGTTATTAATAGAATGATGTCATTTGTTTCCAAAGACTATCGATATACCAGAGTGATGCGAAAATAATAATAAAAGTGAGATATTTCATGGCAAACTTTGAAGGTAAGGTTAGGACTATAATCTATGAGTTATCTTGGAATAAACACTGCAGCTACAAGTGCTGCTAGAGAGTGTTCTCTGGGAAAATAGGAAAAATATATCAATGTTTGGGCCCCACTCCATGCCCATTCAATTTATTTTTCTGAAGGCTAGGCCCAGGCATAGGTTGTTTTTGATTTTGCTTTTCTTAAGCTCTCCATGTAATTCCAATAAGTAACCAGGATTGAAAAGTGTTTTATGCAACATTTGGCCTAACCTTGCTGAGGACCCAGATAGTGTCAAATATTTTGATAGGCACACAGGAAATGGCAGAGTAAGGGGTTTGTTCCCAACTTCTGGAGCCATTCTATATTATTGTCTCTAATAGACAATCTAGATTTGTCGCCTCCTTCCTCAATGAACTCACAGATTTTCCCATTCTGTATATATATCCTCTCAGCCCCACTCCTTATTATTAGAGGAAAGTATGAGAAGATCAAAGTAGAAGCAGCCCTCATCATTTCTCATTTGTAAGCTTAAGTCTGTCTTTGTTATTAATGATCACTGTGATTTACTTGCAAGATATTTTATGTATACACAACTTTATAGGTTAAATTACTTCATGCATATCAATTTATTTAAAGTATGGGTGGTCTGAAGTCAGATATTTCAGTAGACTAAAAGTACCCTCTACAGAGACTTAGAGCTTTGGTAAGAATTAACTTATG